>NC_069125.1:66605206-66952706 GCF_026914265.1 Mya arenaria | reverse complement strand
ATACATTGTATGTCCTTTGGCGATTACTCCTCCCGTCAATCGACTTCCACATGTAGGACACCTTTTCTGCCGGGTGATCCTCAACACAATGACACACGGTGTCTTTTATGTTCTCAAATGTAAAGTCATAGTAGCTGCACATAAGATTCTGAAAAAAAGAAAATCGACTTTGTAACGAAAAACATACTATTTTGTTGTATTTCGTACGAAAACCTAGACACACTCTGTGCGAAACATAGACACAAAACTGATGTAAATTGCCGATTTAATAATGTTTTCGTAATAACAGAGACATCTTATTGTAGCAGGAACAAATATTCACTGATATCTCGACAAGTGACTATTTCTTTGATTATTTTATCTTACTTTTATACCGCTTTGCAAATAAACAAGGATTTGTATGTAACACATAGTAATTAAACACTAATAAAAACAAAAAAATATTTAAGAAAAAACAAAATGTCGCATATAGGGCATACACAAACATAACATACACATTAACTCACCATTTCTCTGTAACTATCCAAAGATCCACACCGAAAAAAAAAGCAAAATATATATTAAAATGTGTAAACCGCATATGAATGCCACGCTAGATGTAAACAAATTCTCACAACGAAAACATTACCTGTCTTCGTAACGAAACGGCTCGCGGTTTGACATCGTCAGCCACCAGTGTTTACCATATGTTTATTTTGTTGTAAAGGTATATCAATCAAAACAACCATTGTGATACATCATTAATTTATTGCAGTTTTCTATTCGGCTTTGCATACTATGCCAATACTTGCACCCGAACGTTGATTCAACCAATTATCGGAGAATGCCCTAAAAAGACGAAAGACGAAATTATTTCAAATCACGAACAGAACATTGCCAAGAACTGACGTACTATAACGGATATAGCATGAGTATAGTTATTCGTATTTAATACTGCGTGTTTCGTCGCATATGGTTTAGTTGAAAGAGTTTGTGTTGCGTTAAGGTATTTAAAATATCACAGGTCAAAGTTATCATTTGCTTACAGAAAAAGAATTATTTGATATGACCGTTATTCCGTCATACTAGTTTGGCAAACCTAGGTCATTAAACAAACCAAACTTGAGAGGCATAAGTGGGATTTTAATTTTCCTAAGACAAAATTCAGACCTGAGTGATGCGATGGCCAGTCAGGGTGAGCCCCAGCGGAATATATCCCACGGAAGTAGTGGATGCAGGGTAGCGCATGCGCAATGCCGTTATTGGAGAAGTCGTCAAACCTCTCAAACATGGCGGCCTCACTGTGCCCGTGGACGTGACACGTGTTGTCCGGGAAGAAAGAGGTCTGACAGAGGGATGTCGCCTGTAATAGAAGCGCCGATTGGTGTTCAGAGTAGAAAAACAACAACCTCAGAATCACCGGCAGAATAAGTTTTGTTTTAATCAATGCACGGGGGTGAGTGAGGGTGAGAGTGGTTAAGATTAGCTGCATGTTTTTACTATCAAATTGAAATAAGTACGTACATTGTATATTAAATTAAACTTATAAAATACGCGTATATGTGCATCTACAGTGTATGCCACTAAATCTTGATAAACGTACGCGGTTAGTGTAGACGGTGGTGTAGATGGGTTTGCCGGCCGCCAGGGCATGATCATAGCCGGCGTGCCGCATCCGGTCGGCTATCTGCGGGTGGATGATGTAGCCCACCTGTACAAACACAAACGTGCTCATCATAAGAAGAAGCATTTTTTTTAAAAAGTGAATAATTGCAGGTTATTAAAAACTAAATACTAAAAAGACAGACAACTTATATGACCTGGACATCAGTACTGTCGAATATATCAATCATGTGGTGGTTAGCGTTATATGTATTTCCCCGCCACGTGATGTCACTGGGTGCGCCGTCGCATATGCCCCAATGCCAGCCCATGGAGTAGTGTGTAAGCAGGCGACCGTTTGTCTGTTTTCCCGCCTCAAGAGTGATCTCAGCCAGGGCGTGAAGGTATTGTGTTCTCTCGGCATCAGACTTACACTTGATTCCGGCATAAGCTTCGTTGTTCACGGCAACGCCATCGAAACGCTCATTAGGATTTCCTGGAATAAGTTCATGGTAAATATTATCCAGCAGATTGCGATGTAATCTTGACAATACAGCGTTTTTGTTTTGTACGAAACTTCGTGTTTGACTTGATTCAGAATAGGCCAGCAATGCAGCATCATTATAACACTTATAACTACATGTATAAAGAATTTAATACTTGCACAGTGGTCGTTGTAGTGGACGATATACTGGACAAGACTCCTCTCGGACACGGCCAGGTCGCTTACTGCGTATAAACCGTAGATCTTCAGGTTTGGGACCTGGAATGTAATGACCAGTAGGTATACACAGACTGTTCTGATTAATCAACTTATAATATTCTGATAAGTGCTAAAATGCAACTTTATAAATTATTAGTCCCTAATTTCTGAGCCTAAATTATGCAAGTAAAACGTAAAAAGTAATCGGATCTGTACCTGACTGTGTCCCTCAGACAACATTAGTCTGACAGTAGAAATATCGGCACTGGAGCAGTCCCCTGTCTCCTTGGCTCGCTTCAAGTTGTGGTGGACGTCGCTTACAAAGATGGCGGATACTTCCCGCCCCGGCAGGTTGCACGTGTTCCACAGCCAGGCGCGCTTCTCTGCCGTGTTCCATGTGTGCGTGAAACACGGGCCTCGGGAGTCCCAGGCGAGGAACTCTGATAGACCACATCCGCTGACTCCCTTGTCGAAACCATCCGTCCACACATACATGGCGTACTTTTGACGAGGCGCCCGGACCCCCCGTTCACAGACGATCATCCCATTAGCCATCAGCAGCAGCAAAAAAGACAACAGGATATATCCATGTACGGAAATCATCGTAGTGGTCAGAAAGTTATCGTTGAAATATTCTGCCAATTTAAGACTGTCTTTGTGACATGTTTAGTATTTAATTCCTTTCATATCAATTTCTAACTATAACGAACAATGCTTCAATTGTCATACAATCTAGCCTACAGAGGTCAATGTCGTGTTACAAGATCTAGATTGGTTGATATGATAGTCATAAAGCAATACGGCTATTTGAAAAATAAAGGCGCACCATATATGTTGGTGAAACAAAATAATAATTTCGTTTTTTATGCATTAATATGTTTAACTCATTTGACTTAAATGATAAAAACAAAAAGCGTACTGCATGATGTGTGTACGAAAACAAAAAGATTAGCCTTAAAAATAATAAACTATTTTATTAATTATAGCTACGAAGCCACAAAGTCCCCAGCAAAAAGTGCAAAATGTTGCCAATATTTAAACAATTCAAACAAATGATTTAAACATGATTATGCATTATAATTAAACATATAGTTTTTGCATCGACCTATATGTGCGCATTTAACAAGAGCCAGTCACTGCAACCTTTATTACCGACCAACCAGTAAAACATGTTTGACTTGTTCACAGGGTTTTAAGGGTTTTAGATGAGTCTGAACATTCAATTTAATAGTGTGTTTGTCTCCCAGATAATACGCCACATGGAAGTATGAATTTTCGAGTTTCTTCGTAACGAAAATAATGTTAAAATTGTATAAACATCACAAATGGCAACTGATTTTTTATTCGACGCAGACGATTACCATTTAGTTTTGTGTAAGACGATTAACCATTTATTTTTGTGTAAGTACATATAATTATAAACCAATCTTGACTTTTGTAGTGGTCTACATTTCAGTGTGTAAACTTACTACTTAATAGGCCATCCACTGTTAATATATATATCCCTTTAACTGATTTCAATAAAGAAAACTGATTTACTCGAAAAATGTATTGGAAAACATGAGAAAAACTGCCTTTTATTATTATACAAGAATATATGCTTTCCGGTGATTTATACGGCTTACTAGTGAAACGAAAATGACATTTCACTGTTTCAAACAGAGAAATAACATTTCGATATTGTTCACTGTTTTGAAATTATAGCCCACTCTCACTTCAAAATCAAACGTCAGTGCGCACGGGGCTGGGACAATTTTCCAATGACGTCATCTACGAAATGACGTTGCGTTCGCATACAATTTGTCGCACTTTTCTGAATAACTACAAAAAAATGTCATTTTATATCCCTTTTACTAGTTTAGGCATATAATTAGAGGGAAAAGTGTTGCTTTCAGTGTAAGGTCGCAATATATATTTCACCTCGTGGACACCTAAAGTAAATATTTCACTTCAGGCCTCGCCACTCGTGAAATATAGCTTACTCGGTAAAATATAATTACAAAAATGTATTACGATCTGACACTGACACAAACTTTTATCACCTATTCCATTGAACAAAATAAATTGTTGACCACTAATACTTGTTCAATTCAATTCACTCAAAAAAGTGGCGAAAACAAGGTATAATCTGACATTAGGATAATTTCAAATTACGACTAAAATCGACTTAGTTCTTTAATGAAACGGCATCCTTTATGCATTGATTAAAATCATAAAAAGAACTTTCTTTAAAACGGTTATTTGATGGGCTTTTTTACATTACAGTCACTGCAGAATCATGTGCGTATTATTTGTCAAATCCGCTTCGTAATGCATTCAGTCTCAACTTAAGTTCAGCCTTTAATTGAATTTAATGTAGATATATCAACTGATTTGACGATAAACAACATTCTAAATAATCCGGAAATGTAACTTACTGTTTAAATGTTACTAACTGTTTAGGGAAAATGACATTTAAACAGTTGATACATAAAAACACCAGGACAATACATCGACTGGACTGGCTGGAATGTTGATTGGTTTACATTAATCCAGTGATCAATCGCACGCAATGTTCTTTTTTAGTAAATAAATTAAATTAAAAAAATATTAATACACACTCAATAATACTGTATTTATTCAAAACTAAATTAATTAATACCTAGAGACAACACGTAGTCATATTTTAAGTAATAAAGACCTTGATCTTGTTCCCACCAACCCAAGAGAGCAATCCAAGGCTAAGTCTTCACTTAATATACCTACACACCAAGTTGCATACATATCATTTTTCTATGTTTAGCAATAACCTATAATGTACGTAATCATACTCACCCATGTCTTCAAACAAGTATCAATAGTACACTCCAATCTTAACCTAAGCTATTGAGCGAAAACCATTTACAATTTCAACGACCTTGATCCCACCATCCGAAAAGAAATCCTAAGCTACGTCAACAATTACGCTTCTTACACAACAAATTTCACCACTATACATTAATTGTATACTATAACACTATAACTGTATACTATATATACAAAGCTACATCGCATTAAATAATCTTCAACTCAAGTTACCGAGTGTAAACATTAATTTCTAGTTTTGAACAGTAACTTTGACACAAAAAAACAAAACAAACTTAAGCTACATTTGCACAAAGCTTCCTTAAAACTAACTTTTATCACAATACATGATTTTTATTTAAGTAATTAAGTTGAAACCATTTTTCTTAGTAACGGCGACTTTGAGCCTATTGACCCAACTTATCAATTCTTAAACTAAAGTAATAGGGCATATTTAAACCACCTGTTCACGCCTCATCAACCGCGTACACAAATTTAATAACCACGATTTTTGAAATGATCAAACTATGATCGTTTTTAGTGTTTCATTAACAATAATTTACAACGATAAACGAACTGACAATTTTCACTGTCCTGATACAACATTAAAAAATATACTTTCACTTGTAACACATGCTAATTACCCTGTTCCGCGAAAATATACTGGTGACTTGGCTTGAATTTACATGTGACTGGGCATGACTAGTTAAATATTTGGCTGTAAATGATAAGTTTGCTCGGATGTTTATGTGAGCGCCTCAATGGGTATGAAAGAAATAAACGAGGTAACCTGGGTTATACAAGGACATTTATACCAGTATAACATAGATGATAATGTCCCTTGAAAAATTACTTCCTGCTTGAATGCCATCCGAACCGAAAGTGCATGCACTCTTAAACATATATATGTTGATTATTCTATTTAAGGACATGGAAATAGACGATTGAAAACCGGACTTTTAAACGGCACATCTGCACCATGTCGGATAAACTGCTTGTGGCGGCGATAGATTTCGGGACGACGTATTCCGGTTACGCTTTCTCATTTTCGCACGAGTATGCCAGCGATCAGACCAAAATACAGACCAATACATGGATAGGCGGTGGACACATATCCCTTAAGGTATGTATACCATAAGTCTTAATTAATTTATTGACACAATCACGTTGTCCATGATCTTGCCCTTTGGCTCACGCAGCTACAGTTTGTCATATTGAAACAACATATCAGTATTTCAAACAACACTGACTGTTACATTGACCTTCGCCTTATCGTAAACTTTAAGTGCATTTATTCGAAAGCAAACCGTACCACTGTATCACTTAAGTTATAGGATTCTAGGTAAAACATTTTTTGCTCAAAATTGTGCTGGATTCACTGATCTAAGAACAATACGCAACATCTTCTGGTCAAGGAGAACCTTACTCGAAAGATAATGTATATAGCTAGCACTTTAGTTGTCGAAACAAAACGAACACGGTCATATATCTGGTCAAATACAGCCTGTTGTTTATGCTTCATGTCAGTTTGTGCGGAATGCGTATTTTAAACAACATTCACAATGGCCTTGACCTAGACTTACTGACCCAAAATACAATCAGATTCATGAACTTTACTGATTAATTACAACAAATCAGTGACGTTTCACTGTCCTATGCTAAACCATAATTCATGTTCGGACAAAGATTGAAAACTGGTATTGGTCACGGCCTTTACCTTTGGCCTACTGGCACCCTAAACGATAGGTCATCTAACGGTCAAGGACACCCTTCCAGTGAATTACGATATCACTAGATCAAGGCTTACATAGATGTTTTCAAAACTATTGTTGGCTGTGGCATATACAGTGTAGTCAACTGATTCCCACAACGAAAGGGGTCATTTACTGCTTAATTGCAACCTACCATGTTCAATGTTTTGACTCCAGTTGTTTTAAAATTAGCATTCGGAAAATCATTGATTACCGACCAACCAATTGACAGACCAACATACATCTGCAAACCTATATATGCCCTTTTTATTTAAAGGTGAATATTTAAATTGATGATTTAAAGTACATGTACGTTGTATCATAGAACATATTTGCAACATTGGCACGATATTCACATGTGTTTAAGGCGCCGACGAGCGTGCTGTTCACGCCTGGGAAAGTGTTCCATAGTTTCGGGTATGAGGCGGAGGACAAGTACTCGGAACTGGCTGAGGACGGCCACCACGCAGACTGGTTCTACTTCCGCCGCTTCAAAATGATGCTTCACAACAATGAGGTACCAAGGAGGGTATCTACATGCATTTATCGATCCTAGTTTCTAATCTAGATATACTAAACGTAGAATTCTGAACTCTTTGTTGAATGTCATCTTCTTGCTAGTTGAACTATTTGAAACAAGTGTAAACGCACAATGTTTTGCAGTTTTTGTTTTTCTCAATATAGGCGCTATCCCGGAAGACACTGCTCGACGACGAGCACAAGAAGCCACTGGAGGCATTGACTGTCTTCTCCGCCGCCATCAACTTTCTGCGCGGGCACCTCTTTCAGACGCTTTTGAAACGCGTGCCTGAAATCGAGGAGGGCGACATCCACTGGGTTCTCACTCTACCTGCCATCTGGAACGATTCTGCAAAACAGTTCATGCGACGGGCTGCTGAAATGGTAAACACGTCGAATGAGATGTTTAAAACACGCGACTAATAAAGCGTTATATTGTTTGGAAACATATTTTTAAATCTAGCTTCCACATAATTATTTTCAATTTCTTTTGAAAGGGAGGTTTACGGAATGACCGTCTGATTCTAGCCTTGGAACCTGAGGCAGCCTCATTCTGGTGTAAAACACTGCCGGTAGAACGTCTCACCAAATCGGGAGGGATGGACATTTTCCAGCCTGGAAAGTGTTACATAGTCCTTGATCTTGGAGGTACACACGTTTAGTGTTTTTCAAGCATCTGATAAATATAATGTGATTAATGGCATAGAAATAAGGGTGAATGTGCATAGTGAAAAAGTATCATGGCAATATCTTCATTTTTGATAAATCAGGGGCACATGACTAATTTCTCAACCCACTGTGAACAATTTCTTACCCGCAATTTGAAAACTTTGCGAAGATTCATATGGTGGCATAAATATAACTGCCGTAAGATAATCTGTTAACGTTTGCGAATTGTTTCGTGTTAACCACTTAATGTTCGCGATAATTATCTAGCTAACTAGTTAATATACGTGTTACTTTTTTGGTAAAATAAATATCATAAGACTAAAACAGACTTGAAAATGCCCAGAAATGCCACCTATTACCTTTTTTAGCTGTACAACTATAACAGGTTCAAGCAGTAACTGGTTATCTAGTTATGGTTTTGCGAATTCCACTTTATAAGTAGCATACTAACTGGTTGACTAGATATATTCGTGTTACCACTTGATCTATAATTGCACTTTTCGCTTCAAGCATGGTTTTGCGAATTCCACTTAGTATGTAACATAATAACTAGCTAACTAGAAAAGATTCGTTTTACCACTCATCTATTAATGCACTTTTGGCTCCTAGCAGTAACAGTGGTTAACTAGATAACATATCTTTCCATACCAGTTAACAAAAGTCTTGGCCGTGCGGTTGTCTGAAAAGAAGATTTCCAAAATTGTTTCATCGAAAGTATCAAAGAATATCGAAAACTTGTGACCCCTGTGGCAGAGCCATTTTCCACCCCATGTAGATGATTCAAACTACCTTGGTTAAGGACCACTATATGAGGTTGCATATCAAATGTATAGGGCTGGGTCTTGCGGTTTCAGAGAAGACGTTCTCCAAAGATTTGATTTAATAAATATACAGAAAACATGTGACCTCTCGAGGCGGGGCCATTTCTGACCATATGGACAACATTTAAACAATATTGGTAAAGGACCACTAACTGAGGTTGCATGCCAAAGAAATCTTGGCCTTGCGGTTTCAGAGAAGACGATTTTTATAAGTACATTTTGTAGATTTTTTATAAGTACATTTTGTATATTGAAAGCTTGTGGCTCCTTGGGCGTGGCTATTTTTGACCCAAGGTACATGATTTGAAAAATCGTGGTAAAGGATCACTACATGAGACTGCATACCAAATATCAAGGGTTTTGGTCTTGCGGTTTCAGAGAAAAAGATGTTTAAAGATTTAAAATGTTGACGCTGGATGACGGACGACGGACATTGGGCGATCACCAGAGCTCACTTTGAGTACTTCGTGCTCAGTTTAGCTTAAAGTGTATGGCTAAGAATGAAATAAATATTTAGGACAATTACCTGCAAGTGTGACCTTGGCCTTTAAGTCACAAAAAGAATGCGCGACACACATTTTCATCGTTTGCTACAATTATGGGAAGTTTAATTTAAATCACAAAATAAAATCGGCCGTATATAGTGCCATGTAAGTGCACTAACCGTCGAAAAGAAAAAATAGGCAAAAAATCAATGAAAAATAGCTAGAATAGGTACAATAATGGTGTACTTTGACTAAAAACACAGTTTCGAGTCACGTAATTTTCTATTTTCACTTTGTTAACAAGCAATCGTTCAGCTTATATACATTCAATAACTTTTTTGTTAATGCCTCTAGAAACAGAAACATAGGTTAAAAAACTGATAGAAGCTTACACGTGTGGCCTCCGGGTAGGCGTATTTATATTGCGAGAAAAGTGATAAAACTTACTTACCAGGTGACAATATTCTCCCAAAATACCAAAATCTCTTTGAACACCGCCATTTTATTCCGCATCACACATTTCCCTCACACAAAATTCGGAAAACACAAAACACGCTGGACCCCCTGTTAATTAAGAGTTCATTTCTAGTAAAGACTTAGTAAATCCGACTGAATATATATTTAAACAATTTGTTAAAACGTTATATTCATTATTATATTTCTCACTTATTGTAAAATAAATTGGGTGTTTGTCGGTAAGTGCTTGAAATTCACTGAAATGATACATGTGTTTACCACTGTTTATTATTCATTACTGCTTCATATGACGATTTATTTTTGACCCTTTTTTTGCTATTTGAATGATAGTATACATGTGTGAATTGTATACATGTGTTTAACATAATTAACATGTTTAATTATTCATTAATACTTTATATGACTTGTTGTTTATCGTTTTTGATGATATTTGAATAATAGTATGTATACATGTGTGAATTGTGTAAAGCTGAATGTCAGTGTGTTTTGTTCTAGGAGGCCATTTTGAAAATTACTTCAGCATGTTAACGATATTTTGAACTTGTGAATCATTTTTAAGTAACATGACATGTTATCAAACTTAACCCATATGTTACATTCTCATGAAGGTTGGTAATTTAATGTAGCCACGGTTTTAACGAAATTTTGACGATGTACCCAACCCATTGATCTGACATAACCCATAGTCGAAACTGACCTAGGAAACAGTTTAAGGAAAACAAACATTTTCACCAAATTTCATAAAAAGTCAGAAGATAATTTGCCCCCAGTCATCACAAGGCATTTTAAACATGACTTGGCTAAGAATTCACGCACGCACGCACGCACACTTGTTTTTAATGCAGATTGGGTAGAAAGTGTGGTCATTGGTGTGCTTATAAGGTGTTTGAACAATTGATCTAATGATACATTTTCCCGCACAAGACATGTAATCAAATTTGGTTACCAGTACATTTAAAAACAACAGCATCATTCTTACTCAGACTAGGAGATTCGGGTTCTAGATGTTGACACTTTATTTAATTCCCTAGATTTACCCATAATGGATATACTAGTCGTTAAACTTCTGAACAGAGTGGGTCAGGATTGTGGCGTCTAAAGTGTTCCAAACAAATTGTGGACGACGCTGGACGCATCTTCAACGATCCTCATACCTCACCCAAGCCGGTCCTGTTCAGATGAGCAGAAAGTTCTCATTTATTGCTTTCTTTTTACAGGTGGGACCGTAGACATAACTGTGCATCAGGTACAGGGTGACGGCAGTCTGACAGAAGTGGCGAAGGCCAGCGGTGGCGCATGGGGCGGTACTCAGGTGGACGCACAGTTTCAGGCTCTACTCGAGGCACTCGTAGGAAAAGGCTTTATGACCGAGTACCAGAAGGAGTTCACCGGTGATTTTCTGGACATGATGAGAGAGTTTGAGGTGAAGAAGCGGACAGTTACCAGCAACAAGTCCGGGATGATTACCATGAGAATTCCGGCATCATTGGTGTCAAACTACAAGACGAGGAAGGGGAGACTACTCGTGGACGATGTAAGAAAAAGTGGTCATGCTGGCAAGGTCGATTTCAAGAGAGACAAGATCCTGATCGACGCAGAGGTTTTTAAAGGCTTTTTTGATAAATCTGTTCAAACAACAATCGCCCATGTACGGGAAATCCTCAAAGGTAATGACTTTCGATCAATTGATACGATGCTGCTTGTTGGTGGGTTTGCAGAATCTGAAATAGTACAGAACAAGATAAAAGAAACTTTTCTAGATAAGAAGATAATTATTCCAAATGATTCTGGTCTAGTTGTCGTGAAGGGTGCAGTCCTTTTTGGCCACAACCCGAACATAGTGACGTCCCGTATCAGCAAATACACATATGGAACTGAGATCATCAACACATTTGTTGACGGGGTTCACCCCGAAAAGTACAGAGTCTTTGAGAACGGAAGGTACAAATGTAGATATCTGTTTGAAATATATGTACGAGCCGGTGAAGCAGTGCCAGTGAATGCTGTCGTGTCTATGGATTTTATATCCGATACATTCGACGTTGCCGAAGGAGTTGGTATTTATGCATCCTCAGACCCAGACCCGCAGTATGTTACGGAGAAATCCTGCTTTAAGCTAGGAAGCATTGTTCTTGAGGAGGCAAGGCATAGACTTCTCAATGAAATGCAGTTTGGTGGCACAGAGTTCACACTGCAGATTACTGATTTAGAGACGGGGGTGAAGCGTATCAACTGTTTCGACTTCCTTTCGCATTAAAATCGAACCAAGCAAACTTATGTAATTTGTTTAAATTATATGCATTCATTTACTGTGTGTGCTGACCAAGAAGCAGACCAATTGAACTTTTTACGAACATTGTGTTATATGAACATAAAAAACATGTGTGATAATGATGAAATGTGATACTAGTAGCGTCGACAAAACAACCCTGTCTTCCACATTACACTGGGTTCTGTATCGGACACATTATTGTTCTAGGATGAACAGTGGTACAAAGTCTGCATTAACCTAGTGGAAGTATGTGCCACCCATATAACAGGGAAAATCAAGACAGCATGTATTGTGCACTTGTATCTAGTCATTATTCGAGGTAAATTTGCTAAAAAAGTCAACATATTGAAATTGATGCATTATTAATAAACACAAGAACACAGCAAGCAGATGCCAACACATCCCTGTTAATCTCAATTGACCAAGGGGAATAACTTAACTATCATTTTAGCCAGATTGATGTGCCTTGCTACAAAATGTTATTGTGTATACTTTTTTTGAGTAATAACTTCGGCTTTTAAAGGCTTTACAAAATATCACTGGAAGCTTCTGAACACAAATATACGTATTCAGCTAACAATTTAGTCATGCCAATTTTACATGTAACTGCTTTCAATGTGCTTGTATCAATAGTGTGCAAAAATAAAGACTTCTTAAACAGTATACAATTTTTAGTTGTCTTCTGTATGCCGGTGCGCTGTCGGCAGTAAGCGCTGTTGGCAGTAAGCGCTCATCTGATATAAATGTTATACCCCCAGCACTTGGAAGGGTTTTTTATATACACCCTGTCCCGTCCGTCGGTCCGTCCTATGCCATCGGGACAAGTTTGCTATTCTCCATAACTCCATATGCTTTTAAGGTAGTACATGTACCTTCAAACTTCATACACATATTGACTGTCTTGAGGCAAAGAAACATTATTATTTGTATGATACTTTTAGAAGTATTGCCCTATTATTTTTTGTACTTATTTTAAACTGGGAAACATCGACTTCATAGGTTTTTGAGGTATTGACTTCAAACTTCGTACACATATTGGCTGTTTTGAGGAAAAGTACTGTGCTTAAATAACATTATTTTGAATATGGTATTATTTTATTGTTATTGCCCTTTGATTTGCTTTATTCTTCTTTTATAGCTTCCCTTTTAATAACTCTACATGTTTTCGAGGTATTTGACTTCGTTAACATAATGACTGTTGAGGAGAATTCCTTCACTTTCTCTACTAAGTTTGTGTGAAATGTGAACAATATACTTGTTTAATAATGAAATAAAAACAAAAGTTCAAATAAGAGAATACTTTTACAAAAGCGTCGCCGAGCGAATGCCAACGCTCGTCTGTTATTTTAAAGTCGAAAACGTGAATAACTATAATTTTTAAAGCCAGAGTCAACCGAGCCAGAGCCAACGCTTTTGAAAATCCAAGATTTTTTAAAGCCTGGATTTAACAACATTCTGTTCAAATAATTATCTGGCAGTTGCGGTCTGTCGTGCTGTTTTTTTATCAAAGTAAAAAAGCAGAACTCAACTGCAACAAAGATTACAACAAGATATGTCACAGTCACTTGAGAAATGCCCCCGATTGGGCCTTGTCGGGCGGATAGCCATTATAAGCCATCTAATGACAGTCAATAAGTCATTTCCCATAAAATGTCTGTGTGTTAGCTATTGACCTGTTGGGTTTTTTGTTATTGGAATTGATGAGTTATAGTTTCAAGTGAAACATGTACGCATCCACCCAACAGTGGTGAATTGGTTAAATGGGTAATAGGTGGTTTAGACGAGCAAAACATTTTAGTTATTTATCTTTTGTTAAATACCTGCTTTGAGCGATGACCATGATTGTAGTCAATTTTACATACTAATGCTCGGAGAAGAAGGTAGTGTGGAAGGAACAGTTGCTGTACTGATACTGAATTTCGCTTGGTATGGACACCTGGTCTAAACAGAATCCTGTTTCATGAGATGTCTTTGGCTGCTTAAACTTGTAAGAATATTTGTTCAGCAACGAGTTTGATGCCCAAAAGTACAGTCCTAAGGCGTCAACAGTTGAATCTCACAATAACATTTAATGCTGTCCACCTTCATTGAACTGCAGCAAGCTTTCAAGGTAAGCCAATAGTTCAAAATTGTTTGAAACGGCCGATGATCTATATATCAGTCCACGGATGTACCCTTAGCAAACTGTCGAAATGAGTGTTACATAGCAAAAGTATAATATTATCTGGTGATCTACATGTCTTGACCAACCTCTCGAACAGGTTTGAGAAATGTTAGTCAAAGTGTCTGTTTATATTTATCAGACAGAGTTATTGTGTTCAAGGTCACTGAGACCTTGCTGACCACAAAATAGATAAGACCCATCTGCTGATCAGCCACTCTGCCAGGTTTGAGGACCAAAGGCCTAAGCATTCTTCAGTTATCGATCAGAAAAGCCTTTATGTGTCTAAGGTCACCGCAACCGTTGACCTACTGACCTCAAAATCAATAGGGGTCACCTGCTGGTCATGACCAACCTCCCTGGCTAGTTTGAGGACCATAGGGCCATAGGACCAAGCATACTCTAGTTATCAATCACACAAGCTTTTTATGTTCAAGGTCACTGCGACTTAGACCTTTGACCTACATACCTCTCTTCAACATTTGAGTACCTTGGAAGGCCATGACTCGTCTGTTCTTGTGTTTAGTAAAACGAGGTAAATAACTCATTAATTATTAAAGCCAGAGTCATGCACCTTGCTTTACATGTGCTCATCATTTCTGACAACATGTGTACCTAGTTTCATTTGAATATCTAGATCTTTTTTTAGTTGTGGCCAAGGTTAAAAACATGGAATTTTCCAAGTACTTATTTTCATTTTTTTAAAAACTGAGCTAAAAAAAACAACAACAATGTGTGATGTTTAGAAATTGGAAATATCCCTGAACAAATTATAACATGGCTTATGCAAGTATGCAATTAACAGTGATTAGAATCCAACTACTGATAAGACCACTTGAAATAAGATTTGAAATACCGTATAAACACAAGCTGCAGCCAGGACAAGCCAAAATAAAGGAATTTTTACCAATGACCATTTTGTGCGTTGAACTACTGATATGGGTCTTACAAGTTAATCTTAAAGCAAATTTCACCAGTGACCCTAGAGTGTGACCTTGACCTTTGACCAACAAACATGTTTCTTGCTGGTGGCACGCCACCTTGTCATGGTCAACATATGTGACAGGTTATTTTAAGATCCCCTGATGCATGGCCAAATTTAAGCCCGGACAAGCCAATGAATTTTGACCAACAACATTTAAGTGTGACTTCAGACCTGCATATTGCACATAACAAACCACTGTCTTGTCATGGTGAACATTTGTTCCAAGATTTTTTGTAAAAAACCTTATGCATGGCTGCAGCCTCAACAAGCCAAATTACACGCAATATTTCATAATCCCCTTATCCATGACCAAGTAACCACCATGTCACAATTGAAGACGCCAAGGCAACTGGTTGAACCCAACGTCATACCCAATTTAATTACCTAGGGCTTAGGAAAATTTGGTTAAATATCTGAACAGTAAAACTTGTTGGTTAAAGGTTGAACAACAGCTATATTACAAATCATAAAAATAGTTGTTTAGATTATTATAGGTGATGTATAAGTGCTTACATCTTTTTTTAAAGGCAGGAATATATGCCTTGGAGTCATTTGTATGATATGATACCTGTTCAATGAATGTCCAACTTTAAGCAACATTTAATTAATTTATGATATCATAATGAAAGCAAATAAAAAGCTTATAATAACACTATTGAGTCTGTCCATATTTAGAGACACCAGAAATGTAGCACCTGAAGTGGATACCAACACTTGTCCTTATTTGTCAGTTTCTCACTTGATCAAGGAGCAAACAAGAATTGTCTCAAAAGCATATTTTTTTATGACATATTCTGCAAGTGCATTTACAGTATACAGTATGGGCATATGACATAACAGTGTCTCATAAGAATATGATGATTTATAAAATACTTCTATATGTACAAAAAGGTAAAGGTTTTCATAACAACAAATAATGTGAATACATGTTTTCGTACTTGAGTCTTCAATTATTTTTATATTTTGCCAACTGAGACCTTCTAAACAAATTCCCCTGAATTCCATCAAAATCATTCGCTAATTAGCTATTGCATGACACTACCGCCTACAACAACACTTTGCTATATAATAACTTCTTAACAAACAACCTAAACAATAATATTAATAACTGCCATTTTTATTGTCATACTGCAGGTTCAGCCCCTAACAACTACATGTATAATTTATTCTTCATCATGTCTTGTGGAAAACCATTTGCGAGTTTGTTGGAAATGCTCCTATAACTTCACCATCTGCAGCTTTAAACTCCGGCAATATTGATGTGCTGGATTTATTCTCACCTGTCAAATAACATACTTATATATATCAAGCACTAAAACTTTATTTCAAGAAAAATTAAGATGTCTTTTCTTCAAGAAACTGCACTCTATAATATATCAGCAAAAGGTATCTTAAAGTGAGTTTTGATGTCTGATGATATTAATATCAAAGCAACAAAATACTTGCATAAGAAAATCTGATGACATCAGCATTTGAAAACGTATAACATCTTCAGTACACCGCATTTGATGAATAATAGTAGGTGCATAAATATTTCTTGCTGAAGTTTTTACAAGGACAACTCAAGGCTGCTGTATTGTACTTTCAGATTGTTGTAAACAGTAAATATTACAACTTGTCTGAATGTGTACCTGTAGCATGCTTGTGAATCTTCTCAGCAAGAGCAAGACCACTGACTGCAGCTCCTTGAATACAGGGGGAGGTCAGCCAGTCTCCACAAATGCCCACATTACATCTACCATCGAACACACACTCCTCCCCTCCCTGAAAGTGGAAATATGGAGCTTAAATATGATAAGAACTATACATTTATAAATAAGACTTTTGAATAAAAATTCTTTATAAAAAGCTTATTTGAAAGTCCTGAGAGCAAATACAACTTAGTCAGTGATACATCAAACAAAAATAAGAATCATGATAACAAAATCTTTTAAAGACTTATGATTTCATTTCATATTTTAAACCATACTACATTGTCTCATTTCTGAACTATATACCACAGAGGCACAGACCTGTAAGACATTGAGAGGGACAGCTGCACCCCACAGTTGTACACGGGTGTAGATGGGTTCCGGAAGGCAGGTCACGCCAATAACACGCCTCACCCCCTCCAGTAGGCGGCTCTTAACCTCCCTCTCCACCCCAGGTGGAATGTTCTCTTGAGAACACTTGTGCCTAAAACATTAATTCATTTGATTTTCAAACGTTTACATTAACATATAACTTACAACTTATGAGAGTTGGCTATGAGAAATGGTGAACATTCAAGACTACTAGTTTCCATAGACTTTTGACAACTGAATATTAATAAATTGTCAATCTCCTTTGGAAAAATGACGCTACTCAAAATTGGGAAAATTTACAGTGTTTCAGGTCTATTTAGGAATTTGCATGCCAAGTTGCTTTCAAATAAACCCTTAAAATTTGCTATAATGTAAAAAAAAATTAAGAACATGTAAGTACTGCTATTAAAAATACCAGTCTTACATTTACATTCTGAAATTATTTTTTTTATAAAAATAGTAAAGAAAATAATTTAGTTTTTTTAATGGTATTTTTTTCTGGTGATTGAGAAAAATATAGACAAGATTTCTTTGGGAATGGGGCCGATATTGAGTTCTTACAAAGGGGCTGTAAAAAAACTGAATATAGAATTTACTTGGTTCCAAACTGCCTTGTGCTGAAGACTGTCCAGCATTCTTGCTGCGGAGACTGATGGCCATTAGACAGTTTTGCTGTGTTGTTGGCCAACCAAGATATATCTTCATCATCAAACACATGTGCACCTGTTATCCAAATAACAACAGACTTGCAATAACATTGAGCGCTGCATTATTTCAAATACAGAAAACTGGAAAATTGTTGTGGGTTTCAGAGTAAGATCAGTAATTGCTGCAGATACTTGTCTTATATAATCATGAAATTTAACAAAGAGGTTCAAGTCCCACCTGGGCACTTTCTCTATCAGAGTCTCTATTAATGCACACAGGTATTGGTTTCTACCAAAAAGAGCAGACAGGAGCGTTATTCTATACAATATAAGGTTTGTCATAATATTAATGCGCTAATAAATATATTATAAATCATAGTACATGTAGAATAAACCGATCCGGAACAGTTAACATTCAGATAAAATGGCTACCTTCAAACTTGAGCTCCAGTGATTTGGGGAAGCATACAAGAAGGGCCCAAATTGAGCACAAGTGCATTCTCTTGTCCTTTGGGTTCAGTCTATCACTAAATCGCACCTGAGTCAACTTGTGAACAGCTGCTGCACCAGCATTTGACATGAGTTTATCTGCACATTTACCATTGTGTGCAATCACTAGATAATCAAACATGCCATGTCTGTCCACATTCCATTTTCCTGCAGTGCCTTCCCATACAACGTTTCCAGCCCAAGTGCCTTGTTTAACATTCAATGTCTCTGCTAAACATTTAGGAATATCCTCCATTCCAGTTTTCCCAATGAAGGCCTGTGTTAAGTTCTTATCTTCAGTAAATTTGCCTCTCTTTAATGTTCCAAGTTTTCCATGCCATATTTTTATAGCTCCTTTTCTGTCCAGATAGGAGACTACCTTGGCAAACCTATATTATACCAAAAAAATAAAATAAATATATTTAATTGTTAATTGTATTAACTTCCTTTTGTAATTGTATATTAACCTTAAATTGTTCATATATGGAAAACATTTAAGAATGATTTGTTTTAAATTCTTATGTACTTGGGCTAAAAAGACCCGTACAGCTTCCATTTCCATAAAATGTACGTACTGAATGCTACTCATATACCTTAAAAATGAATTCAATAGAATCATTCAATATTTTGTCATTATTACATACCTTGAATCACTTACAGTGAAGTATTGAGCTGAGTGGTCAAAGGTCTGTAGCCTGCCAGAGATGTTCACGTGCCGACTAGAGCACCTGCCTCCTGGGCCATGTCTACCTGTCATGGAAAACTGGCAGTAATCCATCAAAGTTATGTTATCTTCCATATAATGGAAAAAAAATAATTAATCTAGCTCTAATTTATTTTACACACAACCTCAATTTTTCAATTGCGACTACACAAACGTTTTAAAAAAAATTGTGACAGCATTTATATATTAAAAGGCGTAGTATGTAACATTTTTCATAAGGCTTCTTGTCAACACAGTGAACAATTTTATTTGTGAAAATTACCTTGACAGACAACACTGAACATAAACAATACATAAAAAATTATTTATCTACCCTACTTTTATGGCAGTGAAATAAAAAGGAAACTCTACTTTTTATCTAAAATTAGTTTGAAACTATTTAACAGAAGTTCAATTATTTGATATGACTTACCTGTGTCAAACACAACAACATTGGAAATACCAAGCTGAGCCAGTCTGTTGGCGCACACCAAGCCCGCTATACCTCCACCAATTACAGCCACGGAAGGTCCGCGACTCATTGTTTAAGTGTCTGCAAGACAAACAGATTACTTATGCCAATGGATAATCAAATAACAAATAGAGAATAATCCAAGTATATAAAGAAATCTACTTTATTACTAATATCAGATTAAAAACAATATTGGTTTGGGGTACCCCAAGTATTCGATTACACACTGCACTTCATCATTTCATTTGGACTCTTTGAATATCATCAAAGATTAGTTTGCAGTGGCCTTCACACAGTCCAAATAAGTGTACGTAAAGATAAAAACATCCAAGATTTTTAATAATGGCAAATCTCACTTTATCAGAATTAATCAAATCCACAAAATAGAGTCTGATTATTTAGACTAGCAGTGGTCTGCCAAGGAGTTGTTCTTTCAGCGGCCAATACTTCCATTACTTTATCTGACCTGACAACTGTACAGGTAAGGGACCACTTTGTCGCCTGTCCCAGTTCTTTGCTCACCCTGGAAATCCCCCGTTTGGCAATTTCATTATGGTACAATTGTTTTTTCAAACAAATGATAGTTTGTGTTAAAATGAATCTTCAACATACATGAAGAAGAAAACCTTATATTTTTCTCTGAAATAAGCAATACGATAAAAATATTTTGTTGTCAGCAGGGAACATTTTTTTTCAGATATTTGACAATTTTCTATACTAGTTCACAGGTGTCCGTTACATTGTTTTGACCCCCAACCCCCTTACAAGCCAACAGAAGAAATATCTGTTATTAATAATATTCTTTGTCACAGATCTATGGGAAATTGTTAGAAGTTGGATATAATGTCATATGGTGTACAATATTTGGGTATGTTTGAGAGATTTTGGATATCTTTTACTTGGTGGGTTGTAGATAGGGGGAATTAGTAGAGGGGGGCAGGGGGTCAAAACAACCCAACAGACACCTGCGTATTGATTGAAGGCACAAGTCTGTTCATTTACTGTTCTTTTTATAATAGCACAGAAATTCTTTTTTTAAATTAACAAACATAATCAATCTTATCATACTGATTTTTAGATCAGGGGTTTAACTTTTCCTTGTGAAATTTCATATGAATTATTTATTATTTTTCAAGTTATTCATGAGACCTACATTTTCAGTCGCAAGAGCAGCACTGTTTCATACGCTCATTAATTTACAGTAATGTATTTTCCATCATTTATTTGATATATATAACGTTAAATGCCAAATAGAACAGGTTACATAATAGTTTATTCATCTGACCAGCTGACCACTTACCAGGTTATGTAAAATGGAATGGTGGAATCAGCGAATAAAAGTTGAAAGAACGACACTTGCACTAGAATTAAATACACTAAATTAAGCAGATATCTTAAAATTTAATTTAGCCTGGGAGTAAGATTGTAATTGACCTAAAATTAAGTAACTCACTCTTCGCCGT
Source organism: Mya arenaria (assembly GCF_026914265.1). NCBI lineage: Eukaryota > Metazoa > Mollusca > Bivalvia > Myida > Myidae > Mya > Mya arenaria. The sequence continues at coordinate 66,931,622 of NC_069125.1, read as the reverse complement.
TCTGTTATAAGTCGATGTAACTAACTTAAATGTAGCAATTTCCCGTCCTACGTCCGTACCGTATCAATTTGTCTGAGGTTCGCATATTCAGAAAATAAGGTCGCGCCTGTTTGATGGTTCAAGCATCTTAATTACGGCTGAAGTAGCAACACAAATACTAAAACATACAACTTATACAGTAATTACGCACCACGCCAGTAAATTTCATATGAACTGCGCATGCATACGTGCGCACGAGAAATCTATCGAATGGCTTTATTGTCGGTCATCGTGTATAATTAAATTGTTTTGAAAATGTGGGTGTAATTTCCTTCCTGAGACCCGATTTTTGTATAATTTGTGTGCGAGTCCTGAATACTACTGATTTTTCTAACAAGTCCTGAATACTTTTAAGCACATTTCTGTACATTATTAAACAATCGTGTATTCAATTGGAACACCTCAGCCATTATCGAATCGAAGCTTGCCGGAGATAGCCAAGCCGTTACGATTGGGGTATATATATATATATATATATAATATGTAGATAAATATATTTATATATATACCTTGAATATATTAAATATATTTATCTTAAATATAATATGTATTATATTTAAAGTAAACCGTTTGTCGTTTGTGGGGGTCAGCTTTGACTCATTTTTATTAAAAATTCAAGCATTTTCTATGGAAACGTGACTGCTACTCTTTCGCTCGGCACGTTGCACTCCTTGTCATAGCACTTGTCTTTGCAAATATGTAGAGTGAGATTTATTCTGACCAGCGGTGTCCTCAGACACAAATATCAGGACTACGGCATCACAGACTAGTAGCATAACCAATCCGATAATGTTTGGAATTGAGTCTAAAAGGTGCATATTACTTTAGACTGGCTCTCTGTACATGTAGCGCCATTTTGTGGCTAACAAGATCAGAGGTAATGAGTTAAAGTTGGTGGACTGAGGATAGTTATAATCTTGAAATAAGCCTAACATCATATTTCCCACACCTCGACATATAACATGCATTCTTGCATACCAGACAATTCTGGATAATGTTGGACTCAATCATTTAACCTATTTTATCCATATAAACTTGGACCAACAATCTCAGATAGGAATGCAACTATGTTACGACTTATGTGTCAGGGTATATTTAATTCACATAAGATTCTCAAACCACTGTCTCTATATTTAAAACTGTTGTCTGCTACTTTTTCGGAGGAGGCCGTTATAACTGAGCCGTTATAACAGAACACACTATAAATAAATAAAATAATAGAATTGTGGTGCTTTTTATTTTGAACCAAGAATTTTGTTCATTAGAGATAACTTATTTCTTTCGATTCTTTAAGATTTGGAATAAAACGTGCTTTAGCCACGGTGAAATACTTGGACGTATACTGGTGTATGTTTGAAAGATTTTCGATAAAACCTGAATGTGACAGAAAACTATATCACTGACATTTTATAAATGCAATCTTTGTGAAAAAACGCTATAAAATAAATAGTCAAGAAGATTTTATTGTGAAGTGTGATATGTGAATCGAAATGCTGGACCCATAAACAATGATATCCAATGGTGTTGATCTTAATTGTGCAATATTTACCATACATAAATGCATTCCATATATATTGTACTCATGCAGCCTGATATAAATGGCATCTTTCTCTAACAATCAACAAAGGCCTCAGCCATCACAGAGGGCAGTGTATTCCCCTAATAGAACACATACAGATATGTCTGATCCAACTTCGATTGGGTCTCGGTCAGCTCAAGCCATGGCTGCAGCGGCAATGTCCATGCGGGGACAACCTCAATCACACATGAATGATTCGAAAGCAAAAACTGTGTTGAAGGAAGCAGTAGATGCAGTTGTTAACAGTTTCGCAAAACATACACAAGGATATGGCAGAGGTAATTATAAATATTTCGTAATTTAATGTTCACTAGATTAACCCTGTCCTGATAGCCCATTGGTAGCTACTGGCTAAGGTCACAAATCTGAACACTTTTTGAGGTTTTTCACAGTTATATTGGAGAGTTTTTGTTGTAGTAAGTTAAAAATTCGTATGAAACATCTTTGGTTAATGTGACAACATCTGTCAAAGTACTGATTCACAATCTCATCAATTTTATGTCGAAAATCGTTCATTTTATAGACAGTAAATAACCCCTAAATTTATGCTATGGAGGGCACAAATACCGATCACATGCGAACCGAAAATACATGGTCATACAATTATAATTAATAAGTATGCTATATTAAATAAACACTTAGCTGTAAAGTTATTTATTGTTTCCGATGTTTTTCAAAACATACAATTCAAATGTAAAGCGTGATTTCTATTTATAAATACCTTGAATGTAGGTCAACATATCTGCAAAACCTAAAGATGCGCGTGCGCCCTCTGACGTCATTCCCCCATGTGCTACATTTTGATCTTTAAGATATAAACATTGAATGGCATTTTTTTAGAAAAATAATTAACAAAACAAGATGAAACTTCGCAAGTGTGACCAAGGCGAGCCTCTATATTGATCTAGATCATCGAATAATTGATCACGGTAAACAAACGCGTGTTTTAGCCGGTGTTCGGGATTTGTGCCCTGTTTGGAAATGTACCGTCAACCAGTACAGTAATGTGCATTTGGGGAACTTTTTAACATTTGGACAATCATAATATCCTCATTAATGCCACAAGTACACCAAATCATACAAATGTGAACTATATTCTTTGACTGTAATTACACTGATATGTTAAATAAACTAACAAAAGTTACACATTAATGATTTAGTAGCCAAAACCTTTTTCTAATTACACTAGATTTCCATGAAAACTGATACAGATTGGCTCCTGTCAACTTTTCATTGCTACTTTGGTTTACTGAATAAAATTTGTATTAGTGAGCTAATGAAGACTATAGGCATGTGTGTTATTACCGTAAGATATTCTAAGTGCTATGATTTCGGCTCAGAAAAAAGGAAGTCCACTTTTGTATAGAGTTGCCAAAAGAAAACATAAAAAGATTCGGAAGCAGCTGTTTTAATAGACTAGCCCAGGGAAGAGTATCCACTTGGTCAGCAGTAGGTTGATGGTTCTATTCAGGCAGCCTCATACCAAAAACTTTTAAAATGGTACTAACTGTAGCTCTCTTGCCTGTGTCCCAGGGCCCTTTTCTTTCATTTTTTTATATTTAATAGATTCAAAATTTCTCCCTCAGGATGAAAAATTAAAAAGTCCTACATACTATTCTCTCTTAAAGTGTGAAATTATATTGATAAATGTAAAAGCAGGAGAAATTCTGTGAATAATCATGATAATTTTTCTATTTTTAGTAGAAAATATTATTTTAAAAATTCCCCCATTCGAAATTCCCTCTTCAATGGACTGTGGCCCCTTTCCCTAAAGTAGGGGTGATGGCCTTGGTTGCTCAGTATTAGAGGGTAGTACTGGGAAATTTGGATTTCTAAGTATTGGTAAAATACACCTTTTATGATCATGTACCAGGAAAATATTATCGTTTGTATCCGTGCTATTTTAGACCAGTATGTCAAAGAACCAAGGGATCTAATTATCTATTTAAATCTTCTCTATTTTATTCAGCAAATGTCTACTGAACATGTACTTCCTGATGAAAAGTTGGATATTAATGAAACATAGATGAATAGATTAGGTTTTTACATTTAATTTTATGCCGACACTAAGGTGACTGAGCAAACCATCATCTATTATGGACTAGCTGTCTTTAATCACACTAGTAACTTAGATTTATAAAGATGCAGAACAAACTAATAGATATAAATATTGCTTCTAAGTAGTACTTTGTATTAATTTTTTTTTTTTTTAACTTTCCATGGTAGTTAGTATACGGTAATCATCTCGTAATCATAAAAAGGAATCAAATTATCAAGCCTGAAGAAATCCCTCATTTTGATAGGTATTTTTCAAGACATTCCAGAGTCAGATATTCAGACCCTACCTTGCGTGAATATTCTTTCAACAATCATTATATCATTTCCGCTGTTTGTGTAAAAAAATATTCTAGTTTTTAATATAAGCTTGATTTTTTTTTATAAAAGGTATTTTAATGAGTTAAATTGCATTCCTGTATGAGTCTTAATAATGTTAAGTAAAACCCCATCCATTCATGAAGCTTGCATGGTATATTATACTGTAACAAAACATGAAGATCTTGTACCACAATGACTCTCCATTCACAAAAGAGAACAGATTGCAAAACCATATAATAGCTATTGGGTGTCAGTTTTTATTGTCCTTGAATCAACACTGCTCTCTCCATATGAAATTTGAAACACACTCCTTTTTATGGGGAGATGATGTTTAAGTTTTTAACCATTTTAATGGTGATGAATCAGTGCATGTTCAGTGACCGAAAACTCCTGCAATCATTAAGAATTACTAATATGTATAATTATCACAAAATATTTAGCAACTGTTCCTTTAATATCTAATCTTACATGTATGTATTGTATGGCAAAACAATCAATTTTTATGTTTCTTAGGTCTTAAAAACCAGAAAAAACAACATATATTTTGTAGGTAATAATAATGAACTTGGTACTGTTAGTTACTGTAAGATGCTATAACTGTTATGTAACGTTACCATAATATTTTTTATACCATATGATGTACAAGCCAAGATACAGGAGTTATGTAGTGTGTTGTTTGTTTCAGTGAATGTTGTTGAGGCCCTACAGGAGTTCTGGCAGATGAAGCAGGACCGCGGGGCCGACCTAAAGAATGGGGCCCTGGTAGTTTACGAGTCCCAACCTGCAACCTCTCCACCATATGTGTGCTTTGTCTCTCTTCCTGGTGGAAGCTGCTTTGGCAGTTTTCAGGTATAACAGCATGAAACCCAATGAAAATCAGCATGTCTGAATTCTAACGGAAAATACCAGGGCTAATTGTGACTTTAAATTTTTAGATATTCATTTTTCAGACATTCTGTAGAATATTCAACACATATACCATTTGACTGTTGTCATGGAATCAGAATAGTCAATACATGTGTATAGTGTTTTTGCAAGACTTGAAAATGGGCAGAGGCTGCAGAATCAGGGCAGGGTACTTAGTGAGAAATGGGCTCATTGTATTGCACTGTCGGCCTGTAAAGATCCTAGGTATTCAGATTTTGACAACAAATTTGGAAATTGTGTTTCATTGGAATTATTAGTATTAAGGTTTACTAAGGTCAAATATGTAAAGTTTTTATGTACCCATAATCACACAAGTTTTTTTTTATATAAAAATGCTGTTTGATTATCATAAGCAATGAAGGCGAGAATAATTCTGTTAGGGCAAAAGGGTACACATCTGGGTCTAAAAGGGGGCTCAGGGCAAAAAAAGGGCAGAGGGAAGACATCTTCTAAAACTGCTTACCTGAAACCCTAACTTATTTACACACTAGCTAAAGATGGAGTGCTTGTTGATTTAAGGAATTTATTTTTGTTTTGAAATCATTGAAGGAATGCCAGTAAATTTTATGATTTTTTTGTCTTAAACATTTCTTACAATGCAAGTTAGATATTGGTCTTCCAGGATTAAGATGACTGTCAGTGATTGCGTTTAATACTAAATAGTTGAGCAACTTAACCACTGCAGGTAATATTACCTGTTGTCAATTACCTGAACATGAATAATTAATGAATTCATTTGAAATATTCCGGTACCATGAAAAACTAATCCTGATATTGTATACATTAGGCCACACAAAACTGTATTTCGTTTGTCAGATTAACATAGTACTGCACCTACATGTATTTTTCGGAAATTACCAAAAACAATTTTTTTTCTCTAATTTTCAGCTTTATGTTACTGCTAATGAAAATCAGGATGATAGGCATATTTTGACATACCTAAATACCCCCAAAACACTTTATTCCAAAAACCATTGTTGCATCAAATTAAGCAGGACTTTTTTGGATACGTACATATATTTATAACAACAGTGGTCAAGTTTGAAGGGGAGAATTCTTCAACAATTTTGTTCTGAGTAGCTGCTATATTGAAAAAAAGATTGATTGCTTTCGACTGCTGGTGTTTTAGATCTAAATGAGAATATTTAATTTGTATTCCTCCCACTCACTGCAATGGGTTTTTTTCAGCCAATATCTGTAGAATTTATTTGATAGTTTCTAAAGGTAACTTCAATTTAACATGTAATTGTTTGTATATACATTGTACAGGAGAAGTTCTTTGTAATTTCTTGGTTTAGTCATTCACATGTACTTAATGAAGGCCATGGATGAAACATTGGATACACATTACAGAGTAATGACATACTTTATTGACTATTTGAATTTTATCATACTTCTGTTAAAGTAAATAGATAAAAGTATTGGTCAAGTAAACAGTTGACATGACCAGAGGGATTTGCTGTAGATTATGTGTCGAAACTGTGGTCAAATTTGATAAAAGTAATCCAGGCAGAAAATTGCCAGTTGAAGTATGCATTAAAGTATGCATTAAAACCATACTGGCTTATAATAATGAATGCCCTGTCTTCTTTGGTATAAGTCATTTTCCCTTGCATTAATATGTTTAAAGTATTGCATAAAAAATTTGTTATATTATATGTACACAACCGAAAATGATATACCAATGCATGGAAATATTCAAACTATGAAAGGGAAGATTCAGTTGGAGACAGTTTAATGATACCTAATTGAGAGCATTTATTTATTCATGTCACAGGCGGTATTCAAGCCAGCTTTAAAGACATCAATAAACAAACCTTGTCAAAGATAAAACATGCCAGTGTGGATTAAATGAACTAAATTGACAAAAACTACCATCAAACATGAAAGAATGATAGAAATTCAAAAAAATGTGTATGATTATAAGATGTTGTGATTAATCTCTACCTATGGCAGTTTAGGGCAGAGATCTAGCTATTTCACCTCATTTATATTTGGACCTATGACAAGATATTAAATTTAAAATTAGGTTCATTATCATTGCAAATGAATGGAGAATGAAATGATTGAAACTAGCCTTATGTGCTATAAATCATTAGTTTAAATGTAAGGTATGAAGGACAAACTGAGATACATGGTCTAACTAATGTTAGGTCATATTGATATATTAATTGCAGCATGTAATGATGGTGTAATGATGGTGTATATTATTATAACCTTGAAACTGTTTACCTTATACTGGTACAAAATGGGCTTGCATTTGATCACTTAAATGTACATACCACAATTATATATTAACTTGTGTATATAATTATCAATCTTGACCAAGAATCCAAACAGAAAAACAGTGTCATGCATTATTATATTATATAAACATGTGTTGCATGACAGGGTATAATAACAGCATAGGGAATTCGGCCCCATTCCCCTTCGCAAAAGGTATATGTTTAATAAATAACAGCCCAAAATTCCCTTCTCAAAACTATTTAAAACACGTCATTTTGGGCTCAGTTGTGTTTCAGTGATGGTGGTTTCTATACACTGAACTGGTTAGGCAGGTTTCCTGTTTGAAAAGAAGTCAATATGTACTAAATGTACGGTATTTTGTAATTAATGTAATTAATTGAAATTTAGCCTTAAGAGGAAATCAACATGAAATATCCTCCTCAAAAGAGCACATGCACTAATCCCACTTAACTGGGAAATTGCTCTGGAAATGTTGACTGATGAAGAAGCACAACCCTAAGTACAGTACATGAACTTCGACAATGATCAGAATGCACACTAGAAAATTCATTGATTTATATCAAGCCAGGCTTCCATGTTTTTTGTACCTTACATTAGAATATAAAAAAATCAGACTAGAGCTTTTGCGAAAATCCATGGAAACCAGTTATATAAGACTGCTGACAAAAAATAGATCGCAGATTTTTATATTTAAGTTCAAAAATTGATGTTTTACGCAATTTTCTTAAACTGTTAGTAATGGTTTAAGCCATAAAACAATGGTTTAAGTCATAAAACATTAATTTTGGAATGGAAATATGAAAATCTACGATCTGATTTTTTGTCAGCAATTATATATCATTGGTTTGCAGATATTTACGCAAAAATTTGCTCTTTCCAAGACAAAAAATAAAAAAGTTGTAAAAAATGGTATACAGTTCTGTGAGAAAACAGCTTTAAATTCTGATTTTCTAAGAATGCTTTTTATTCATCTGCTAATAATAAAAGCAATAACTCCATTTCAGCATTGTCCAACAAAGGCTGAGGCAAGGCGAAGTGCGGCTAAAATTGCTCTCATGAACTCCGTTTTCAATGAGCACCCATCAAGGAAAATCACAGATGAGTTCATAGAGAGAGCTGTAAGAGATGCCTGTGCATCTTTCAAGGTTCGTGGTTTCTGAATTTAACAATCTGAATATCGAATAAACAAAAATATTAACCATTTCTTATCTTTTAGTAACAAAAGAATTGTACATGTACTGTGTTTTCTAGCTGACCATGAATTCCATACAATTATTTGCTCTAATAATATGCAATGTATACATTTTAGGGTAACTTGGAGGAGGCGGACAATCCAAACACTGGGATTGGAGCATTCCGGTTCATGCTGGACTCGAACAAAACTCGCACGATGCTGGAGTTCCAGGAACTGATGACTGTCTTTCAACTGCTACACTGGAATGGCAGCCTGAAGGCGATGAGGGAGCGGAACTGTTCTCGACAGGAAGTACTCTCACACTACACACACCGTGCACTCGACGATGACATGCGCTCACAGATGGCTCTTGATTGGATCGCCCGGGAACAAGAGAGCACATCCATCATCGAGAGGGAGCTTGAGATTGCAGAGCGTGAGTTGGAGAGTGCGAGGCTGGCTGGTCGGGAGCTGAGGTTCTTCAAGGAAAAGCGTGACATTTTAGTGTTGGCTCTCACGCAAATTGGGCCAAATGATAGCATGGCGTAAGCAGTAACATGTGAAACATACTGACTCGCAAATGCGAATGCCTTTGGTTGGGATGGACTTAGATGCTGAAGTTGTTGATAACACTATGCAGTTGGGACATCAATGAACTAAATAAAAGATAGATCTGATACAGTGAAATATTATGTATTTATTTAGTAAAATTGTATTGCTTTGTACATAATACTTGTGAATACAATTTAAGCTGCTTTCCTGATATGATTCATTTTCTGATACTTGGCAGGAATGAAATTGTTTGCCATGATATTTGAAGAATGAAATAAGATTATAAGATTTTTTAAAAATCACCTGTCAGTTCGGAATTTGAAATAACTTAAAAAATATAAAGAAATTGCAAAATAGCTGGCTAATATTTATAAAATTTTGAGCAAGCTTTGAAAACATAGTACCATTCCAGGGCTTTCAGGCTTGTGCTTATTTTGACTTTTGTACAAATGGCTTCTTTCCCCTTGCTTTGTGTACTGGTAGCTAGAATTCTAAATAGACTGTGTTCACAAAGTTTACAGAGTAAATTTGTTAAGCAATTTGATATTTGAAGTTCTAATGCCAGACAGTTGTGAGGCCTTCTTCTATATTGAGCAACAACTGTCTTTCACTAAAACTGCAGATTATATGTTTTTATGTGCATTGTCCTATGTTGGTGTAGAAGAAATATATTGGTTGTTAAAAACAGAACTTTTGAAAAATGTTTATTTTTTCATGTTCCTCTTTCGCTTAGTTTTAAAGGCTTAGTGTGTACAAAGAGACAGACTCATTCTTGATATCAGATTAGGCCCCTCTACTGGAAATTGTGACTAAACTCATTAAAAGTTTTAAATATTTAAATTGCTAAGTACACAAAAAAATATTGTTCTTCTATTGTACAGAGGAGCCATTTAAATAACTTCACCAAATAATTACATGTAGCCTTTCTCATGTACTGTATAGTTTGTGTATCTTTGTGAAGATATAATTGTGTAAAGCAGATTATAGATTTGTGAACAATTTGTTAATTTATAATCACTTTTTACCTTCTGCATTTATTACATTTTTTATGTATGATAAATCACTATTTACCGTCAACTATTGAAAGCATGGTGAATGAATTATGTTAAAATCATCATCAAAATTGTATAATGTGACAATGTCAGCGAAAATATCAGTAATTGAGTACGCCTCTTGAAAAGACTCAACATAACACTACTTGTTCAGAGAAAAAAGGAAGGGAATTTACTTTAAGTAAAACTTGCCATTTTTCAATTTGATAACATTTTCATAATATCAATAGTATAATTTATCCTTTATACATGTTATATTTCGTCTGAACTTTATATTGTATATAAGCGTATACAAATATATTCTTTCTGAATATTTTTGCAAATAATCATATTTTTGGTGTTGTGATTTTGATTGTGAATACTGTGTACTGTACATGATTGTATATTTTGTAGATGTACATTGTGATTTTATCTGCATTTATTGCATTTCTACAAACCATTCATATTGTAGCTGTCATTTCATCTTCCTATCCTCTCATGCATAATATATAAATAAGGATTATACTTGTATTAAAATGTTCAAGCTTTTCTGCCTTTCTCTTGTTTTTATTGCGATATTCATGTATTCATAATATAGCTTGTAGGTGCTGTGCTAAAACTATCAATAATGTTAATCATCATATGGTACTAGTACATAGTTAGTATCCAATCATCATGAAATTTGGTGACGGTGTTTGTGGGCTGTCTATGACGTGTTGATTAAACCTTTTTTTAGTTTAAACTAATTTATTTTACAGTGATTATGAATCAAGTTATAACTTATTACAACATTACCAGGTACATGTATATAGAGGATAATTGTTTGTTTCAGAGCAAGATTGAGTGAGCACCAAAGCTGTATTTCACATGATATAGCCACTCATGAAATATTGACTTTTGGTATTCACAAGGTGAAATATTTTGTGATCACAAACAGTTTTCCTTTTTAATACATGCCTAAAAATATATAAAATGACAAGTTATTGTAGTTTTTTTTGAGAAAAGGATGCCAAATTGATGTTTGATCTGGAAAAGAGAGCGAGCTAAAATTTCAAGACAGTAACAAATATTTATTTTCACTGTTTGAAACAGTGGAATACCAATGTACTTGTCTGGCTTGGTGACCAGAAACCAAACTGGCTAGGAATCCAACCTGATTCGACAAAGTGAAAAGCATGTGCTTTATTGTTAGATAAATTGATTCAATTACATAGGAGTAATTCCTCTTTTACATAATAAAACAGTGGAATACCATTTTTCTTTCACTGATAAATCTCTATAAATCACTGGAAAGCATATAATATATTCATTGTAATTCATTAAGTCATTTTTTCCTGGGTTTGTTTATAATTACAGCAATAATAACACTATAATTATTAATCACGTGTTTCCAAATTTTTCACCCTACAGTATACAGTTTCAATAAAAGAGTTAATCAAGGCAGTATTCTAAAGTTTTTTGAAGATGGCACCAGAAATATTGCAAAAAATAATGCTTCTAGTGTTCCCAAGGTTTTTCTAAGATTTGACTTGATGGTTAGTTTTTGACCCCATTTGACCTAGTTTCAAACTAAGCCAAGATTTCATGGAGGCAAATATTCTGATTAAGTGTCATTAAGAATATTGCCTCTGTTTGTCCAAAAGATTTGACCTCATTACCTAGTCTTTGACCCATGTGACCCACTTTTAAAGGCTCAAAAGATTACATCAACTGAACATTCTGACCACAGATTGAAGAAATTCTGATCAATCAATACCACTAAATGGTTCCAGACATGATTTTTCAAAGATATGACTAAGTAACCTAGATTTTGACCTCCTGTGACCCAGTTTCAACAAGTCAAAGATTTTATCAAGGAAAATATTCTGATTAAAATTCATAAATATTGGACCAGATATATTGCCTGATTTTTTTTAAAGATTTGACCTAGTTTTTGACCCAATGTGACCCACTTTAAATTGTGGTGAGTTTTCATCAAGGGTAACATAATCATAACAATCATAATCATGATGTGGTTCCAGACAAAATATATTTTTTATCAACTGTCTCAGTTTTAAATTATTCAAGAGTTCATCAAGTGATTAATTGTGAACCAAATATAATGCCTCTAGTGTGTTACATTTTTCTTCTAAGATTTGACCTAGTGACCTTGTATTTGACCCCGCATGACCCACTTTTACACGTGGTCGAGATTTCATCAAGTGGAACATTCTGACCCATTCAGATCAAATTTGAACATAATCTGTTAAAATCCTGCCATGATATGGTTCCAGAGAGAAAAAAAGACAGACAGGAGGGATAGAAAAATGAAAGCACAGAAGGATGAAGGGACAACACAAAACAATATACCCCTTCTGAAAATAAACTTTGTTTCGACAGGGGATAAAAGCTTTAAAAAATCTATTATCACACACAGACCGCAAGATTGTGAACCTTAGGACAGCCTTTGCTTAAACTGTTTTATTTAAAGGGACTGCACTCCGTATGATGAAATAGCGAAAAAAGAGAGAAAATTGTCGAAAAACTGACATAAATTTGATATAGATGTGTACAATGCATTGAAACTTACTAACTGAAGTACCACATAGTTTACAAATAATCTATTTTCGCAGTTATTTTGTTTTGTTTTCATTAAAAAAGATTACTAGGTACCGGAGTATGACTACCTAGTAGAATTAATTCCTTATGCGTGATAGGCTAGTCGATGTTAAAACATGATTTTACCAAGTTAGGTATATATAGCTTAGATATTACAACCGTTTAGGGTTAGCCTTCGTAGCACAGTGGATACACCACTGGATTGCAATTTTGGCGACACATGTTCGATTTGTTACAGAAAAAAATATTTTTGGTGCCAATCTGATGTATAGCTGCAAGGAACAGGCCATCTTTCACTATTTGGCTACATTGAAACAATAATTAATCTAGTTAGATGTATATAATGATTTGGAAATAGTTTGACAGGAGTGGTCCAATTTTTATTTCAACCGGTTGTATTTTGTATAGAAGGTTTGGATCATAAAGCAGACTTGGTTTGCCCGACATTGTTGTATGGGATCCTCTGGACTGTCTGTATCAATAGTTTAAGACCATTATTATTACAGGTATATCAGGTTCCATAACTCTCCCTCTAGTTTTACTGCAGCTATTCCCTCTTTCTAGCTATCAAATTTACAAAATAATCATACCAAAATGATACAAGATAGTAAAGGCATTCTATTTCTCAGTCAAAAAAGGGCCTAACTTAATAATCATCACTCAATAGTTATGGGACTTGCCTTAGATGTGAGTGTATTGTCTCCAGCAACATGCTTCATTGAAATATCTTTTAATGGTTTTTGAGTTATGGCAAACAAAGGTAATAAGGTTTTGGATAAATCCTGAAATCCCGAAATCAGGATTGAGAGCTACTGTACAGTTGTCAAGTTTGTTTTTGCTGGAATTTGGCACTTAATTAGTAAGAAGGATCTTGAAGTTGATATATGACTTAAGAAAAAAATTCAACAGAGGTCGAATTCTCTTAGCACTGCTTTGGGCCTGAATCCTTCATACTCAAACTAAATTGACAGGATTGGAATCTTTGGTCCGTTATCAACTCTGTGACCAAAATTCCAAGTTTTTGCATGGGACAAGGACACCAAGCTATGACAATATCAAACACAGATGACGTTAAAATTGCAAAATTGTTTTTTTATTCACACCTTTATTTTGTACAAATGCATGTGATACTGACGAATCAATGTTAGAAGGCACACATATTATCCATTTAACAACATGATTACTGAACATGTATGTATGTTGTACATGAAGTATCTGAAAGACAATAGTTATATCCATCAGTTCATGTTATCTGATATTCACACATCAGTTAACCTCATAAAACTATCATACATGTATACAGATTCAGAAGAAATGTACAAACAAGTATACACTTATTATGAATGTTTGAAAGTGATGTTTAATATAATGAAACTGCTTTATAATTTATTTACAAAATGATGCTTTCAAACTTAAAATGCAATTGCAAATTCTGACTCATAATTTTTTTATACTACATCCATGTGTAAGGTATAAATCTGAGTAGCAGATTCTTTAGAGAGCAATCCACCTCAGTCTTAATAATTTGAATACATGTAGAAATGCTCAACAGGCCTGACATTTTTAGAATACATTATTATGCAGTTCGCTCTCTAAAACATTCGGTCTGTGCATTTCACATACAGTAGAACTATAGAACTCAGTTTTTTTTTACAATATTTTTCTATGTTATTTAACAATTAACAATGAAATTTGAAGTAAGTATTTTTGGACCTCACAATTAATACTGAAAGAAGGTTGATAGAAAAATGATTTTCCAATTCAATAAGTAATAATTTAAGAAAAATATAAAACAAAAACATAACTTAAATAAAAATAAATGCATAACTTAGTGTCGAGCATCCTAAGACATTTGGAAAGTTTAAAATCATTTTGTCCAGTTGTTTTTGAAGAAACATTATTTCAGCCAATTTTCATAACATTTGATTAAAAAATATCACCAAAACCCTTACTTCTAAAACAATTTTGCTAAAGACAGCTCTACAGTATGTGAAACACACAACGGTTTTGCTGTAGACAGCTCTACAGTATGTGAAACACATGACAGTTTTGCTGTAGACAGCTCTACAGTATGTGAAACACACAATGATTTTGCTGTATACCACTCTACAGAATGTGAAACACACAACAGTTTTGCTGTAGAAATGACATGAGTACGTGTATGTGCTAATTTGCTAAATGTATAGCAATTCATAATTGTTTTTACATGTATACGCCATATTTAAAATTTGTATGAAATACAGCTGTTTTACAATAAAATATATAAGGAAAAAATTAACAGAACTACCAATTTTTTTTTATAGAATTGGTGAATATTGTTTGCAGTTCAAGTATGTACCAATATTCACAATCTTTGATAAACATATCATTACTATGTCCTGATTTACAAATATTTTCTCATAACTGCTTATATATAATGATATTGCACATTGCCATACATGGCAAAGTTTAAAACAAATATGAACACCTTAGTAACTAAATCTAAATCACAAATATCACGGCGTTTAAGCACAGCTTCCATTAAGAATTTAAAACTGACCCTTTGCAAATATCATTCTTAAAGAAGCAGCAATCACCAAAATGTGACAAGACATTGTTGATTGGGTAGTATTGACTAATTTGACACAAAAACATATATACTTGTATAAAAGCTTTTCAAGAAAAATGCAAATGCCTGATTGGAAATGAGGGAAAATCTTTTTCCATAAAAATTACTCAACTCTTAATCACAGCTACACATGTTGCAATAGATCTCATATAGGTTTTTAAGTTTTGAACCTAAAAATTATTTTTTTTAAACATTAATTGTTTTGGTTTTTGAAACAACTTTTGCACTGTAGAAGGCTCTTAAAGTAAGATTGGCAGCAGGTTTTTAATATGTTGAGCATCCAAGCCATGAATTCACCATTGTAAGTTTTATCCAATATCACGAAGGTTTTTGTACTTCCAAGGATTTTACTTTGAAAGTTTTGGCTTTTTTGGGGGAATTAATGTGGTGGCAATCTGTCTAAAACAGAAGCCCTGTGTATAAGTATCCCAATAAGTGTCCTTTTCGTTCTGTTGTGCTACCATCCAAACATGTATTCCATTGCTTTACTCATAAAACCAGTGTTTTTTCTTGGCGCTTGGCTGCTCTGTATCACCTGCAAATGTAGTAAAAGTTGTGTCAGACATATCCTTGTACAGTGTACAAAGCATGAATATCTACCTTAGCAAAGTTTTCATGAATTGATTTCCAACACAGAACGAAATGTGACGAATAGAAAGAAAATATATTTCCAGAGTAAGACAGGGGAGACTATGTAATGCCATTATACAGGTTTATACCTAATATAAGTTATGGTTCTATAAGGTAAAATCAAAATGAAAAAAAAAATTAAATGGACTACCTCATTTTCACTCTTTGCAGCTAGATAGGCGGCAGTCAGGGGGCGTATGGGCGTGTTCTTGAGTTGTCCTGGAGTTGAGGGGGAGGTGACCTGGCCCAGCCCAAGGTTGGGGACGACACCCGGGGTCAACATCAGGCTCTCATTTTCCTTCTCTCTATGATCAATTCCCATCACCTTCTGTATACACAGCAATGATAGCAATGTTAACTCATTTCAAATTAATGCATGGACTTGTTGCAACAAAGCATGTTTGTCATTGCAAGGGACAAATCTTGACAATAAACATCATGGAATTAAAACTTTAAACCATGGAAAAATGACAGATGACAGATGCATTATTACATCCTAAAAACAAGGCTCAACTTAGCCAAAAAATAGCCCACCTTGTCTATGCAGTGGGAGATTCCGACCATGATGTTGTTTCCTAGGATCTTGCCATTCTTACTGAGGGCCTTCTTGGCCTGGATCTTGGACTGGTAGTGAATGTGCATCCAGTTACCTTCACTCGATATCTGAAACATGCAATAGAAGTGGTCTTTTGGAAACATCAAACCTTGCAAAAAGTAAATACATTTTAGTTACATCAATTCCTTCTGAGCCAGCTTTTATTTTCTAAATAAATCCTTGGCAAATGATAGTTGAATGGCAATTAAGATATTTAAGAGGAATAAAAATTAAAGGCATGCTATTGAAAGAAGAGTTGAGACAAGGAAGAGGACATTCAAAAATAACAAAAATACATCTAAGTAGAAAAACATTAAAGAACCTGTCAAACTGAAAAATCTCCTGCTGTTGTCGGAGAACTGTCCCCACAAGCATTCAAAGCACAAGATGGTATAGATACTTTAAGCAGAGTTCTCAATAAGTTATGGTTGAACTGTTTCAAAAACAAGACAAACAGCCATAGTTCTTTAAAATATTGCAGCAACTGATAAGAAATGTGACTTTTTGCAACATACCCCCCATCTGACAAACCAACTGTATGGTGACTGCAATATAACTCCCTTCAAACTTTATTTGTTGAGGTATAAAATGCCACAAGATAAAAGATTATGTTCTTCCTTGTCAACTGTATTCGGATGATATACTTACAACATGTTTCAGTATATTTCCATACTGGGAGAACTGTTGAAGCACATAGGAGGCTGCAGGTGGTGGAAATCTGTATCAACATTAAACATACATGTGGTAGAATAAACAAATAGACTCACAAAATAGATGCATACAGTTATATGCTTCTAATGTCATAAAATACCTTTACGTTCTTTAATGGATAATGTAATGCAGCCTTAGATAAAGATACTGTTAAACAGGAGCTGCCAGTAAGACAGAGTGCTTCACTTTTAAACTGCTTTGTCTATGACAATGATAACCATGTATCTGCTTGCTTGTCTGATGGAATTAAACACTACAGTGAACTATTATATAAATTGCATGAAAGGTATTTGAGATATGACCAAAATTCCCTACTTGCCGTAAAACTTTTACCAAACTTTCTAAATCCAGGGCCAGTATTCAATATTGATCTTATCCTTATCCTTAGAAATGCTTCAGTGATTCCATTCAGCATAATTGTCAGCTAAATATACATGCCAATCAAAGCACTTAGTTTTTAATCTTAAATTTAAGTTCAATATAAGTAACAGTTTAAAGCCCCAGGGTCAGGGTCCATAACTTCAGATCAATGAGAAGTGCCAGGTATGTAACATATTTGTCTGAAGGCACTGAGCACTAGGGTAGAATGTCAATGTCTAAAACAAGTCATTCAGGGGCGATATTTGTATTGAGGATCTTATACGAGTTGCCTTACTTTTCTTATGAATGACCTTGAACATTTGTGTGACGTATCAGGTCAATTGAAAGACTGGTTTATGACAAAGATGAAAAAAACAACCTCCCTTTTAACTGTAAAAGGATGAAGGATGAGTATAATAGCACTTCTTATACATGTGTTTCAAAAAGTCGAGCTAAAATCCTCTGCCATATTTTTTTTTTTTAACTTTATTTGTGTATGTCACTTACCCAAACACTGTAATCCATGTCTCATCAAGGAAATCATCAGTGGTGAGTGACTCCCTGTAAATTAATGTGGCCTGTATTGACTACATGCATGACTGTATGTATGACAGGACAATGTCAAAATGTGTTGTTGTTTTTGTAAAAAGGACAGGATACCCTATTTTACGAGACCACAAGTAAAATTTATAAATTGAATAGCTGAACATGGAGGGGTGAAGGCAGAAAAGTTCAATGTGATATTCAAAAACGAAGGAGATAACACCTTTTCACTCGAAGCCCTTAACACAAGCCATGCAATAAACAAAATATTCTACAATTTTAATGGTGATTTGAGAGGAATAGAAACAAATTAATTTCATAAGCTCATTTTTAAACTCTCATGTCCAAACTCTAAATGATGCATCTTTGAAAATTTCCATACCCCTGTGTATAGAAAGGGTCGATCTGTGCAGGGGACATAAAGACTCTGGAAACGCCCAGTCCACCCTGGTCCGGAGTGTGGTATATAGTCTCATGCAGGTTCGCTGACAAACCTGCTCATAAAAAAGTGTTGTCCCAGCACTTAATTCAAAAGATACTAAAACTGGTATTAAGTACCAGTGATATATAATTCCAGTTGTGTACTCCAGATAGTCTATATCTTTGTTGCAACAAATCAATATAAACATGTATCATCAATGCAACCTGTTTTTAAACAACTAGACAATAATTTCAGTAAAAGTATGCCTATAAAATAAACTGTCTGGAGCTGATTGTGAAAATATCATATAGATGTTGCAGAATCCTACCAGCATTGGGAGGGGCAGTGTGAACACTTTGTTGTATCCCACTTGTAGTGGGTGGGGTTGGTGTAAACACATTTTCCAGTAACCTACCAGTATTGGGAGGGGCAGTGTGAACACTTAGTTGTAAGTTGTAACCTACCTGTAGTGGGTGGGGTTGGTGTGAACACTTTGGTGTAGCCTTTCTGTAGCAGGTGAGGTTGGTGTAGCATTTGCAGTAACCTACCAGTATTGGGAGGGGCAGTGTGAACACTTTGTTGTAACCTACCTGTAGTGGGTGGGGTTGGTGTGAACACTGTTGTATCCTACCTGTAGTGGGTGAGGTTGGTGTAACATTTGCAGTAACCTACCAGTATTTGGAGGGGCAGTGTGAACACTTTGTTGTAACCTACCTGAAGAGGGTGGGGTTGGTGTGAACACTTTTGTTGTAACCAACCTGTAATGGGAGGGCTTTGTGTGAACACTTTGCAGTAACCTACCAGCATTGGGATTGGAAGTGTGAATAAATTGCTGTATTTTATCTGTACTGGGAGAGGCTGGTGTGAACACTTTGATGTAAACCACCTGTAGTGTTCGGGCTGGTGTGAACATTTTGCCGTAATCTACCTGTACTATGAGGGACTGGTGTAAACACTTTCCTGTAACCAACCTTTATTGGGACAGGCTGGCACGAACACTTTGCTGTAACCTTCCTGTAGTGGATGGGGTTTATGTGAAAAAATGCAGTTATGTACCAGTTTTGGGAGGGGGAAAGTAAACACTTTGCTGTAACCTACCTGTAGTGGGTGCGGTTGGAGTGAACACTTTGCAGTTACCAACCAGTATTGGGAGGGGGCAAATACATGAAGCAGGTGAGGCTAGTGTGAACACTTTACTGTAACCAACCTGTAGCTGGAGGGGTGGAGAGGACAAAGCCGTTTCATACCTGTAGAGGAACCTTGTAACATAGCTTAAATAGGAGGGGCTGGTGTGAACTGTTTACTGTGGCCTTCCCTGGAGGGGCTGGTGATGATACAGTGCTGTAACCTACCTGTTGTTGAGGTGGTTGGTGTGGAAAATGGTGTAACCCACCTGTAGAGGGTGGGGATGGTGTAGACAATACTGTATCCTACCTGTTCCAGATGGGATGGTGTGCACAACGCTGTATCCTACCAGTATTGGGAGGGGCTGGTGATGATACAGTGCTGTAACCTACCTGTTGTGGAGGTGGTTGGTGTGGAAAATTGTGTAACCTACCTGTAGAGGGTGGGGATGGTGTAGACAATACTGTAACCTGCCTGTTCCAGATGGGATGGTGTGCACAACGCTGTATCCTACCTGTATTGGGAGGGGCTGGTGATGATACAGTGCTGTAACCTACCTGTTGTTGAGGTGGTTGGTGTGGAAAATGGTGTAACCCACCTGTAAAGGATGGGGATGGTGTAGACAATACTGTAACCTACGTGTTCCAGATGGGATGGTGTGCACAACGCTGTATCCTACCTGTATTGGGAGGTGCTGGAGTAGATAACACT
Organism: Mya arenaria; assembly: GCF_026914265.1. NCBI lineage: Eukaryota > Metazoa > Mollusca > Bivalvia > Myida > Myidae > Mya > Mya arenaria. Next base: position 66,911,395 of record NC_069125.1, on the reverse strand, counting down.
GTAACATACCGGTAGTGGAAGAAGCTAGTGTGAACACTTTGCTGTAGCCTACCTGTTGTGGGAGGGGCTGGTGTTGATAATCCGGCATTTCTGCTGGAATACTGAAACATTAAACAAAATTCCTGAAATTTAGGAAGAGACAACTTTTCAAACATAAATCTAATTATTAACAATAACTTTTTATTAGGGATGGAAGCGAATATCCGAGTATCTGGATATCAGGATATCACTTAAGTATTCGGATACCAAAATGGGTATTCGAATATTCGTTAAGAATTAAAATTTCAATAAAATAGCTTAGCTGAGACATAGCAATTGTTATAAAACTTTTCAGATGAAATATTTCAGGTGATCAACAGTGTCTGTCGCGAAGCGGGTATGTGTCACAAATCGTCTGCTAATTGGGTGTTTGCACAAGGCGTGATATTGTGTCCTTGTGCAGCACCCTGTGAAGTTCTATGACCTTGTTTACAATGACAAGTGTTGTTTTATGATCTCAGATGTGCTTAATTGACACTAATTGGTACTAGTTGATATTAAACGGATTGATTATTAATCCGTCTGATCACAAGTTAAGGGTCGTGCAATCAAAGCTATTAATGACCAATCGTATTTTTGATGAATATGCATGAAGAAATTATTGCTATCTGAACAATAAATACAAAAACAAATTTGTTTATCTTTTCACTTTTCAATCAAATTTCCATCATTTGCATCTTGTAATTGTGTTTTGAATTATTAATCGTTATTCTTGTATCATCGCCTCAACAGTAACATGCTGGATGCTATCTTGTTTCTGAACAAGAACATGCGTTCGATTAAGAAAGATATCGAATGAAAACTGTTGTGAAGTATTCGAACATTTCGGACTTGAAAGTAGTGTGGGTACAGTGTTTAATTAAATTATCAAATATATTAATGATTTATTTCCTATTTAGTATTTATTCACGTTTTATTTTGTGTAGTGTATTTTATTTTTCATGCGATATGTAAACATGTTTAGTTTATTGATAAATAAAAAAAGTACACACATGTAAATGAAGAAAAATCAGATCGTCTTTTTGTCTTCTTATCTTTTCCGCAATTATATCCTTCATTACAAAACACCGCAGATATTGTAGGTATTGCATTAAATCAAACAATGTAATGAAATAAATTTACAATCGACTATTAAATAATCAAAGCGTCATTTAACATGAAACCTGCTGATAAATAACAAACTCAAAAGCACGTCACGTGACGTGGCAGTAACCACGCAACCACCTCAGCCGAAGTGACTATCAAATTCGTGAGTTGTTTATGTGGTATTCATCATGAGTTTTATGAAGTAAAATGAGTTGTTTAGCTTTGATTATAACATTATAAATTATTAAGACTGAGAAAGAATAAATGAAAAAGTGAAATTGCCATATAACGAATTATAAATTAAGTGCACAATGATGTCAAAAAACCGAAGGTGAATGACATATAATAGGAAATTTACTAATTATGAAAACAATTTGATACGAGTATCCGTATAGTATTCGAATACTTGATACCGATTTGGTATCCGGTTTCCATCCCTACTTTTTATGAAGAAAGAACACTTCAAATATTTATGGTAGTAATAAACTAAAACTAACATTACATTACTTCATTTACCTGTGAGGGTGTACTGAAAGGGCTTGCTGATCCGGATTGGGCAGGGCTTGTTGTCTGAAGCAGGCTTCTGATTGGTGGAGCACCTGCCTTCTCCTTCCCTCGAATACTTGTGTCCAGCCTTGGTTGCATAATTAAAATTTGTAAGTTATTCATAATCCAAAATTGATCATGCTACAATTGTACAAGTTTTTGATGTTGTTTCATGCGTTTTTAAAAGTACATGCAATCATTTTGCATTAAATATAGTGAAATAGATGTTAATTTTTCATGAACAAAATACTAACCATTTGAAAGTGTGAAAATGTGACAGTTTCTAGAACATTAAATTATGTAATGTAATACTATTTCAGAAGTGCTTTAAAAATATGGGACATTGCGAGTTGTAGGAGACAGACACATTGCATTGTTATATGACCTTTGACCTCCATTGACCTGAATTATAATCATGATGAATTCTCTCTAGACCATCTTCATAAGGTCTACATTGGTAATTTACTAATTTGTTTATTTAAATTTCAATAAGATATAACATTGGTCTACAAATTATCAAAAGCAAAATGTTATACTTTAAAACAAAATCCAATTATTGCTGTAAAGTAAATCAAGATCCGGCTATAAATTCACTGCACAAAAGCACACATAACACAAACTCACCTTGGTGTAGCATGATGGCTGGATGACTGGGAGGTGAGGGAACTGGGCCTATGTGATGAACGTGGGGGGCTTCCACTCCCACCAGACCACAGCCGTGAAGACACAGGCTGAAATGGGCCAGAGAAATATCACACAAAATATTATTCCTGAAATAAAAAGAATTCAGAAAACTATGGCTAGGTTCTGGTAGAATTATGTTTTTAATTTTTATGAGCAGTAGTTTTTTATGTTAAGCATTATATGTTTGACTCAGATGAATCATCAGTTAATTGTAGTATTTTTGCAGAACATCTAAAATAATTGACAAGGTATAATTTTGATCTACACTTATGTTTATGGTATGCATGGTAATAATACCCAATAACAGGGAGTTTATCTGTGTTTTATCTTACAGAGTGTGACATGGAGTCTCCCAGGAGGTAGCTTGGCAGGTACTGGGAGGTGTGGCCAGACCCTGGGCTGACAGGGCTCGTGGGCGTGCCCATTGCCATTGGCTCACTCCCATGGTGACCTGTTTAAACAAATACTATCCAGGTGAGTAGCAGGTACATGTCATGATTGATCGCTTACTTTCCATTTATCTAACCAAATTACCAATCTTGTGTGGCTATAGTCCTTTTAAAGCCCATTTTTAGGTAGAAAATGCTGTGTACACAAATACATTTTTGGCACTCTTGACATTTTGTTCCACTGCTATGCGACTTAAGCATTTTTTTTACACAGGACATTTTACAACATCCTCGGCATCCTCGCATATTCATAACGTATATAATAATATTTTCATACTATCATATGCATGTAGGTAAATCAGATATTAAAATTTGGGTCCTGGGTCCCGACAGTCCCGGGTCCTGGCAGATAAAAGCAGTATTACAGGGCTTGACGCTTATTCTAATACTTGGTTGCCCTTCGGGCAACCACCTAGCCATTTTCACTTGCCCGAATGGATTTTTTACTTGCCCATTTTTTTTGGGCTCATTTTGTTGTTATACTTCACATCAAAACCCATTTCCAGATTCAACCTGCACATCAGGGCTTGCTGTATTTGAAATAAATCAGTTGTCATGAAATTTGTAACTAATAGCACATACATTCAAATTATTAAGGATGAAATAAAATTGAATTATTAGAACGAACAGTCAATCTCTTATTATCTTAGCCTTGTAATCTTACATTTATTTTGAAGTAAATTACAATTTATCGCAATGTAAAGTGAAATCGTAAAGTTCCAAACACCGAGCATCCGAAAATTGGAGCAGTCCGAAAAATAGCCAAAATGACCATTCTCGCTGTGTCTGAGTCCAGGAAAATTGTTTCCCCAAGACTCGACCCAGCGTCGTTTTCGTTTCTTTTCATAGCTGGTCTTTTTCTCGGATGACTTAGCCGTTTTTCGTTTGAAACATCAAAAAAACTTGACAGTGTCGACTGTCAAAACACCATTTGTGTACATTGTGAGGGCATTAACTGGAATGTTAGCTATATGGATTTGGTGCAGCTCATGTGATTGGCCTACGGATCTAGACGGAATTACTCCAGCTCTATCTGAAAATATTTGGCAGTCTTCGCCATCGTAGTTTCGAATGAAAATGTCAGAGGAGCTCCGTTTGGCCCGATTTTTCGAGTCAACAACCAATGAGTGCATTAGTTTCGGTTTGATTAATACTCTCCAAGAAGGAGAGTACGGACTACTATTTTTTACCCGAAAAGTCGCCACTATGACGAGTTTTTTTTGTTACTGCCTGATCGGGCAGGTAGATTCTAAAAACTACTGCCCGCCTGCAAAAATTACTTGCCCAGGGCAATCGGGCAGTGGTTAATGTCGAGCCCTGTATTATCTGTCTGCTAGATATACTTAGCGCTCGGATAGGTGGGATCTTGGCTAGGGAAACACAGTTGAGTATGGACGCATAGTAGTCCAAATAATTGTGCATATACAGATTTTTTTACGATTTTTTGATATGGCAAATCTGTCACGTACAAATTGTTTTGAACCATAAGTGGGTCATTATTCCGGTCGGGATTCCGCATTTAAGCATATTGGGTCTATAAAATATAATAAAAACAAGACATATTACCAGATAATGTTATTTTATATTAGTTCCGTACAGAAAAAAATAAATATCCAACAAATAATTATGATGTGTTTTTCTCCATTCCATGCTGTCTAAACATAACGATATATACATGAAGGGCAGGTGCAAGGCTGCGGTTCACAGTTTTACGACAATCGGATCACTTTGGCCTTGGTAAATCTTATTTCTATATTCCCCCCTCCCCTGTTTTTGCACAAACCCGATTAGACGTTAGGGATTGGAAGAATCCCGTATAACAGGTCTATTATTTTAGACTAGGACGCATAGCATCGCAAAAGGAGAGGAAATTAAAATCACATGTCAATATCCAAATATCTGAAGTGTTTCAAATGACATGGTATGGCAGAACTGGTAGAAGTTTATGTACAGTACTGTACATGCTGTAAGATGCTGCCAGTTTGCTTTTTTTAAAGATCAATTCAAATAAATTCCAACGGCAACCATCAGTGAGAATAGATTTCAAAAGCTGACAGTTTTTATAAATAGGTTTTAAAAAATTACCATGTGAATCCGGAGATGTTGCCATCATATTTTATTTAGTAGCAGTTTTGTTTTTTAAACGAAAATGAGTATTGACTTTTTGATAAAATATTTAGATGTAAGAAAAGCAATCTTGTTCTCCGTGAATGTTAGATTCTATGAATACTAATCAAAATATCCATCCATACGCGGCTGTCTCCCCTTATAAGTAGGTTGTGGAGTTTTTCAAAATGTACGTTTAAACATGTCATTAAGGGAACCTGTCCACTTAAGATGCCATATAGCTTATAATTACCGTAGGTATTAATTAACTATGATTGCAATAATGTTCACAACAGAGGTAAGCCCATCAGCTGAAACTTAATGTGTTTTTGTTTAAAGTGACCATTGGTATACAGATTGTCCTTAAAAAATACTTCCTCACAAATTTACCCAGAACAAAACTTCAGTCCTCGGACGTATAAAGACCAACATGTGTAGTGCCGGTGGGTAGGGGTAGATAGATAGATGTTTTAATGTATTTCTCCAGCAATGTAGAACATAACATATTTATAACACATAATACATTAATATACAGTTCACATATAATTATAACATAGAACAGAATAGGTAAATGAAATGCATGAAATCAATTTCAGGGTACGTAACGCAAAGAATAGGAAATAATTGCCATGTCCCTACACTTAACCTACGTAGTAGATATATAGATCATTATTTCATTCCTGCATTTAGATACGAATTATGACAATGATAAAGAAGTGATATTTATGAGTGCAGTTAATACAGTGAAATAAATAGTTACTTTTACAAAAACAAACAAATTTAAAATTTCAAATGAGAGTATGTTCACACCCATTGTACATGTAATTAGGCTTATGTGGTGAAAAGGAGCATGTATCCTGCTGTGAAAATTTTGGTGCCGTCTCAGTGAAAATAATTACTTGACTATGGCCGCAGAGCGTAAATGATTGGAAATTGGACATCGTTTCTATGAATTATTCTAAATAATGCATATGACCAAATTTATCATACTGTTTTGCTGAGAATAATAACATTTCTAATAATAATAATAATGTCTGCTGAAAATCCTGTCCCGTCCTGCAATATTTGAGTTGCTCACGATATATTTGATTGAGACTCCATATAATACATGGTGGTTTTTTGTTACTAATGGAGGAAAACAACCCAAACTGTCTCTATAGCCCTGATAGATTTCTTAACGAGTTTTTTTCACGTACACGTCTCTTAAAACATACCATTTTGGGATCGGGGAGAAATCCTGTCATTTGACGTATTATCAAGGAATTCATGAAGTCTGTACATAAACATTCGATTAATTTTTTTCACGGAGTCCAGTTTACAAAGTGTCTGAAGAACAAAAGTTTTCGTTTGTCTCATGATTATCATGAAAAATTCATCAACGATAATTGACCATATTTATACAAATTGTATTAAAAACGTGCTTAACGTTCATGTAACACCATTGTCATTAAGTAATCAGTTTCCAATATGTTTCACTGGACATAAGATAAATAATTTCAAATGTTTTGAACGAATTGATCACAAAACGATATCTTACCGATGTTTTAAGAATTTCAATGAACAATCATTTCAAAATGATCTTATCTCATCAGGAGTTGATATGATTGAAACAATAGTCAATCCGAACGATGCTTTAAATGTATTTTATTCTATTGTAAATCAAGTTTTATCTAAACATGCTCCTATTAAGCAAAAAAGAGTAAAACATGATTTTCAACCTAACTGGTTTACTGATATAATAAAAGCAATGATATTTGAAAGAGACAAGTACCATAGAAATGGTGAACACGACAAATATAAGATATTAAGAAATGAAATTACAGCCTTAATTAACAAAAAGTAAGAAGGCATTTTTTAATCAAGCGGTGAAGGATAAAAAGGATCCAAGCTTTATCTGGAAGAATTTAAAGGATATTTCTCATTTGAAAAAAATAGCAAGATAATTTTACCGGAGCAACTACAAATTGGTGATAGAGAAGTTTCTGGAGGACTCGATATTTTTAATGAACTTAACATTCACTTTACCAATATATCAAATATAATAGAAAAAAACGCCCTTTACACCCGAACGTTTTAGTAAACTGAAATATGACCTAAACGTTAAATTAGGGCACAAAACGTTCGAATTGAATTATATATCACCACTTGAGGTAAAACAGATCATTGATAAACTTGATATAAGTAAATCAACTGGGATAGATGAGATTGGCCCAAGAGTAATTAAACATTTTGGTGACTTCATCACACCATGCATTTCGTCTATTATAAATATCAGTATCATGAACGGAATATTTCCTGACTCCTTGAAAACTGCACGTGTATTACCTTTGTTTAAATTAGGATGTAAAGATGATCCAAGTAATTATCGTCCAATTTCGATATTGCCAACAATATCAAAAATATTTGAAAGGCACATTGCAAACCAAGTTCAAGATTACTTCCATTCTACAAACATTATACACACTAAACAGTCTGGATTTAGGAAAAACCATTCCTGTTGTACAGCGTTAACAAGTTTAATAGATGCATGGGTAAAAGATATTGACAGTGGCAAATTTGTTGGTGCTGTCTTTCTAGACCTACGAAAGGCATTTGATCTAGTGGCTCATTTAATTCTACTACATAAATTAAACTTGTATCATTTTTCTGAAAATTCGATAAAGTTTTTTAAATCCTACTTATCTAATAGAAAACAATTAGTTAAAGTCGGAAACATACAGTCTGGCTTGCTTCCAATATCATCAGGAGTACCGCAGGGATCCATGCTAGGTCCACTGCTGTTTCTTATCTATATCAATGACATTGCGCTTTGTAAAACGAATATAAACATCGATTTATTTGCAGATGACTCAACATTGCATGAAACCGGTAGTAATGTAAACATCATTGAAAGTAAACTACAACGACATCTTGATCTCGTTGTCGATTGGTGCCAAATAAATAACATGTCATTGCATCCAACTAAATCCAAGTGTATGGTTATTGGAACTATATATAAAACAAAAAAAAGTTAGTAAATTAAATCTTACAATCGATGGAACAGCATTAGAAAATGTGACTGTGCAAAAACTACTTGGAATCTATATTGATAATAACCTAAAATGGCGTCCGCAAATAGAAAATGTTCTGGTTTCTGTTTTTTTATTGCCCAAATGTTCAATCATACAAACATTTATAAATGACATAATTATATATGTATACCATTTAATACAAACCGTTATACTAAATAATATCAATGTAAACAAATAAATATTGATCTAACTCTTTGTTTGAAACTCCTATTAGCGTTTGGGACTTGTTTTCAAATAAAAAAGGTAGACAAAAAAAAATGGGAGAGGTGGTGTGTATTTGATGTTTCGGAATAGTGTTCCTAATATAAATGTTAAATTTAAAAATGAAGAAAAAACACCTTCTAACTTTAAAAAACCTACTTGCTTTAAAAAAATGGATCTTATAAAGTACAGTTCTTTGGTGGATATTTCATTCAAATGCGCTTTACAATACTACTATATACTGGAGCTGTTTTACTAAGATAATAAGTGCTCTAATTGTTGCCATCGTCTATTATAGGTGTTGATTTTATTCTTCATTGTTGCTATTGTTTTCTCTATTTTTAGTCGTTTATTGAGATATTGGACAAACATGGCACATGTTGGTATTTTTCCTTCACATTTTGATTTAAAAATGAAATATTTTCCTAGAAGTATCATAAAATTTATTTGATAACCAAATTTTTCTTTGTTTGGCATTAAATCACAAAAGCTAATGGTTTTATATGATAGTTCTCTAAAGCTCAATTCATTGAAAGAATTTGTTATGAATGTTCTAAATTCACCCCAAAACGTCTGCGAAATATGACATTCCCAAAACATATGGATGTTTGAGTCGATGTTCATTACACAAAAATCACATAACCTTGATGCAACAATATTGTACGTGTAAAGCTTATCATTGTTTGGAAGGATATTCATTATGTATTTATATTGAAATTCCCGAAGTGTCGTATCTATTGTTAGTTTGAGCGCCTGTGTGTATACATTTTTCCATTGTATAGAGTTAAGATCAAATTGAGATTCCCAGTTTTCTTCTCGAGTTCTATTTTCAGGTTTAAGTTGTATAATAAGATTCTTGTAGACTATTTTACTAATTTTTGTATTTTCCTCCATTTTATCTACAAAGTAAGTCGGTGTGTTATATGATATGCCTTCATTTTTCAACCGGGTTTTCCAGTCATCAGGAATACTGCTGATTAAAGCATGGTATTTCAAAAAAATCATGTGTACCAAGATCGTATAGTCTCGATAAGTCGTTAAAGTCATAAAAAGTTTTTTTTCTGTAGTCATACAAATGTTCGACATATTTTAGACCCCTATTATGCCATTCTTTGTAAAAAAATGTTTTATTATTAGGGAGTTTTATTTTGCTGTTGTTCCATATAATTTCTTTTGCTACGATCGCAGTATCCGTCTTATATGTAAACGATGCCCATGATTGTATGACTTCTGTGAGAAAAACAGATTTTAAACTAAGATTTTGAGTGCTTTTCGGATCCATACAACTTTTAAGAATTAGATCTTCTCCAACTGTTTGGTCATTTGCATATATAATTTAACCCATATAGATTGTTTGTTTAAAACAATTCTTTTTACCCAGCTTGCTTTAATTGCTTTGACAAAATAGATATATTGAGCATTTTTAAACCACCATTTTCATATTATTATTTAAGTGGACCTAATCGTAAAACTGCACATTTAGCTTTATTAAATGTTAACCCTGAAACTTTTCCAAAATCGTTTAGACTAATCATAAGCTCTTCGAAAGATTTTTGTGTTCCATCCATAAGGAAACTGGCATCATCAGCAAATAAGGTTTGTTTCAGTTATGTATTATGTACATTTATACCTTTAATATTTTTGTTTGTATTGATTTCAACAACAAGCGCTTCTATACAGATAAGGAATAAGTACGGAGATAACGGGCATCCTTGGCGTACACCTTTTTTAATGTTGAAAAAGTCAGAAAGATAACCGTTGTTGGTAACACAAGCCATTGCATTTTTATAAAATAATCGAACCCATTTAATTATATTTTCACTGAAATTAAATTTTCATTAAAAGACATTCAAACATAAATTTGTGACCTAAGCTGTCGAATGCTTTGTTAAAGTCTGAAAAAAATATGAGCCATTTATATCATTTTCATTTACAAAATTAATAGCTTCTTGTAATATACGAACATTTTCCCCAATATATCTTCCTTTTATAAATCCTGTTTGTTCATTACCGATTATATTATTTAGCAGGGTTTTATCCTATTAGCAATTGCTTTTGAAGCTATTTTATAGTCAATGTTTAATAAGGAAATAGGTCTCCAGTTATTGATGTTACTTGTGTCCTTGTCTTTTTTTGGAAGAAGTGTTATGACGCATTGTCTAATGAAAAATTGAGAGAGGCTTTTAGATAAGTTTTTATTTCATTCCAAAACATTTTGTAAAATTCTGCAGTCAAACCGTCAGACCCTGGGCTTTTATCAAGTTTCATATCTTTAAGAGCATTATAGCATTCAGTTTCAGATAAATGTTCGGGATGCATGTTTTCTTCAGTAACAGTGTTTGTAATATTTGTCAGAAATCGTGAATTAATAGATTCTTCTATATTTTCGTCCTGTCTGTAGAAAGATTCATAATACGACTTTACATACTCTAATATTTTATGTCTATCAGTTTCAGTATTTTCATTAATATTTAATTGTGTGATTGTTTTATGCTGTGCACGTTTCTTTTCTAAATTAGCGAAATATTTTGTGTTCTTTTCAAAACCTTCTATCCATTCTTCTTTAGACCGTAGTAATATACCTTTTATTTTTTCTTCATTAATTTTATCGAGTTTTTCTTTTTCTTGATTAAGTTTATCCAGTATTTCGGCGTTGTTCGATTCCAGAAGTTCTTGTTCAATTTTAGTAATGTTTTTCAAAATTTCATGTTCTATTGTTGTTTTCTTTTTATTGCTTGAATACTTTATAGATTCATCACGGATGCGGCCTTTAATTATTTCCCATAGGGTATTTGGGTTTGATTCTCTATTTAATTCTACGATCTCTGTTATACATCGCTTGATTTGATTTTGAAAATTGTTATCTGCAAGGATTGAGTTATTAAATTTAAAATATCCTGGACCTCGGTTATTTTCATTTAAATTAATTTGTATGCTATTTTCATTTAAATTAATTTGTATGCTTACTAGTGAGTGGTCAGATTTAAAACCTGGTTTTATTTTGCATGCGATAACTTTATTGAAGAGTTCATTTGATGCCAAAAAGTAATCAAGTCTACAAAAAATTGTTGGTTTGCTATTAGAGTGCCATGTGTACCTCCGTTTGTCTTTATTTTTGACGCGCCATATATCACACATATCATAACTTTCTAGTATGATGTTAAGCTGTCTCCTGCAATTGTTATGCGTTGTTATGTTACCGTTAAGTTGATCTACTTTAGGGTCTAAAACAGTATTAACATCACCACCTATTAAAAGTGTTTTATCCTTGTAGAGGTCAATATGTTCTTCTAAAGTTTGTATAAATTCTAAATCATCTGAATTCGGACCATAAACATTAATAACTATTATACTCATATCATTTATTTTGATATTTAGAAGCTGTAATCGGCCTGGTATTATTTCTTTATATTCTTCAACTGTAATTGATGTTTGTATTTAAGAAAATTCCCACGCCCTTACTATTTGTACTGTCTCCACTAAGAAAGCACTGGCCTGCCCAAGGTTTCTTCCAGTCATCATCATTATTTACTGTATGAAAATAGAAAATGTTTGCAAAAAAATAAACTGTAAAATCTCACGTTTGAAACGTCTATTGTTCTACCTCCACGATGAGATGAAACGTTTGTTTTACAATGCATATATCCTTCCAATTTTAGATTGTTGTTGTCATATTTGGGGCAAAGGAAACTCAAGTTACTTACATAAAGTTAAATCCTTGCAGAATAGGGCTGCAAAAATCATTCTTTAAATTCCTAAACGATCATCTTCAAACGGATTGTTACAAGAACTTCAGTGGCTAACGTTAACAGACAGGTGTAAATATCACTGTGCAACCCTTGTCTATAATACCCTTAGTGGAAAGGCTCCGAGGTATATGTCTGAATTGCTAATCTTTGCAAATAATGAACACTATTCTCTAAGATCAACTTCAAAACAAGATTTAGTTTTGATACAAACACCGCGAACTAACTATTTCATGGATTCCTTTTCGTACTACAGTATGAAGGTTTGGAAAACTATTCCGGATGAGATACGAAATACAAAAAAGTTAAACACATTTAAGCATAATTATAAAGTGCACCTCTTGAAATGTGCATATCATTAGTTTCAAAAAGGTATATCATCTTTTCATTATCTTAAAGATTGAAATAACTGTTGTTTTATAAATTGTTGTGTTTTATTGAGTGTCTGTCGGCGTGTACATGATGTATATTGAAATAATTGTTATGTTAATTAAACATTATTTGTATAGAATAATTATATTCAAAACATCAAAAGTGCTTGTATAGGAATGTATAAGTGCGATGCAGATGTGTTATGATTTGCCAAATACATTTTGTTTTTGTTTGTTAATTTTTCTTCATAGAAGGCCACATTGAACATATGATGTTGTTATGGTTGAACCTGTAATTATGTCATAATGTGTTTATACCTTCTCTAAATAAAGATATTATTATTATTATTATTATTATTATTATTATTATTATTATTATTATTATTATTATTATTATTTAGTTAATAGATAAAATACCGATAAAGCCTAGTGCCACGTCTGATCTACATGCACGTGAACATCATTCAATCATTGTTTATGGACACGATTAAGGGAGTTTATTTGTGTTTAAACTACGATAATGTTCCAAAACTCGCAATCGTACAAAGCCTTTGGAAGAACTATGTTTCATGGTAAGGGAGTGGATACTTCTGTCATCTGATGCTCCGCAACATGTAAGACTGAACTAAGTTTTTCTTAATTTACTGCATGCATCTTCTAAAATTTTATTTAAGTTCATAATTATACTTGTCGCATAGAACCCCAAGATGCACGTAACTGACTGTTTATTCTAAACAGTCGGTTCCTAAACATCACGATCGTACACTACGTGAGATTATAGACTTTGACACGTTTACTACAACTACTTTTGTTTTACTAACATTATACTGATATTGTCCTTTGATTGAATTAGAATATCAAATGTCCATAAGCTCGCTCAGGCCACTTTTGCTGAGTGAGAGTAGTACCATGTCGTCGGCGTAACTTGGACAACCTACACTGTCATCTAATATAGTCGAGGAGTTCCTTGATTTCTAAATTGTGTACATAAGATTAATAATTTCAAGGAGATTCAAAAAATGGACTCTGAACAGCATTGGCCCAGCCTCGTTTATTGCTGTAAAGGGAACCATTCGGATACCTGTATTCATTGTATTCGTACGAGAACTATTAACGTTCTAGGACACATAAATGCAAACTTTTAACAAATATGGGTTGACAACGGCATCGTATATCTATGTATGCAGAATTGTAAAATTAACATGATTAAACGCCTGATCGACATCAAATGAGCACGTATACAACTTACCATTGTTTTCCCTTGTAAAATATATGCTAAAAAATGGTGTCATGATACAACTAAAATGTTTTTTACGTATATGACATAGGCCAGAACGAGGGTGTGTAGTCAAGTCTACAAAAAGCGCAACTTCTTGTCCAAGTCATTCAATCGAGCGACTTGTCAAGGTGCATTGAAATCCTGTTTGAAGGCAGATCTCAATTATCGAATCACTGTATGGGAGATATAAAAACAATCACGTACGATGGCAGAGCTAAAATGTATCCATTTATTATTAATTGTGCCACATGATCAGTTTTTAACTCATACTTAATTCATGTTCTAAGTTTGAAGTATTTATCTTTGATAAATGCCAATATCAGATTTCGTTTTCGGATACATATTAATCACATTTGTCACAGTTTTTGGATGAATATACATCAGATATAATCGACCCTCTTATTCAAGTTTCTTCGATACGGTGCATGCACCTTACGACTGAGTTACTTTGAAATGAAAAGTCCCCAAACTGTTGATAAATGGTTTCTTTTTATATAAAGATATCTTATATTAATGACAAGAAAGTCGCTGAAACATTTTTTATCAATCTCATGCCCATCCTTTTGCGAAAACATCGATCGGTATATCAGCATACATTAATCATATCAAAATACTAGGTCACCGTTTTACCTGTTTGAGTTTTATTAGCTTCGCCTCATTTTCATTAAATTAAAAGTGTATAGTTTCTAAAATGAAAACAAACGCTGAACTGAAAATTTTCAGAAATTTACTGGATAGGGTACCTAATTTTTAGAATTTTTAGATCAAATTCGCATGATATGAACGTGTTTTTTTTTACATCCATATATCTTCAAAACTGAGCTTAAATGATATATATTTTTATGTTATGGATACCAGAAGTTCGCGAAACGATCGCCTTACCAATGCACAACTTTTGCATTAACTATCGTTAGTCATTGTGACCTTAGTATGACCTTATTTCGTCTTTTTCTAAGGCAACACATGCAACAAATCGTTATTCTTATTAAATATCCCATAAAATTACCAACCATAATATGTCAGTCACTGATGTTTGCATAATCGTTTTCATTGTAGTTTGGTTTCTATAAAGACCATTTATCGGTCAAAAAACTGTTGTTGCAAATATTTATAAACTATATAAACTTGGTTTAGAGGGAGGGGCGCATGTTAAAAGCGTCCACCACTAAGCTACGTCCCCTTAACGTCAAATCCTTAACCCATCCCGTATATCATGATATAATACTCTCTTTTTCAAATAAGAGAGCGAGGGTTATAGGTAGTTTCGCGATACGTGGGCGCTAAATTTGGATTTTTTTTCGGATTTGTTGCATGTTTGTTATTGCGAAAATCATCCTTGGGGATAAAAACCCGTTTAACGTTACACCGTTTATATATTATTAATTATGGTTTAAAAATCCTCAAACTGATCTCAATAATTATTAAATGTTCTCCTCAGTATTGATGTGCGATATAATAGATGATGGGGCATAGGACACCACATCGGGTTAGAGGAAAGCTCGAAACCACCTATATTTTTTTGCCCCGTATATCCAATTTCGGGTCACGTACTAACCCCGTAACGTATATATCTCATCAATAAACAGTTTGCATTGATCAAGATGCCATCACTATCTGGGATATGTTTTATTTATTCGTCGGGTCGGAAAATAGAGGCCATTTTGGTACGATATAAAGATGAGCGACCCAATGTATGGGGTTACCGCGAGACCTGTTCTAACCAAACGCGTTACGTCATTCACGTTGGAGGCGTCAGATATACTGCGATACGGTACAGATTCGCTTTGCGAAATATTGATTCTTTTTTAGTATAGAAAATTAATACTGCGTCATTATTTTACCCGTAGTCCTGAGTCCAGTAATACAAGAAAGGCATGAATACGTCTTCCAAACAGTTATTTATTGGCATAATGTAGATAACTAACAGTTGCTGTAATTACAACAAATTTTATATTGCCATATAGTATGAACAAGTCAATGGTATACAACTATAAACTATGTTTGTTCCAACAATTGTGAGTAAGTATTGTTGCGATGTCAGACGGATGGTACTTTGTCCAACTACGACGAATTTGATCTTTTTTGTATCTAATACGGATTGTTATAAGTAAGATGATAAAATCCACTATGTATAAAATACACCGCAGATATATAATAAGCATTCAGGGCTCAACAAAGAGATGTTTAATATATTTCTACACGAACTTTTTTTTAAACCAGATCACATATTGTAAGACTAAACACGGGCTCAAAGAACATATGTTTAATATACAAGCCAACACATATAAGTTAAGACTGAACTTGCGCACATTTACACAAGCTGTATTCAGAAACCAAAGTGTTTTTCCGTAGCCAGCCCTCTATCTAGTGGTATATGGTACACATGATTTCCTGGTATTCCAGACGAACGAGGGAACGGTCGCTCAACAGCCTTTCTTCATAACATTTTCAAACTCTCCCCTATCCATGAAACCAGAGCCATCCGCATCCGCTTTCTGGAACTGTTCGTCTATCCTCTGAATATCCTTATCAACTGAAACAGAAATAAACTGTTTTATATGTAGTATAATTGCACAACATTTTTAACGATCAACTGAAACACAGTGGAATAAAACGTCGTTTGAAACAATTATACTCGTCAGTGCCTTCGATTAAGGTGTCTGTTATTTTTCATCATGATGAATATAATTATCCGTACAGTTATTTTTGATAAAAAAAGAAAACGTGCTGCTATCTCGAAACTATCAAATTAAAGGGCATATAACATTTGAGCTTATATTAATGGAAATAAGATGACTGAATTGGACTTACGAGCTCCAGTTTCCTTAAGGTAGTTGATCATCTCATCCCGGCTAATTTGGCCAGAACCGTCCCTGTCCGCAGCCGCAAAAATATCGGCCACTGCATCCCTATATCGATGTAGATATTGGCGTTATCGGTGTATGAAACACGTTGTTTTTAAGATATGCATAATGTTTTGTGTCTTTACTGTATACGTTCACGAAAAACGTTTACACAATTATTTACAAGTCAGAGTAAAATATGTCATTTCAAGCATAACTAATTACAAAGCAACGAACAACTCACTCTCTCGCTTTCTTGCAGACTTCATCGACAAATTCGTGTCTGCTTATTTTTTTGTCGCAGTTTTTATCAATGTCGGTGAAGATGCTCTAAAAAATAAAAGTATTTTTTTTAAATCTTGATCAATGCTGTATGGAACTTTCTTTTGACTAATCATAGATTATGGATAAATAATATATGAAGATGCAGATAACGAAAGAAATACAAAATCAATACTTACAATGCACTTATCCTGGCTGTAGCCGCACTGTTCGAGTTTGTTTATCAGCTCCTGGATACTGACTTCATCATTACCATCTGTATTAACCTCGTCGAAAAACTTATTGGCCTGCTCTTCACTGGGAATTGGACGGGCCATGCTGATTTTTCCTGGATAGGTAAGAAAGAAAAAAAACCAGTCGGATTAGTGCGTGTCTATCATATTAAATATTTTAAAAAAACTTCCGATCACTTCAAATATGCATCCCAAATACATCTCAAACAAATAATGTGCCCATCGCTAGTTTACAGTTTGATATTGAAATAAGTTTTTTTATCATCTCGGACCTGTGTAAAATAAAACGAGCGCAGACAAAATTAATTTGTTTTTTATTAGCAACGCGAGACTTAAAAAGTATGCTGTGGGCGTTTAAACGGGTATATCGAGCTTTAAGTCAAGGTGCATTTACGCCCACGTACGGTAGCATTAGCGGTACAAAATGTGAAGCCTTATATATTTCTAAACACCAGAAAATAGCAACCAGTTTCTAAAATCACTTTATTTCCAACTGTTAATAAGTGAAACAGATGTAATAGGCCTCAACTGTTACTTCATTAAAAAAGCATACTTAATGACTAAACTTGTACTTAAAGCGGAGGGCGTGACCGCTCGACAAAATGTGTTTTTATTTCTAAACATTTAAAATACGTACAACAGTAAACATGTACAACAGTATATAACACATACAATACAAACAATATGGTTTACTATTAAAATGCCAAAAACTATCATTTTAAAAAAAAGTACTGTAAAAGTTTACTTACTGATAATGCGCAACTCCAAAATAAAACACTGAATGCGTCAACGATCAGGTCTAGAGTGAACCAGCTAAGGGCGCAATAAATTGTTCACATCCATCCACGCAGTGTATAGATCATAGATGGATGGTTAACCACTCGCCCCTTTGCTGTCTGAATGAAACGGAAAGTTTTCAATGGACGTATGTTACGACCTTACATAGTTTCACGATTACAAATTTTACGTGTTGTATATACCAAAACCACAAAGGCGTGTAAAATATCTTCTCAATATTCATCTATTTTATGCGATCGGTTTTGACAAATTGCCAAAACTGAAAATGAGTAGTCGATATTTCTGTCTGACCAGAGGCATTCGGGATTGTTTTGGGGCAGTACTTTCTTAATGAATTATTTTATCATTGCGCTCTCTCAAATCGGCGAAGTTCACATATTGGACAAGTAGCACGAGCAGCTTTTAGATTGGAATGGGCACGTTCATTATCATAAGCTAGTATTTATCACAGTGGCTTGATGACAAAGGCTCATTAAAGTCACAATAAATAATTTCAACTAGCCAAAATTATATTTTATACATACTTGAACATGTATATCACCAAAATAATACATTGCCATAAACATAAACATTGCGTTTCTGCAAACAAATTTTAGGTGTTAAATTGCCTGCAAGTAATGCTGCTATCTATGGTGAACTTGGAAGACGCCCGCTATTCATAAATATATATTATAGAATAATAAAGTACTGGTTTAAGTTGCTGTGTTCAGAGAATTGCATAATGAACACATTATATGTATGTTCCTTGAATGATTTACTGAATAACAAAAATAACTGGTTGTCAAATGTGAAAAACTTGTTGTATATATATGGTTTTGGTGAGGTGTGGGAACAGCCATATTTAGTTGATAAAGATATATTTTTACTAAGCTTTAAACAAAGATTATATGATTGTTATATGCAAAACTGGAGAGATGATATAATGAAAAATTCAGTATTAAATGTGTATAAGGAAATTAAGGTTAGCTTTGAATACGAAATATTTCTTAAAGGTAATATTCCCCACTATCTGTTAAAATTATTTACACACATGAGAATATCATGTCACAGTCTAAGAATCGAAACTGGGCGATATGGAAGAAATCGCATTGACAGAAATCAAAGATACTGTGAACTATGTGATACTGTGGACATAGAAGATGAGTATCACTTCTTGTGCATTTGTAATAAATATAAAGTTATACGCAAGCGATATTTACCCAAATATTATATTGAAAGACCTAACATGATAAAATTTTTAGAGTTGATAAACACAAGAAATGAGACACTCATTCTGAAAATAGTGACTTTCATAAATTGTGCGCGTAAAATACGAACTAATTTGTTAACTCAATGATGTGTTGATGTTGTTTCGTTGATATTGCTTTTTTGTATCATGTATGTTTCATAAAAATATGACTTAAAACTATGCTATATGCTCATAAATTGAATATTTGTTATCATTGATACAAGTATAATATTTCCTTTGATAATATGTTTTGATGCATGTTCTCCTTAGTAATAGTATATATTTGATATGTTTGTAATGTATTCTAAATGTAATACTAAATGGTATATTGACTATTGTATATATGTATGATCATGTTGATGGATGATGAACTGTATGTTTAAATCCAAATAAACTATTCTTCTTCTTCTTCTTCATAAAACGAGATTTGACAAAATTCAAAAATACCATATATATGGTATTTTTGAATTTTGTCAAATCTCGTTTTATGTTTATGGCAATGTATTATTTTGGTGATATACATGTTCAAGTATGTATAAAATATAATTTTGGCTAGTTGAAATTATTTATTGTGACTTTAATGAGCCTTTGTCATCAAGCCACTGTGGTATTTTTTGTTCGATTATATCAATCAGACTATGAGTAAAGTTGGCCGTATGTAAAAGCTCAATTCCATGTCAGACCGAAAGGGGAAAGCGCAGACATTCTGGTTTTGAAATAGAACCAGTTATGTATGATTTTGTTGTAGTAAAAACAAAACAACAAAACACAAAACAACAAAAATGGCATAGTATAAGGATTAACATGTTGGATAAACCGGATGTAAACTATAACAATAAAGTTGATGTAGGACCAGTGCAATATGCAGTATAATTTGCATGATGCAACCTGCAGTCATTAAAAAGGCATCGGAAGAGGTGAGCACAATCTCATTTCATTAGCATATAAGCAAGCAAATTGTAGCGTTATTTTGGGTATAATATATAGATCTGCACACATCCGATTGAAACGTTAACCAGCAAAATCAACCAAGATGGTTCTTTAGAATGTATCATAAAAGATTAGCATACAAAAAATTCACGTGTTAATAAGCATAATTCAACATTTTGTATAGATACTTATTTACAGATGATCACACAATCAATGCTCATTTAAATTAGCAAACTCTAAAGTGTTTTATAAAGATGAAAACACGACCAATGCCCAAATAAATAAGCATAATTTACTTCTATGTATAGGTTCTATATGTTATAAACGATAAACTCACAATTAATGCCTATGTTAATCAGCTAATTGTGTAGATAGTAGATACACTCATAAATCAGCATATTTCATCATATTGTAGAGAAACTTATTATACAGATAAACAGGGCCTATGTACAGCAGCATAATTCAGCAAATTGTATAAATTCTTAGAAAGATGAGCACACCGCTTATGATGCCCATGTAATTTACCATACTTCAGCAAATTGTCCACACGTAAATACTTTAAAGGTACAATACCAAGATAACCATATGCCCATGTAAATCAGCTGGATGCAATAATATGTATATAAGAGTATATCTGAAGTATATTATACAGATGAATGTTAAACCAACGCCAATGTAAATTAGCATACCCTAGCAAATTGTACAGATATTTATCGGTATCCGGACCAGAAACGGCACACTGGTATACAGCCTCCAAAATATTTCATCTTATATACTGGTTAAACATAAGAAAATATATACTAGCAAAAAAATATATCCATAACTTTTGGGAAAAGACAAACAACCGATGCCTCAATAACCATTCATTACTAAAGAAGGAATGGACATACAACTGAAATTTGAAAATGTATTCAGAACATGATCAGGATTGGAAATAAGCACTTAATTAACACACATCCGAAAATCCATGATAACCCAAATATTCATCCATTTTGAAAAGAATCACAACCGATATCCTAAAATCCATTGTACATAGGCACACAGCCGTAATCCGACAGTCCATGCATAATTCAGTTATATATGTCGGTACATAAAATATAAGCAGTAAAAACCGAAATTATTGACTTTTGTCCTAAAACGTATTTAAACAAAAAGGATATGTGTGCTGTAGAATTCGAAGTGCATGCCGCGCAGCAAAGAGAACAACATTTTGTATGTATGCTATAAATTGTAACAAGAGTAGCAAGAGAGACATACATATGCAATTGACATCAATTTATAAATGCTTATATGAAAAACTACAGAAACAAGTACAGTAGTCGAAAGTTTAACCATAAACCCCATTTAATGGCATAGGGTCTACGCCAAAGACATTGAACACAAAAACAACCGCAAACCAGAAACATGGAACAACAGCACACTATTACACAAACAACACACTACATCACCGCCTTGGAACGATCAGTAAACTGTAAATTTACTGGGGGCCTAAACTAGTCTGTGTGCACAACCTCACTCATAAAAGACTTGCATAATGAGATACTATATTGATCAAACCATGTTTAAAGAATATAATCGAAGACAATTTATATCGTTGGGTAATAAACATGTGCCCTGCAGAGAAACAGAAGAGATCATACTGCTAAAACCAGCAGTGAATGCTGCCAGATGTAAAGTGCGACTATTCCCTGTTGAGCTGTTTTCTTATCTATTGCCAGTCTAGTTCTGCCTGTAGTGTCTGAACGATATATGATATATGGATTGGGGTGTTTCTCATCTTAGGCCATATTATGCGAATATACATCAGTGGTAAACGGCAAACATGCCATATTAACACTGATACACTCTTCTTTCAGTAAAAAGTAGAAACAATAAATAAAGACATATACAGTAGTGGCAAGCCATTTATGAAATGTACATGGTTTAGGTAATCATACTAGAACCCTGTGAAAACATTAAACTACTGTTACTTATATCTTTTTGTGTATTTACTTTAACATATAAACATTAATATGTGTGACTGGACGACCTAAAGGCCTAGTTTAAGGATTGTTTGGCAGGACAATCCCCTGCTGTGCATCTCCTGCTAATTGCACTGATATCACAGTAGGGGCCAATTTCCCGTTTAATTGTTTATTGGCTCAGGGCCATTTAGGGTCCATTTCTATAATAAAACCCCCAAAACTGCACAGCAGGATATTCAGATCGGAGATTTGATAAGATAATTAGGCAATTAGATTTAGATCAATACACAAAGGTTGTGTACAATACACGTTTTTTTATTCTGTTGTTACCGAAACGTTAGGAGTAACTACCTTTGATCATTTGTATCGAAGTTTTGAAATTTGCTTTTTTCTTTATAGTTTTCCAAACATCAGGCGATGACAGACAATATTTAAATCCAATTCATTTAAAGGGATACTGAAATAAACTATAAACCGTTTAATGTATTTTTTTGTATAGTGCACGATTCCGTTCGAAGCATTAAAACCACGTGTCTAATATTAGCCAATCAAGGCACTCTTACTCCATCACTATTCGTTGATATATAAAGCGGAACCACGCTAAAATTTTGGAAAACCACCTCCTCCTCTCCAACTGCATAAGACATTGGCTCGCCTCACTTTTTTATTATACAATTTATATTTGCGCTCTCACAACCGAAGTTGTAACAGCTATTGGATTGAAAAGGGCTGGTGCATTTCAGTGGCGTCGTTTGGCCAAAATTAATGTTTAAGCCCCGTTGTTCTAGGGCCCCCGGCTCCCCCCCCCCCGAATAGTTTTGAAATCCTATATCGCCGCAGCTGTATTTTGGGGCATTTTTGAGGCATGTTTTGAAGGAAAACAAATTTTATTATTTTGCACTTTTTGGAAAGCTTAAAAGTATATTGCATATATGTTTTACAGCAGTTCAAATTTTCAACCAAAAATAAATTAACGATAATTGAAAAACTCTCCGTACTGTATTCAGAATTATTATTACATGTATTAATAGCAAAGGCCGGCTACACTTGCTTCAGTAAAAGTTTAGCTTCCTGCACTTCCTTGAAGCTAATGTATTTATATCTTATTTAAGATGACATCCTGTCTGTGCTCATGGTCGACCGCAAAAAGTTCTTGATTCGCTTCATACAGTAAACGACCTTTCGCATGATGCTAATGTCGCTGGCATTGTCAACAGTACTCCGAAAATGCTATAAATACTCGGGTACAAATCTTTGCTCGTTTCCGCGATATTCCACCGAACTCTCCACCTCGCAACTTCGTTACCGAAAGCTTCAAATGGATGCTGGAGATCTGGAGCATATGCGGCATATATGGACGGAAGCATTTCATCTTGTAAACCTGGCAATCGGTTTGGCAGAAGATACTGTGCCGCGGGGCGTTCTTCGGTGCTTAAAATGCGGGTCTCCATCAGTTCCAGTATCAAATGGTCAAGGAATACATTGAACAGTGTTATTCTCCAATATTCGGAAACTGTATCTACATCCTGCCTACCAGCTCTTCTTTGTCTCGATGGGAATAAATCAAATTTCGCGGCATTATTTGTAGCTTTTTCATAGAGAGCGCCCCGCACGTCTGGGTCGTTTCGCTCATTATTCATTAGCTGAATGACGACCTTAGCCTCACCAATTGCATGCAATAGATCATTATCATCTTTTTCCAATAGGTTTGTTAATGCAACCGTGGAACTTAAGCACATATTCAGCCACAATCAATGCTATAATGAAGTCAAAGCAAAGTATTCCTGCCAGATTTTGCCCTGCTTTGTTATCTCCGTCGTCATTTAGTGTTTCAAGCGTATGAACTACAACGGGAAATGCGTTATTGAACGTCGCCAGGGAATTATTGACATCATTGTTCGAACACAAGGAATATTGGAGCTGTGAACCAACGCGAGATTTAGGCAATGAGCTTTGCAGTGTACGTAATTGGCATACGGTGATCTTTCACGAACAAGAGCCTGAACTCCTCGATATTTCCCCGACATGTTTGATGTCCCATCGTAACACTGCGCTCGATCTGTTAAGACATCAAGGTCGTCTTCCTGTAGAAATGACATAATATTGGCACAAAGTTCAATCCCTTTGACAGAGGCACACTGATCCAAGGCTAAAAAATTCCTCTCTTAATGTACCCTCATTGTCAACAAATCTGACACAGAGCGACATCTGTTCTTTAGTTGATTTGTCGGAAGCTTCATCTTCAATTATTTCAAAGTATGGACAGTCGCTTAGAATCCTTTCCTTGACCTATTCAGTGCAAATGTCAATAAGTTGTTTTGGATGTCAGGAGAAGTGTATTTGGCATTATGTTGTACTCTAGCTATGTGCTCCAACAGAATTTCATCATTGTGTGCAAATGCAGTAAGTATTGCGTAGAAATTACTAGTTTCATCTGTATGCCCTCGTAGTGGTATGTTTTGCTTTGCACAGAGAACTATTATTTTAATCATTTTATTAAAGAAATGTCGGTTGTTGAACTGAGTTGTTAAACTAGTACATCTTAATTTAACACAATTGTTTCGTAAGTAAAACAATAAACATTTTATTTTTCAAAAATGAAATAAAATAGATCAAATGCAAATTTAAATTAAAATCCTCAATAAAAGCAGCAGATACATATTTATTATGAGTGTTGGAATTATTTTATATCAAGCGCTGTTCACACGTCGCAAGGTCAGACGCATTTATTTTAAAACTATGACACAGAAATGCAGTAGGCATTCCGGAATGGAAATGGGTGGGATAGACTAGACGACCAGGTTTCAGTCAGAAGACGTCGCTTTGTTTCCTCATCAGTGACACAGAAGCTAGAACCGCCAATATCCGGATATGCAGGGTCCTGGTCGGCCATGTCACGCATGTCAAACGGTTACAATTTAAAATCAAGCGCTCAAAAAAACTTTGATCTGACTTCCTTGGTTGCTTGGAAGTCTCGTTACAACACTACTTCGAACCAGTTCTGAAAAGCTTCGATATTTTTTAAATTGTGTAATAAAGCACGGAGTTATGTTCATATTCGATGGGTTCGCTGCTGATCGAAACTATACCCCTTACCCCCTCACGCTTCAATTTTTATTGCATTTTTGATTTTTTTCATTCTTGAGAAAAATGTGCAGGCACGTGCCTGCAGTGCCTAAAGGAAGCTACGCTTTTTTACACCAGCCAATATTTATTGTATGATTATATAATTAAGAATATGAGTGAAACAATAAATACAAGTCCCATAAAGTTGGGCGTACAAAAATTTGTTGGTGGTTTATTGGCTGTCCAGATATGGAAATATAACTTAAAAACGGCATTCTAGAATAATTCAATTCCAACACGTGGTGTTATTATTTCCATACATAGTGAAACCAGGTTATCCATTACACCGGAAACAATAGAACATAAACAAATTTGATACAGTGTATCGTTTGCGAACCAAACGGTCCCTGCGTTTATAAACAGTTAAATAAAAATACTGCATCTTTCATATGCTATTAATTATATACTGAAAAATAATATAATAAACAAAAATGCCGCAATGAAACGCCATACTGATTTGTGTAAAATATTTCGTTTTGACTGGTTTTAACTGGGTGGGCGTAAAAGTGGTACGGGCGAATAATAGGTCGCTAACCAGTATGCATATTTTTATCATATCTTACGAACTGTTTTTATTTCTTCCATAGCTCTACTATACCAAAGTGTTTTTACTTGTAGTTTACATGATAATTTGAATAAGTTATTAACTATGTTATCAGTGTTGTTGTTTTTTCGATAAAAATGGCCAAGGAGTTCCAAATGATAAAGTAAAATATTATTAAATGCGTAGAATCTGACCGGTAAACTTATTGACTGGTTTCTAAATCATGTAAAATAAACGTTAACATCTACATTAAATTATTGAAGTCCATTCGAGAGGTGGTGTCGTCTGTTCCAAAGCAAGGACAAAAGTCGCCAAAATGCCAAAGAAAAACAAAGAAAAAACTGTTTCATCTGTAGAGAAGGCGGAAAAATCAGACCAATACATGTCATCTTCTCAAAACAGCGACCAAAGTAATAGTCCATTACGAGGTAAACTTCATTCAATTATTTTTGCGTAGATCTAAAGTCTTAGTCTAGCCACAATATAAATGCGCGTTTAGGGAACTTTTTTAACATTTGGATATTCATTTTGTTCCCTAAACGCCACAAGTCGACTGATCCATATCAATGTAAAATATATTCTTCAAATATTACTCCACAATACTAAACACTTCACTGTTAAATTGAAACACAAAAGTTTCCAGTTGCCTAATTCCGGATCAATTTTGAAGTTTTCTTAAAATATTGTCATAATTACTGAACATAAGTGCATGCAATTTTAATAGAGAAATGTTGAGTCCTATATCAACGAAAATGGAAAAAGAATAAAAGAAAAAACACAATTAATTATAATACAATATTCAGTACGAAATAACGGCATAATCGACGTCCAAAAACCTGATTCAGTGCCTAAATATTCAGATTTTTTCAAAGAACAAAGTAAACATCATCAAGTCAATATACAAATATTAAAATGCCATTTAAATGAACATCATGTATTACATGTTTAACCTGTATATAAATTTTATACTTCTCTGAAGTATTTGTATGTGTATTTTCGGCGTATCCGAACTACTAATTTGTCCGAATTTGCAAAATTTTGAAAGTACAAATCTGCTTCATTTTTGCTTCATTTTCATATCAAATGTTGCACAACACAAAACAATGACATCGTCAATTTATTTACTTTATACGTAATTGGCATTGTATTTCGTGATAGACGATAAGTCATAAACATCGTATAGAAGGTCTAGTGTTTAAAGATAACCCTGTCGAACCTCAATATAAAAGCTCGCGCTGTTTGACGTCATCTCCCACGTGACTAAATATTGACATTTGGGAAAGCGAAAGTTTAGAGGTATTTATTTTGGGTTATACTCGAATAGCAGCACTTTTGTGTTGTTTCTGTTGCTATGGAGGTCAGTTGCGTAGACTGTGATCATTCTAAATTGATCACGGTCGCCGAAACGCTTTTTAAACGATTACCGAATATTTAGACAAATCCGGAATTAGGCAACTGCCCAGTACACTTAAATTAGTTTAGCCAATACCTTTTACTTATTACACTTAAGTGTTTAATGCAACACAAATAATTACTTAAATTTAGATCGACTTTTGTCAAAAAAGCAATCTAATTTTGAAACCATCTAGCAGGTGCCCGTTATCTTTCTGCTCAATATACTTAGTGCTGGGATCTGTCATTCTTGGCTAGGAAAACAACAAGTGGGATATGGACGTGTAGAGTCGCCAAATCACAATCGTCAAAGACCCTGAAGCGTCTGTTTATATGGACTAGTCTTATTCCAAATAATTTGTACGTTGACAAATTTTTTTACGATATTTTGATATGGCAAATCCTTAATGTACAAATTGACTTTTTACTCACAATTTTTTATTCTTACTCGCATTCGATCCCTGGTTGTGTTTACTAGAACGTTAATGGTAATCAGTTGTTAAGTCACCTTGGAACACGATACTTTAAAATGGTCTGGTGAATTATCAATATACAGCATTATAAAGACTTGATCATAAAGCCTGGATAGAAATAACAGATCCATCCTCTGGCTTTCAAGTCTGGCTTTTATGTTAGGCTGAGCTACTTTTGCTTGGAAAAGCCCTCCTTTCCCCAAATATTTTGTAAAAATAGTTTGAGAAATAATGTTTTTTTTTCATAAATGCATTGCTTGAAATAATCAAATGCTTGATCTCCATGTTAATCAAATTCTAGTGTGTTTGTGTATAATGCAGAAGCTGATGCTTAATAATAATCGACTGGCGGTAGGAATGGACTGTTCAAATGGCATTTGAAATGGTTCAAATAAGGTTTCATTATAAGGTTTATAGAGTACCTTCCTCGTTGTTGTTGTCAAATTTAGTTAAAAATTCAATTTCAGTTTCATTCATATACTTCTGAACTTGTATCCTCTGTACAATTGCTGTTTACAAACATACTTGTCTTTTTTGCAGGTGAAACACCAATGGTTGTTGGTAAAGGCAAAAAAAGAGCATTTGACCAAGCTAATGAAGAGCCCGAGGAATTTGGGTGTGTAAAATAATATTAAATTTATTTATATTATGTAACTGATGGCCATAAATTTAATTAAATGAATCAAATTTAAGAAGAAAAGAAAAACAGAAAATATAGTATGGATTGAAATTCATGTATGTATACAAGTCATATTTGCTATAAATAAAAAAATACTTTCATGCTTCATATAAGGCTAGTCATCCTGAAGAAAAAAACAACCTCCCACCCCCAAATAAACAACAACAACTAAACAAATACTGAATGAATGACATCCTCAGAGGAATATAGACACCAGAGCCGCCTTAGTTCATTCTAGGGAATTTTTTGGTGCATCTATTAAATACAGGGTTACAATCTTGTTATCAGTAATTAATATTTTCCATAAAAGCATTATTTAGTAATTAGTCAAAGGTTATAAAAATCACTATATATGTATCACTTAAAGTGTGTTGATCATGGGAATCGAACAGAATTTTTTAATATTAAATGCCAAGAGCACTTACAATTGTAAGTACAATGTAATTTGAAGCAATTGTTGTTGTTTGCACTTCTTTGAAGTCGGAATTTGATTATAGTAAAATGAAAGTAAAAATATTTGGCAAGAATGTTGATCATATAAAATGGATAATTTTTCAATCCGCAAGCCCAAAATCTATCTGTCCTCGTACGCTAAACATAAAAACAATTCGGTCGCAAAAGTTTGTGGGGTAAGTTTCTGAAGTTCATGTTTACTTTCGTTTTGAGGATCAATCTCAGGGCTTTTTCTATAGTACCCACGGGTCCGACTATCGGACCCATTCCCAAAGCAAAATATAAGATATTTTTCCCAATCTTCAGAAAAAAAACCCAATCCAAAAAAAAATTTTTTTTTTTAGAAATTATTTTTTCCTGTACTGGTTCATTTTCAACATCCTAATAATTTATGTCATGTGAAGTTTTTTTGGTAATTGAACTCAGAAATCATTGATTTTCATCACATTCAGAGATCGGAAATATGAAATATTATCTGTCATGATTTATTGCAATAGATATTTACACCCCAAGGATTGATATTTCAGCCATTGCGGGTCTTTTAAAGGGAAAAAAAAACTAATATTAAATCATTACCTATTTCGCAGGAGACTAGACAGCTTTTTCTTTTAACTGTAAAATTTCCCAATTTTGGCATTTTCACGACGCAAAATTTCCCAAAATGTCTAGGGTCTTTTTCCCAAAATGGGCAGAAAAAGCCCTGTAATCTTTTTCAACAGTTAAACAAACATCCTTGTGAAAAGTTGAAAAAAATATGACAGAAGATTTTTAGCAGATTTTGGTCCAAAAAGCATTTGCATCCTCTATTGCTACTAGCATTTAACATTATTCCATATTTACTAGGTCACATAGGGTGAAGTGTGAGGCAGTGACCACCATCCCAATAATTCAGTTGCTGCTGCGTTATTTTCATTTCATTTAAAAGAAAGATGAAAATCTTTTTGCATTTTTCAGACAAGGATTGCAGAAGATGCTTGAGTGTTTCGGAAGTAGGTATTTACAAACATGTGTTTTAATTGTCAATAGACCTGAAGAATAATGCTGTATGATCATTATAAGTCACTGACATTCTCAGTGGGCAGGCAGATCCAGTATAATCCGATATGATATATTTGATCAGCCTGATTTAAGTTCAAAAGGCCTTAGTGAAACTTTGAAACTTTACAGCTTACACTTACCAAAGTTCTAACACATCATTTTGTTTTCTTTCGTGAAATGTCATATGAACAAAACAGTATAAATAAGAAACAATAAAAAATATCATAGATAAAAAGAAAAAATCAGCGATCTATTGTGGTATTGACCGAAATCGAAAATCACAAACAAGTTTAGCCTAATCTGAACCACACAGATGATTTTTTTTTCCATATGTAAAGCATTTTTTTCAATATTATTTTTGTCAGTATTGGGTGTGACCTTCCCCCTCTTTTTGACCAACTTCAGCAGCGACTTCACATAGACATAGTAATTATGGAATTGAAAAGCTCTAGTTGCATTTGTTGTTTATATCATTTTTGCATGCTGAAAATGTTAAACATGCACTCTTTATAGTTTTATTGCTTCAGTATGTTTGAGGTGGCAGTGGAGAAGATAGGAAAGAAATTATGCTATAAGACAAGATATCTGCTTTTTCATAATTTGAATTAAAAACAAATCCACCAAAACTAGATGTGTCAAAACCTGTTGGTGAGTGAATACGCCATTAGAACACTTGGATCAAATACAGAAAATCCAGTGTTTTACATAGGAGACTTGATATACATGTGTAATTACATGTAATGTAATTAAGTTAATGGTTAATAGTTTATCAGGGGTTTTGGATGCTTCCTTTGGATAAGATTATCAAAAGGAACCAAAGTCAAGGGAATTTGGTGTAAGGTCAAGGTCTTTAATTGTCGGAATTGTCTGCTTGCTTACTAAAACAGTTATTTCTGATTATCATTTTACTGAAACTTGATATATGTACATTGATAAAGCCAATCCATATAGAGTGTACAATAAAAGGCAGAGTGTGGTTAAGTACTTATTAGAAAAAGAAGAGTGGCTTATGACGAGATTGTTCAGATGGTTTTTGCCACCCAGATAGATGGAACTGGAGGTTAGAAATAAGTTCCGCACATTACATTGTACACAAAATCACGTAAATTAAATGCATGTAGAACATGCACACACATGAAACTTCATAGGAATGTTGTTCAGCATAGGAAATTGAGCTCAAACCATTTCTGTGACATTTATCTTCGTCTTTAGAACAAAAGTTTTGGCCCTTTGTCCGTCCTGCTTTTGTGTCCTGTCCATAACTTGTTATTCATTGTGGGATTTCCAAATTATTTTGCAATAGTGAACACCTTAAGCTAACGACATGTCATACCCTAAACCAGGTCCCTAGCTTCAAGGTCAAGGTTCTTGCGTACCTCAGAACTTTGCAGATTTTATATATAAGCCATACCAGGGCTTGATACTAACGTTAACTGAAATGGTAACAAGGTTACCCCTTTTTTGAGCACTGCCTACTGATAACAGTGGTTCATGTCCAGTCAATAGCATTGTCATACATAGTTTGATTTCAAAATAATTTACATTAATGACCACCAAAAAATAAACATCTGTCACACGCAAGACCTTGGACAGTAGCATCAAGGTCACCTTTTAACATTGTTGGTTTTGCTATTTGAGCTTTACAAATAATAGTAGCTTGTTTCTGGTCTTTATCTTTGTCATTCATGGTGGGTTTCAAAATAATTACTAACCACAATGAGATGAGGACATGTCATGCGCCACACGCGAGTTCCTAGCTTCAACATCAAGGTCACTTTGCTCCTCTTGGTTCATGTTTGGTCCAATACAACCATTCATAGTTCTCAAAATCATTCAGCATAAGTGACCACCATATGAAGACAACATCCTGGGTCTTATAGGGACTAGACACCGGAATGATGGTCCCAAAATAATCAAATACAATATTTCCGCAAAATAAGCCAAGATTTGTCAATACAAGGTAGAATGTGGACGATAATATATCACTTTACATGGTTTACAAAAATATACACAACGATCATGTTGTCTCACATGCTGTCTCTGCTGAGTTTCTTTATTTAAATATATGTGAACACCTTGCAAGTCACGTGATGTTTCACACACTCAGGGATCAAGGAAAATCGTCAGTCCAACTGTCCTGACAGGTAAATTTGGACTCGGTGCAACTTTAATTGTAATGGATTCGGTCTGTCTGACCGACAGTTTTCACATTCAGATGTAATAAAATAAAGAAGCTGTAATGTTCCTCAATTATTATACACTGTTTAAAAGTCTTTTCTTCTAAAAAAATACATTTTTTTGTAAATGATATTGTGAATGAACTATTTGATTACTATCCCAATATCTTATTTGGTAAAGTGAAAATGTCAGATGCTTAGTGCACTAGTCAAACATTATGCAACACTCAAATGTTCCGAACTCTAATCTTACCTTTTGGAACATGCTTTTTGATTACTAAGTAACAAGTACAGGTGCGAGAAATACACATCGCCACAAATTCAACCAATCACAATTTAAATTAGTCAGTGCAAGACTGTCCAAAAATGGCAATGTTAAAATTTTACTTTCTGACTGACAAATTTCCAGCGACTGTTGGACTGAATGACTGATTCTTTTTTAAGTTTGGCGATGTCAGCACACTAACCTGTCAATAAACGTTTTAGTCAACATGCTGTCATTTTAGCTGTGGAAATCACTTTTAAGTCTCCATTGACCAATTTCATCACCTATGTAAATCTGTCGGGTCTGTGTCTATGTTGTTTTGCTGCTTCACAGTAGTTTTCCTCTTACTAATGCACTGTCCTTCCATTTGGGAACCCATGTTGTGTATATATTTGGCATGTGAAATACATGCAATGAGTTTCTTTGAATAAAGCAACATTTTTTTTTTAAACTTATTGGGCAAAATCTGCAAAGACAAATGTTTCGTGAGCGATGTGGTACATCAGCAAGTATTAAAGATTCAATGCGTTGAACACAACAATATCAATTTTATGGAAGTTTTGGTAAATTTTCTTTTTTTCTTGCAATTTTCTCAATTAGTGTTTTGTTTCTTTAAGCTTCACGGTCATGGTCACTTGTATGGCTGAGTCAAGGTCAAGAATTAATATCCTTCATAAAATCTTTAAACATACATGTTATGAATTTATTTCAATAATTTCCTGAGCCATCACTTCTGCAAAGCTCTAGTGTTGTTTTTCTTGAAAACACATTGTTCTTAAACATGTGCATATATGCACAGTTTTAAAATTGATTAACGGGTCATTTGTTGTCTCTATGATTACAATTGTTCCACTGACCCATTAATATGTTTTCATGCACCAATGACAATAAGTCATTATTTGTTTAATCTTCAAATGAAACTCATGGGGTTTGACTCTTTCCTAGAAAACAACAATTTTTACTCCAAAACTAATTTCTTTTTGTTTTGTTTTAAAGGTGATTACATAAAGAATTCTCTTAACAATAAGAGAAAGCGCCTGGAACAGTTGACTCAAGGAGCTTTGCGAGCCAGCAGCAAAACTGTTGATGATATTTGGAAGGTCCAAACAAATGAAAGGTAATTGCATATACATGTATTTATATCCAATCCCTGTGACTGCATAGCGGCATTTATATATATAGCCCTTTTTAAATCATTAGGTTTAAAACAAAATGGCTATGACTGAGAACTCAAAAACAAAAAAGAATTCTATAAAGTTTGTTTCTTTACTACAACTCTTCCATATAAAAACAGTTTGTGGGTCCATTTTTTATGGAAAAAAAGCTACAACAAGGAAGCATACTATAGGTAATTCTTTTACACATTTGGGGAAAAAGTATATAATTATATATATCAGCTTATAGCAGTGGGAATTGGGCTGAAACTTGGCTGCAAAATGTTAAAAAAAAACCCAACAATCTTCACTCAAACATTATTGATAAAACCTATTAATCAATCTATGTTAAGCATGTTACATTAAGTGCATAGGCAATACAATTGGGCTAAAATAATCAATATATTTACAAAAGGTAAAAAATTGTGTCCATAATGGTCCATGGTTTCATCAGTATAGTCAAGTGAAAGAGTTCCTAGAATATGTTTTGACAAATATTTCCAGATAAATTAAGGATAAATTACAACATTTGAAATGCATAACTTTTGTTGATATAATTCCTTTAATAAATTGATGACAAAGAGTTAATTTTTTAACATAATCCCCATTAGTAAACAGGTTTGGCAATCAAAACTTAGTTATCTACTAATTTGTTTGTTTTTGTTAAAATATTAGAAAATGTTGAATCACTGCGGAGTTTGTGTTTAGACTTTTACCAGTCAACATGACCATTCCTCCTCTATGGTGATAGTAAAAACATTATATGAAATGGGATTATTTTTTATAAATGTGCCATTGGGAACAATACAGACTAGATTGCTTCTGGAATAGGGATGATATTGGACCATACACAAGGATTGCATTTGGGGTAAGACAGTCAATGCGAAAACTTTTTCTAGCTCATAGGACATTGCGACAGACAAGGACCAAATTTTTACCTGTTGCAACAACTTTTTACCTGTCGCAACATTTTTAACCTATCGCGACATTTTTTACCCGGTCCGACAACTTCTACCCAATACAATTAACTCTTACAATACTGAATGCATTGCTTATAGCAGTTACAGTGACAAAGACTAATAGACTATTCTAAATTATTTCATTTATTTCATATACACATAATTTCAAAAGATTTTCTTCAACACTTTGATAGTCCGCAATCTTATCCTCTGAGTCTGTTTCCCCAAACATGTCGCTGATTTCATCCTCCAACAGATCTGCCATGGCCTGCCTTCTTTCCAAGATGAAACAAACTTTCTGTGTCTACAGGGGGTGTTTTCTTTTGCTCTGCAGATGAAATTTGCAATTTACGCCCTGGCTGAGCATCTTTTGAATATTTTAAAAAAATCATCTGGAATGCTTAATTGTAATCGTAGTTCGAGAAAACACTAAAATATAATTATTTCAGAACTGTCAAAAAGTTTGTCTGGAGAAATTGTCACTTGCGTCTAAAACGTGATTGTTTCTATTAAGATCCTTTTAATTTAATAAATAACACAAGCTAATGACAAAAAATACTTGCTTATTAATACAAATTAAGACAAACACACTATAAAATAACTAATAATAGATCGAAAAATACAACCTTTTACTTCGATTGACGTGACCTCGGTGATTTTGACAAAGACAAACAGAGCGGAACGCATATGTAATAAAAATAACGATTGGCTAAGAAAATGTCCGTGAACCAATGAAATACAGCGACGCTCTCGCTTTCATGCTGAGCTAGTCGTAACCGAATGTGAGCGTAGTTCAAACAGAGCTAGCTTTAACGCAAACGTAAACATGTGACATGAGTGAATAAAAATAGGTAAAATGCAAATCTCACTGAAATGAAAGTGTTTTTTTTCATCAGGACATATAAAATTTCCTGACAATAAATGTCCGATTTTGATTTCTTTTCACTGCATTTTTTTCACTGGAAATATTTTCGGCGGAAACAGAAATTTCAGCCGGTCATCACCGAAAATTACCGGACATGACCGACTGTCCGACGGACATTGGCATTGACTGGTATGTGGGTCAACGTAATGTTTACTAAACATAGAAAACATATTTTAGCTCAAGACACTTAGGAAGGCCTGATGTACATGTATAGTGATGAAAATTTGTATTGCATTTTGGGTCTACTGGGTAAAAAATTAAGTTTGCTGTTACAACAAAAGGAAAATCAGTTTCTGCTCAATAAATGAAGTTGGTGTTGAAGTAAAGTGATAAAACAATGTGTGTGGCAACCTAATGTGAAATCTTACCTTGGGATTTTAATGCCTAGTTTCAAGCAATTGAATGTACTTGACGCAAATGTATATGATCCAGAATTCGTTGTGACGGAATTTCTGTTACATCTCAAAATGTTTGGTGTCCAAAATTTCATATATAGCCTATGCTAAAAATTAACATAAAAAAATATTTTGAGGAAGTATACTTAAAGTTTTTGCCAAGCTGGCAAGGTAATACAAGAAAGGCTTATCATTTAAAAATTCAATTTTGTTTTCCACAAATTTTAGAGATGTAACATAGACTACACAGCATTTGTATTGCTATAGATGTATATTTTGGTATATTTTAGAATTTCTAATTATTAATTACATTTCCTTTAATGCTCATCTACAGAATGAATTCTCTTAGCCCTTGTTGTGAACTGCCAACATATTTCAAAAGATGCATTTTGTTAAGAGCTGATGTAACTGGACATCAAATCAAATATATTTTTCATGACAATCTCATCTGAAACACACGATTTGTCAACCTTATATACTTACTTCTATTAGCTTTTGAAATAGAGTGATATTAAAATTAATATCAGTTATTTTAGAAGTTAATTACAGCAACCAAGCAACAGAATTGATAGAAAGAAGATGTAACGGTGGACACCAAGAAACTGGTATGTTTGTATTTTGTGTTCTTATTCAATAAATGCATGCTCTCCCACGATATGGATTGCTCATCATTTGTTAGACTGTCCAAGTATTAGTATTTAACATTATGTTCTACCATTAAATGATCGAGAAATGGTCGATAGGGCGTAAAACCCAACCAAACCAACTAGCCACAGTAGCTGCTGCTAGTAGACTAATAGATTTATCACTGAAGGTGGTTAATACCCCGAAACACCACTTGGCCCTATATGATCAAGATGTGATGTGACATGATGACATGCATGAATCACATAGTCCCACTTCACTAAGTGAACCGGGGGGTATAAATACAATTTTCAGGTGTGACAGTTATTCCTTTACTCCATATATACGCATTTTAACGCATGTGCGACCAGTGTAGATCCAGATCGGCCAGCACATCCATGCCGTCTGATCTGGATCTGCACTGGTAGCATATCGGTTATAAATAACCTAATGAATCTAAAAGGGAACAGTGTAGATCCTGATCAGACGACACAGATGTGCCGGCTGATCAGGATCTATTCTGTTCGCCCAGGCAATAAAGGTGTATCTATGGAGTGAAGGGTTAAATTAGCAATTTATCACTGAACTCACCCAGAGCTGGTTTCCGATGGCATAAACTGCTCAAAGTCCTCGGAGGTTTTCTCCACTGGGTCTGGGATATCATGGGGTTGCTCTTTGAAGACATCTGGGGCTCGCTTCTCCTTGGCATCTGGGGATGGCACATCAGGGGTCTCTGGGGCTTGACAGTGAACGTCATGTGGAACTGGAAGTCTGGTGATCTCTGTTACTATATCTTCAGAGATTTCCATCTCTGGCTTATCTGCAGTATCATGGTTCTGCTCTTCAAAGACATCTGGGGCTCGCTTCTCCTTGGGCTCTGTCGATGGCACATTAGGGGTCTCTGGGGCTTGGCAATGAACGTCATGTAGGACTGGAAGTCCGGTGATCTCTGTTACCATATCTTCAGAGATTTCCATCTCTGGCTTATCTGGCTTATCATGGGGCTGCTTTTCAAAGACATCTGGGGCTCGCTTCTCTTTGGCCTCTGGCGATGGCACATCAGGGGTATCTGTGGTTTGACAATCAACATCATTTGAGACTGGAATTCCAGTGATCTCTGTTACTATTTTTTCAGAGACTTCCATCTCTGACATGTGTACATCTAGATCATGAATGGCTTTCAAAATGGTGTCATTAAAGGGGTCATCTTCCTCATGCACAGATGAATCCAATATATCAAAAGCGCAATCAAGGTCGATGTCTGGTGTGCTTGTTAATGGCATCAGTACAACAAAGTGATTCACTGAAAACTCTTTTTCAGGTACCATTACTCCATCGATGTGCGTCCACATGATGTAGACTGGTTCTTTTTCACTTTTCTTATTTTTGTCTGGGTAGAATACTCGATGCATATCGTTGCGGACAGTGTGACTTCCGTACTCCGGATAAACAGAAAATACAGGGCATGACAAAATGTTGGCAAGACTTGCCAACTGCCACATACCCATGTAGGTTCCATTTTTGCAAATTGACAAAGCCTCTTGCTCATATAGTTTTCTGATGCTTTTTTTTATTCAATCGAGTCCCCATGTAAATACTGGAATATGTAGCAAAAGTTTTTGCCACATCATCATTTGGATTCATTCCACCCTCCAAGTACGTATTATCTAAATACAACTCTTCATTTTGAACCATTTCACACACTATTCTCTCTCTCTCATTTCCACATAATGGTCCTCTGTTCCATATGCTAACAAACTGGCTGAACGAGGCAGGCAGTTCCCGTCCGCTTGAATTGTAGCTGGATATAAGCTTTTCGGAATATCACCAGGAACCAAGGTCATGCTGTTTTTGTCAATAGTTTAGGCTGTGTTGTAAAACGTCTTAGTCGTGTTCTGAGGCAGAGGTTCGAACCTTTTCTTTGCAACAACATCTCGGAGATCTTTCATTGTTGAGCTATCCGATATATTCAGCTGATCTTTTCCAACTGACTGTTTTCCTTTGCTCTGTTTTGTCTGCTTCTTATGCTTATTTCCAACTTTATTTTCTGTCTGCTTTTTATTTCCCTTATCTTTCATTTCTTTAATCTGATGCTTAATTCTCTTGTCACCTTTAAAAAGGCTATGGGTTTTCCATTCACCAACATACTTTTCACTTGGGCAGTTATCTTTTACTTCACCAAGACACACATGGCAAAAGCAACTCAAATGTCTAGTTTTTACAACTCCAGACTCTACTCCTCTGACAGAGTGTACCTTCCGAGTTCCTTTTATTGTCTCAACCTTCCTATCAGGTTCCTCTCTCAAAACCTCCTCCTGATAGAAAATTACTCTTTTCTTGTGTTCACATTTAGAGCCTTCATGTATTGTCAGATTTTCCTTGCAGTAATCAAATAACTGCTTAGCATTCTGAATAGTTCCTTTTCTGCTCTTCACATGCAATTCTGCTTTCTTCTTCATTTACCCACCCAACGCATCACATGGTGATTTGCCATGCCTTGAATCGAAGTAGGCTCTTTCCATACTGTGTGTCTTTGTCTCAGAAACATGGAGAAATGGTACTTTTGATTTGAACTGAGAAGCCGAACCATCAGAAAACTGAATTTCTTTAGAGACAGGTACATGCTCTTGAACGTGTTCCGCCATTGTTTTCGAGAACTGGTCAGCTGCCTTTGCATCATGAGTCAGGTCTGGGGATATGAAAACTGCAGACCCTTGCACTACTGAATTCTTACAGTCTGGGCATCTGTAGTATCATATCATTGAAAAATCTGTTACCTGGTTGTAGTTGTAGTATGCAGACTGGATTTCATCTTGATGTACACACCGGTAGTTTTCCGCAAAGTCGGCTATAGTAACCACAACCCCTTCTGGAACTGACTTGGACAGATCATTAAACTGTTTATATTGCCATCTGGCAATGAACAGGTGGTTAGCAAGAAAATCTACACCCTCTACAAATTCATCAATCAATTCACTCAAAGTCCCACTTTGCTCTGCTAATACCTGTCGTTTTACTTCCTTGCCAGCGGCAGACCCCACTATTCCCAGTTTCCATCTCTTCCATACATACACTCTACCAGTATCAATGACAGCATCAACAAGCGGATTGAGGTAAGTTTTCATCTTTTGTTTCCCGCAAGCGCCACATTCTCTTTCCAAACATTTACGGTCATGGAACTCATCATTTTGCTTGTCGCAAAGAGTAATGTCTACTGCATGGTATTTGCTTTCAAAGGTACTTTCAATGCCATGTGATTTCAATGCCTCATTGATAACTTCCAATTTAAATTGAACATTAAGACAATACTCACACAAGCATGATGCAAATTTCTGTTGTTTAACAGTAAGAACCTCTTTTGGTCGTAATTTACGGAAGTGACTGAGCGACACTTTCAACCCTGGATTGTCCTGTAGGAAACGTTTGTGTATTTGCGGCAAAGTTTCAGTTAACACTCTCTTCTGCTTCAGTGTCTTGCTACTGACGGTTCTTTTCATGGGTAGAGTGACCGATTCGTATTCGTAAAATCTCTCAATATGTTTCACTGTATCTTCATTGAATGCATCTGTCCTTTTGGCATTCTCCAGCCCATTCTTTTCAATTTCTGACATGCGCAACCAATGTTCCCACTTAATTTCCAAGGCTTTCCTTAAACTGTGTTCAACAGCATACTTCCCAACTAAAGTGCGAGTTAATAACTGATCACGACTTCTACCTTCTTTTCAGTTCACTTAAAGCTCTTTTAACTCGAGCAACTATTTTTGAATTTGTCTCATTCTTAACTTTTGCCTCAGCTGAAGGAAATAGACCTGTTTTCAGCAATGCATTCTTTCTTCTTGGGGTTGCATTTTGCACGGCATGATTAATCCTTTCTGCAAATTTCTCTGGTTTTATAGGTTTGTAGTTGGAGGACTTTTTTGGAGTTTGATGTGAGGGAATATCTTTTGGTTGAGTGTCAAAGCAAAGTTTCCTTTTTGACGACTTGTACCTTTCTCTTCTTTTTTCCTTTTCTCTGCCCTTGGCTTCATCCGACATTTTGCTTCTCTGTTCTCTCTTCTTTCGACGCCAGTACTACCGCATCTTGGCAATCTTTTGCCGGGTGGCAGGTTTCTCAACAGAACCTTTCTGTTTCAGACGTTTGAGATTTCTTCGATATTCCATATATTATACTCCTTGGCTGTTTTTCCTGTTCTCTGGTTGGAAGGCTTCTCACTATCTCCCGTTTCTTCAGATTTCAATTTCACCCGAACGCTGTATCTGTAAATGCAATGAAAACACACCATGATTAAGCCCTTCATAATGCCGCATCAGGCAACAAGAGGTGGAACCGGATGCTCCTGTTTGGGGACAAAGTTAAGTCTATAAAATAACTAAATGAAATAAACAAAATTTTGTCACTGGTAATTTTTTTGTTAACAAAAATAATCAAATTTACTATAAATGCTATGTTTTGAATAATGAAGTTGCCTATTATAAGCTTTAAAAGATGAAAAAACGAAAAAAACACAAGACGTAACATTGACGTCATGTTTTGTATCCATGTTACATCTCGAATTAAAACATTAAAACCAACAAAATTTACCATAAACATTTACAGATTACAGACACAGTAGCATGTATTGCTCTTGAAATACTCAAGTACAATTTCATTTAAAAAAAACTGTGTAAAATAAAAACAAATTAAGCATTTCTAAAATAAGATGTAACTTGGACGTTCGTAATTGATTTTGAACGTAACAAAGACACCATTTTGGTTTCCCAGTTACATCCTGAAAACATTTAATGAAAAAAATAAACTAAATTCAATACACAGATTCAATTATTTTCTTTAACCCTTTCGGCGCCAAATAAATAGTCAAAAGTTCCTCTCAGTGCCAAATTAATTCCTGGAAGTCTAAGAGAATTCTACCAAGGTTATTCACTTGACCATAACTTTTTTATTTATAAAGCTTTTCTCTTCAAATTTTCACAGTAAATTAATTAAATAATATATTAAACAAAAGATCAAAACAAATATGATTTTTTGAAATTTTATTATACAAAATATTTAATAAATTACATAATAAATTTAAAAAAATGTCATTAAGTTCATAAATATTTAGTGATTACATTTGTGTACATATCCTTTCTTTACTTCTTATACAATAGAAAAAATGACTATGTTAAAATGAAAACATTTTTGCTTATAAACAAATCTACATGTGTACAAACAACACATCTAGATAGTTATGCATCAACATTATGGAGCACGCGTCCAGCTTCCTGAAAGTTCTTGTTTGTGTGAATGACACGGGGCTGCCCACATAGGAATGTTGATAGGAATGTTGCACTTATTGCATTTAAAATATGTTTGTTTTATACTCCATCCAGGAGTCTGTCTGTCACTTCGCACTGCACAATCTGGTCGATGCTTCTTCTTTTCGAAATCCCCTCTCCCGATCGCTCTACCTTGTCCCCTCAACCTCTTGTCCGTGGTCTTAAATAAATAATAAATAATTCTATAACAGTCATAAATCAATATAGGCATATGTTTAATTATCAAACTGCATTATAAATTGAGAATTTGATCAAAATAAGCAGCCAGAACTCAAAAACAGACGAATTTGAAGATATCATAAAAAAAACGACGGCCAACCTCTCAACCTACTGGGAAAAGTTTCATCCATATATTTTTTTTAATTTAGACTTTTTTTATTTATATTATATTGAATTACTTAGCTGCCAAGTGCTTATTTATTTATGGTATATTTGACATTTGCATGGGGATAGAACATCAATAATAACAGAAAAAAGCATTATTCAAACTAACCTGAAGGTGTTTGTGGTCTGGATGACGGATTTGAAACAGTTTTCTCACTAATATCGTCACCCGAACTTTCATTTGACATATCCGAATCCAATTTCAATGTCCGGAATATTACTATTACTGTCATTTCAGATCGTATTTAGCACTTCCTTGCAAGTATAAGCCCGCTTCCTTTTCCTGGAAGCCATCTTGAATTGTCCAGATCGCTCTGCGATTTTAATTCACTTTAGAAGACTGTAATTAATTAAATTTTACGTGAAAAATTATTTGAGAATGCGGAAGTAACATGAAAAAGCCTCGTTCTGAATCGAAAGTAGAAATCACTCGGCTCTGTAATAATATTTGAGCGTAAAAATAGCGAAAACACTACCCTATCGTTTTGTCGCAAATATGCGACTTTGGCGGTCAGCCTAGTTGTCACAATTATGCGACTTTGGCGCCGAAAGGGTTAACAGCATTTAAGAGTGCCAAATCAGTTTCAATATTACATGAATACACAATAAATGTAAAATTATGAACCTAGACTTTAAACAAATATGGCAAGACGTAACTTTGACATAATCAGTTAACTGAAAACATAACAGTGACGACATTGTCAGTGTCAGTGTTACCGCTTATATGTGATTATAATTTTCAACATAAATTTCAATGTAAATGCACTATTTCTTGACTAAACATGGACAACATCTGGTAACTTACTCATAAAATCAAATTTCTTAAATTTCCAAAATGTTTTTTTTTAAATTGAGTATTTATCCCTATGAGATGTAACAAGGACCCTATTGCTTACTTGTCAGACGTAACATGGACATTAATTTCTAGTGTCCAGTTACATCCACTGGCTTAGACATCAGAATTATACATGTTTTGTCAAATTCATTTCTTTTAAAACAGTTTTATTACAGTAGAATGTTACATGTACTCCGATAGTATTTAAATTAACAATAACACCTGAATGCATGGAAAAAGATGATGTGTATATTTAAGATGTAATTTTGGCATCAAAAATAGAACTTCTCAGTAACAAAGACACAATTCATGGTATCCATGTTACATATAAGAAAAATAGTTTTAGAAGTACAACTTGTAGTTGATTTTGTTTTGAAAATAAAAGAAAAACTATTTTTCAGGCAGAAATGGATTGAAAATTTCATTAATATTTTGTTCTTATATATATATGAGCCAACATTTACTTATTCTAAAACATGTGATGTAACTTGGACACTGCTGTTTTTCTGACTCAATTGTTGTCAAAGTTACGTCTGTTTAAAAAATGCTTATGTCTATGAATATTGCAATTTTAATTCCACGTATTGAAGTCATCTTTCATTTGTTTGTGAACATAATCAACACAGGCACATATGCATCAGACAACATTCGCCATAGTATACAACAATT
This sequence comes from Mya arenaria, assembly GCF_026914265.1. NCBI lineage: Eukaryota > Metazoa > Mollusca > Bivalvia > Myida > Myidae > Mya > Mya arenaria. The sequence goes on along the minus strand of NC_069125.1, from coordinate 66,868,131 downwards.
ACAATTAATGACATTTTCATTTGAAAGACGTAAAATGGATGCAAAGTAAAGATTGATCATCTTCACTGAAACTTTCATTTTTCGTCGTCCTGTATACATTCACATCAATTTTCGGACAAATATCACACAATATTTTCGTAAACTTTAATTCAAAACAATAAAACATTAGGTAAAGAGTGTCATGCCACTGAAAAATAGGTATAATCAAGGCTATGTACAGTTATTTCAGACGTAACTTTGTTTACTTACCGCGCCGTCTGTGGAAAGTCGCCCATATTGATAGCTGTGTGTAAACGTATGGTGTCGATGCGTTCTACGTCATCAATTACTGTGTGCAGGTACTTTTCGGCGCGCTTGTTTGGAGGCGCAAGTTCGTGTAGACTGGTTTATCACAAATAAATCGATCATTAAAGACGTAACTTTTTTGGACACAAAAGGCCACCCGTTTTTTATGTTCAAAATAGCCGAAAGGTTATTGTGACTGCCAAATAAATTTATACTTATGAAAGTTGTTATTTTGAAGGCAACAAGGTACCATAGTAAGCAATGAGTAGCCAGAGACCTTTGTATTAGAAACGTATGTTCCTACAGACGTAACCAATTGGACACTAAAGTTACGTCACGAAGAGCAAAATTAAAAATCTAAATTTATTAACCACTTTGCAGAGGCTCTGTTTATTTGTAATAATTTTTTAGGAAAATCACCTCTTTATTCAAAATACTTCATTGTTTGAGATTACTCGGAGTTCAGATCCAAAATTCATTTAAAATGAAACTACCGTATTATACCATGTATAGGACGCTAGCATAGAATATAAGGACGCAGGCAAAAAAATAGTTAAAAAACGGGTAAAACCCTTTAATATATAAGATAGGACGCAGAGGAAAAATGTCAAAATCGGAGCCGAAAAATTGAGGTTGGTAAATTATTTATAACATATATTGGAGTAAAAAAAAAATGTATATAAGGCATATTTCGATAACTGTCTTGTGTATTTCGATAATTATCGTCGTATTTCGGTAATTTAACATTTCGGTAATTTAGTGTACACAACAACAGGGATAATTCTATGTAAGATTTTCAATGAGAGAATTGCTACCATTTGTCCAAAATTGGTGAGAGAATTTTAATTTCAGTGAGATTTTTATAATACATGGATAACGCATTGAAAAATTAATGCATAACAGTAACTTTATTCATAAATATCAATACGGTATATTTACAAATTTACAATATATAGATATATAGATATGATATATACATTTGTTTGCCTAGAAGATAACGCTTGTTAACAGTTCCGTCATCATGAACATTCATATCTCATCATACTTGAGCAAAAAATAGGATTTAGCCATTTTAGCTGATAGGTGCATTGACTTTTTTGGGGGGAGATGAAGGCTTTCCATTTTTGTTTTCATTTGAAGCTGGTATTTTATTTTGGTCCAGAGACTTTTTTCAAGGAATGCAAACAACGTTTTCTGATTTGACATTTTGACGCTTCCGATATTGTAGACGCCTTTAAAATGCAGTGGCATGGACCTATAAACCATGGATTGGCAACTCTTGTCTGTGTTTATGCGATTAGCTCAAACTCACGCGTGCAGCGAGATTTCATTCCGAGAACTTACCGTGTGGTCATTTTCGAGACTACCGACATCGGCTGAATATACATGTAGGAAATATTAATTAAAACTAAATATAAACTTAATCAGGAGCATATTAGGTCCTGATTAATTCTTCGATAATTAAAGAAAATACAATAACGACAAACTACAAATATATTACATGGGACATGTCGATCGGTGTTAAAAAATAATTATCAGCAGAGCTGGCGGAAATAACCGAAGATCTCCGATAATCACCGATCGGATATTTGGCGGAATTTTTCGATATTTGCTGAGTGCCCGCTAAGGATTGTGGGTAAATCATTATTTCTTATCGTTTCACCAATATCGGGCAGTTGCCAATCCATGGTTTATAGGTCCGTGGCAGTGGTAACCTGTGTAAACAAAATTATTCCGGGTCGCAAAACGCTTGAAAACAAGTGCGTGGACGATATCGATTAAAACATTCGATAATACAAATGCGTTCAATGTAGGGGAGGCAATTCGTCCGTAATTCAATTAATATAAACAAAAAGCCATCAGCATTTACAATGCTTTATTTTGTAAAACAACAAAAGGGAAAAGACACAAAATACACAAACTGCGATCAAGCGCGAGAATATCTCGCATTTATATGATTTGGGTGCGATTTGAGCGATTTTTATGCGAGAAATCGCAGAAATCGCTTACTAGAATTATCCCTGAAACATCCCTGATATAAGTCTTGGCATTTTGAGAACATTCACGCATATTATAAGACTTATACAAATGCTGTAATAGTCCCGACACGCCTTCTGACTGACAGTCAACCATTGCAATAGTTCCGACATGCCTTCTGAATGACAGTCAACCGTTGCAACCGTTGCAAAACTGTGTAGCGTCAAAACTGATGATTGTTTTGATAAGGCTTGTCGCTGCGCGGAATAAAGCATGTCGGGCATAATTAATGCTAGTCGGTAATTATCCTTACCAGCGGAAGGCACGACGGGTAATGTGATAACAAACAACCATACGGTATGACCATCGCAATAGTTTGTTCTATTGATGTTTTTCTAATGACAGATAGCGGGTGTTTTTCACACCTTTGCACATTTAAAAAGATTTGATAGTGACAATAATGCTACTTTGCGTTATGCACATTCCTTTATTAATTTTTTAAAACAGTATCGTACAAAAAAAAGTTTTGTAAAATATCAAAACATTAAAATCATGAACAACGATTAATTGATATTAACCTCCTTTCCCGATTTTCCGTTGCCGTTATAACTCAATCCAGTTAAAGTGCTGACTCACATCGAGTTTTTGTAAGTAGCGTTCCTTTTGTAAAAAAGTAAACACTCATGTTTGTTTTCAATTTATTTTTCAATAAATCATTTTAAAGTAAACATTCAATATATTTCTGTGTGTGTTAACTTGCGTGGTTTAACCTATGTCAGTTGTTCTCTTTGATGACGCAGTACAGATACCTACTATTACCGCGTTCTTCCCCGGTCCGATATTTTCGACGTGAAATGGATTTGGAAAAAAACAGATGAAATTCTAATACCATAGAAAGGACGCAGGCAATTTTTAAGACGAGAATTTGGGGTAAAAAAGTGTGTCCTATGCATGATATAATACGGTACATGAAAAATTTATAAAAAAAAAATGTCCCACTTTTCATCACCTAATGTGAATTTTTTTACCGATTATGATAAGCATAAATAATAAGTACACTCGAGAATATTCGTCATTTATTGCTGTTATCAATGGAATAATAAAATACATGCACAACCAACAGGAAGTTGAGGTAAACTGGGATTCTTTGAGATGTAACAATTATTTGGATTAAAAGTCACTGTTTTCGCTGGTGCGCACGTTCCGAAAAAGCCATATTATATATAATATAATTTATTTGTTATATTATTCATGAATCTAGCGGTGTTATTTCTGTAGTACAACGCGATTTTAATATTGTTCTGGTAATGGCAATCTAAGCGAGATAACTCACAAAAGTCACTCTACTTGCTTATAAAAGTTGTCTGTGCTCTATAACTTCAATATGTATATACGTTCTGAATAATATTAATACTGTAGGACTTGATCAATTTTATCAAAAATGAACGTTAGGCAAAAAAAAGAAATACCTGTGTTTCCGGTGACCCAACTGACCCTATTTTTTCCTCGCCGACCCTAATCTTATTTTTAGACATAAAAGTAAAAAAAAAAAAAATTATATCGTTTTAAATATATCGTCATTATGTCGTTCTTTGTCTTTTTATGTACCCGGAGAATAAACTTTCATTCCTTATTATGTATTACTGAGACACTATGTCAAGAGGAATACAATATGGCGGAGGGCGGCGAACCCTGTCCGATATCTTCAAATTGGCAAACGCATGTTACGGTCCAAACACGTGGTTAATCACAAGAGACATATTTTGCAGTCTTTAATATCAAAATATTTAGGATTATAGCTCGCGGTATTAATTATTCATGTCCAAAATAAAACTTTCTTTTTACGATTAGGCATTGCGTATATTCAATTCAACATTTTATTGCATTAAACATATCAGACATGTTTATAGCAAATACAAAATACATACATGTGCAAGGCATGGATTTAGACACAAATTGTTTTAACAGAAGAGCAAAACATTTGTTTATGGATACAAACAACAACATACTTATTAGTTTCTTAAGATGTTTGCATAGTATATAAATTTTGATAGATTAACTAGAGATTTATTTGAATTGTTAGATAACAAATTAATAAACTTTTGCTTTGTTGGCCACGTGTAGTAATATCTTTTAATATATTTGGCTCTTAAGTCTGCGTATTTCGGACATATTAGTAAAAACTGATATTTATTTAAATCATTCTTTGGTTGCAGTAGATGCATAATCTTTGAGATCTAGGTGTATAAACGTATCTACCAGGTTCAATTTGTAGATCATGTGATGAAACTCTAAATTTTGACATTGCTTTTCTAAGTTTTGAATCTTTTACATCATAAAGGTAATTTTCTATCCGAAATGTATGTTTAAACAGACAAGATGTTTCAAGACGTCCTGAGTTATTTATAGATGAATACCAGCTTTGGTGATAATTATCTAGTATGCGCTGTTTTATAACACTTAAATCGATAAACATATTAAACTGATTCTTCCAGAAATAGCCAAGCCCGTGTTTATAGAGAATCTGTTTAACTCTGAATGCCCAGTTACATCCCTTATAGTTAAGTTCATTATTAGTATCATTTTTTAGCATATTATATGTTTTATATATTAAGAAGTTCTCATTTAAAGTAATTAATCTTATCCAGTACTTTATAAGTAGTATTTTTCTGTGTATTGACATCGGTATTCGACCAAGTTTACCATACAGAGCCTCGCGATTGGTAGAGCGTCTCACACCTAATATTTTCCGACAAAATTTCAAGTGCAAAATTTCTACATCCAGTCCCTCATAGTAGCCCCATACTTCTGCCCCATAATTTAGTGTTGGTAATATATCATGCAGGCTTCTTACGATTAAGCTTTGCTCCATCTAATGCAGGCTACTTGCCAGGTTCCAATACACATTTCACTAATCGTTACATTAATTTATCCGCAATTATCAATGGTTATTTATTTCGCCTTATTAAAAATAAGTCCCATCAACTGAAATCCAATTAAAAACCTTCGAAAGTTAATGACACATTTGTTGGAATGTGTCAGCTGCAGATCAAACGGTACTATTTGTGACGTCAGTGTACGAGCAGTGATAATATCAAAGGCTATGGTTTGTATTTAATTCGGTCAGTCGGATACCGTACGATCCCATTTGATTGCCAAGATTTCGCCTAGGCTGGTAAGAAAATACCATACTATCGAAAAAATAATAATCAATAATTGTCGTCTGGGAATCTTATAACAATGACCGAAATGTTTGAATTCACTATAAATATGAATGAAAGTTTGATTGTACGAAAATAAGATAAGTAAAATAAATCCATATCCGCGTTTACTTGTTCTATTTTTAACCTACCTCCACTTGAAGGCCTACTTTAAGGAGCTCACAGTTGACAAGAAAATCGGCGATTTTCCTCATGCAAATTAACAAATTAGTTGATAATTGACTGTTTGGGTAGAACATTATCACAGATCTGTAGAAATTGAAGTGCTGGATTTGTTTTCTAAAAACTGATCGCGACTTATAAACGAGTATTGTATAAAACACCAGATTTCATGGGCAAAATTGGCGGGAAAATACGGTAGTCGAAGGTGTTTTTCTGTGACTTTTTGTAAATTATGAAACGCTTAGATATAACAAAATTGTTATGATTCAACAGAAAATTGCATGATATGGAAACTGTAAAAAAAAAAAAAAAAAAAAAACAATCCTGACTGACCGACCCTATTTTTTTTCGCCATATCACCTGAAACACAGGTATATTTTTTTTTTTGGCCTTAGTAAAAATACTTATAAATGTTCAATTCATACAAAGTCACATAAGTTATATGTTTGCTGAGTGATTATTTTATCAAGTAGTTCTTTAATGTAACTATTGTAATTACTTCAGTTGAAATTGAGATTTATTACTTTAGCAAACGTAACATGGTTCTGCACTGAACAAAGTCTTGACTCAGACTGACTGCCAACAAAAATCATGGCGCTTTTATACTCGCACAGTTGGCGAAACGCTACTGCCAAGAAAATGTTGGCAATGCCACCCAAAAAGTTGGCAGTGCCAAGAAAAATGATGGCAGTGACAACGATTTGAATGGCAGTCATGTGACTGCCACAAAATAGAACGTTTATAGGAATCAAAGGCAGCCATCTTGAAAAATATGTAACTGATACAAAGAAAGGCTCTGAACATAGCTGTAAGTTTTGGAATGTAAACATAAACAAATCAAAAGGATGAGTCACCTTATACATGACTGCACTTGACCTTAAAAGAGCGGAAGTTGCGCAGAATAACAAAATGGCTGACATTGTGCGAGTACAGAAACTTTACGATAAATAATGCTTGAAATATGGATATAACGTCGCACCAGCGGTGAGGAAAACAAATGCATTTTAACACCAACATATCGAGAAAAGCTATTGTTGAACGATTTAAATTTAAAAGCATGCATCTGTTGAAAAAGTTCACTAAATGCTTACAATTACCTGGTGGGGTATAATTTATCTGAAGTGCACTTTCGGCAAATGTAAATACAGAGTCAGTTCATGATACTTTTACCACTCCGAATGTCATCATGTTCTGAATAAAATCGGGTAAGTGTTAAATAAGATAACTTTAAATATAATAGGTTACATTTATAATGTTTAGATTTCCTAAATTTATGCCTTTTATGCCCACTAATAAAAGGGATGCTCCTGCAGCCTTCAATTTTTCCTGTTAACATGTCCCTTCATATGCTTAGTGTTCTCCTTATCAGTTATCTGCTGGTCCAGATGATTGACTGCATTCAATTCTACAAAGCTCCTTTTTTGTTTCATCCAATGCTTTACAAACCCTCTGAAACCCGGAGAGGAACACTGTGGTCTGTGCCTTTATGGCTGTAACAATGTTCTTTTCCATCGAAGCCATAGCCTCATGCAGTTGCGTTGGTCTTTTGATGTTGTCTGCTTGGTCTTCTCCACATGTAGGCGTTTTCCCAAGAAATAAGGGGTCAGTCAAGTCTTGCAATGCTGGCATTACAAGAGCCTGTTCCGTAGGCCTTTCATCTAGACAAGGGGTAGGTGCAAGGTCAACTGCCTTTCGCTTCCTTTCATAAGAGGGAGTACGTGTTTCTGTCTGCGGCCATTCTGTCTGCTTAAAGATGGGATTTTTAGGAATGTCCCCAGCAGTTTGGAAGGGCGGAAACGAATTTTCCATGAAGTCATCGACCTCTGTTGACGGCATTTGGATTCGCTGATCACTTTGGGAACAATATCATACATTAAGACAGGCTCAGGACCAGTATAAGTCAGGCCATTCTCTGGGACATCATATGGTTGTTGGACATCGCTGCTGATAGCAGGGACAGAATTTTGTCCTGACTGTAACTGGACTTTCGGTCTCTCCTGTGCTGGCATCTTACTAGCTAAATACTCCTTTAATGGGACTGCTCCAAAGTCGGGCACATTCACAATTGGCTGAAGTGCAGGCCTGAATGACAATAACGAAGACACTTTCGGTGGTGGTGGTCCCTTGGGGCTTGGCGCAGTCAACTCGAATGTGTGGTCCTGTCCGTTGTTGTTATGAAACAGGTCCTCGTCAAAACCTACGACATGTGGTGAAGGCACATCACAATCAATCATGACCATGCCCTTGTCCGTAACATACCAAGGATTCGTTGATGCCCTTAGAATGTCCTTCAGCTCACCTGTTGGTCCGTTATTCTTGACCTCATTGATGTGTCCCCTGTAGCGTTCCGTGTGGTTCCACAGGGTGTTTCTGTCCTGGCATCGTTTGTCTGGATCTGTAAAATCAACAATATTTTCATAACTCTTTATATACATTCTCTGGAAGACTCGCTTGATTGCCTTTACCTCACTGAGTATATACGCAAAAGTCGTACACGCTATTTTGTTAATCGCATATGTTTTGTTTTTGTGTTTTACAACAGAAATGTGTTGTTTTATTCCTAAAACGTTCCACAAAATCTGCCGGCTGGACGCTCGTTTCACCATTATTTTTTTTATTTGTTTGTACTCATTTATTACTCTTTATGTGCATCTAGTATGTACATTTACAGTTTTCACAACAATATTCAACTTCTTTTATATGTTAACGGTTCAACAAACTTTCAGCTCATGTATGATGTTTGCATGTAATACACCAATTAACACTGTTGTTGAAGTAGAGTCTTGAGGTCCGTCACCCACTTAGAGGGGGACCTCCCCTGGTACAGCTTCAATTTGTCATGGTTAAACACTTTAGTGGAGCGGAGCCCTGGTCAGTGTGGATGCTTATAGGAGTGCCCCATCTTGCCACTATGTCATTAATTATCCTTTCTGCACACACGACTGGCTTCGGACCGGCCACACCTCAACGTACTTGGTAAAATGATCAGCTGTGACAAGCACGTAGCGGTTTCTGCGTGGCGTAACCAGAAGTGACCCCATAAAATCCAATGCGAGGATGTCCCATGGAGCTCCGGCCCCAAAATGACCCATAGGTGCAGGTGGCTTCTTCTTGGAAAGTTTGTCTGCCTCACAAACATCACAAGAACTGACGTAAAGCTTAACGTCATCCTTCATCATATACCAATAAAAGCTTTCTAAGAGTTTTGCCTTAGTGGCCTTAACCCACATATGCCGGTCAATCCATTATGGACAAGCCGCATGACTTCATTTCTGAGTTCATTTGGTACAACCATCTGCGGTTTCTTTTCTGGAGACTGTTTACGGAAAAGAACACCATCAACTAAGGACAGATTTTCCCAGATAATATCATAGTGCCTTGCTGCCAGGCTCTTGGATGCCATCTCTTCTCTATTTGGTTGGCGCGCCTCTAGCATCCCAGTGTAAACCAGTTCAAGATCACAGTCGCGGGATTACATGTTGGCGATATCTGCAGCTTGGTAACCATCTAACCAGTTGCAAACAGCTGTGGGTTTTGATGGTTCGGTGGATGATGTTGACGGCTTTTCAGCATCCACCGCTTTGACCACCAATACAGCGTTTTGGTCACCAACATCTGGGGGTTCGATAGTTTGGGCCCTTCCGGAAACGAATGATTTCTGGGCATTGATCTCTTCACCTCTGACTGGAAATGGTGGCTCTAAGCGCATAAGCTCCGCCCGTCATTTGCACTTTGAGTATGGACCGCATTTAAGTGGCTTGTCGGCGTAAACTGCGTCGCACATGCAGTCGCTGGGAACGAGACATCTTGACAACGCGTCACAATGACCTTGAAGACGACCAGGCCTGTACTCAATCTCGAATTGATAGGGCGCCAATATTTCCAGCCATCTAGCCACTTTACCATTAGGCTCCTTCAGCCTGAATAACCAAACGAGGGCCTGGTGGTCTGTTCGAACCCGGAACTTCTGGCCTAACAGGTATTGGCGAAAATACTGAACAAAAAAGATGACTGCCAACAACTCCCGCTCTGTTACACAATAATTGTGCTCCGCTCTGTTCAAACCACATCTTGCAAAAGCTATAACTCGTTCTCGACCATCTTGCAATTGAGCCAGGACCCCACCTATGCCAGTACTGGAAGCGTCAACATCTAATATAAATTGTCCAGCATCATTACGAGGGTAACCCATAATATCGGGACTTGTCAGACACTGCTTCAGTGTGGCAAAAGCCTGTCGATTTTTGTCAGTTCGGTCACTGGATGGACGATCTTTGCGAATTTTTTCTAAAAGTGGCGGTAATAAGACCCAGTGGCTACAAATTGTTTCACTTGTTTAGCGTTGACTGGCCGCGGCCAAGCCAGAATTTTGGCCACATTAGTCGGGTCTGGACGCAAACCCTCAGCAGAGACCACATGTCCGAGAAATGTTACTTCCATTTGCAATAGCTCCTCACTTCTCCGGCTTTAACTTCAGTCCGGCTGCTACAATGCGGTCTAAAACCTCTGCTGCTCTGGTCATATGCTCTTCAAAACTGCGGCCAAAGACGATGATGTCATCTATGTATACCAGACAAGTGACCCACTGGAGCCCTTGCAGTGCGAGCTCCATAACCCGCTGAAAAGTCCCGCTTGCATTAAGCCAAAATGGCATACGTACCATCTCGTAGTGTCCGTATTTACAGCAAAATGCTGTTTTCGGGATGTCCTCCTTTTTTTACTGGTATCTGAAAATAGCCACTTGTAAGGTCAAAACTACTAAATATGGTGGAACCCGCAACTGCGTCGAGACAGTCCTGAATTCTAGGCAAAGGGAAGCCGTCTGGTTTCACCAGCTCATTGACCTTTCTATAGTCTACACATGGTCGTATTGCACCTGACTTCTTCTTAACAAGGACAATTGGTGAGGCCCAAGGGGAAGTGCTTTTGCGTATGACACCCTTCTGGAGTAAATCCTCAACTGCCCTTTTCTCTTCATAAGCATTCGCAATTGGAACTCGTCTGGGTCGCTGTTTTACTGGCGGGGCCTCACCTGTGTTGATAGGGTGCTCTGCTAAATCAGTGAGACCCAAATCTCATTCATGTTTAGAAACCGCGCCCTCGTACTTCACCAAAAAACCTGACAATATCTCTTGTTCCCGCTGACTTCTGTCTGTCGCCGACCTCTCAAACAGAGATTTCAAGTGATCAGGAACCTTTGCAACTTCACCCCGCATTTTCACACATACTGGCTGCACATCAGTCGCGCTTCTGATCTGCACCTTTCGGACCCGGTCCGCATTACTTTCCTCCTTCGCATCTTTCTTAGGAGCCAAAACACTTACTACAAGCTCTACTCGCTCAGCCACTCCTATCTCTGCATCCTGTTTAAGGGTTGTCGCAGTAAGGAATGGGTGAAGTATTCTCACCTTGCAGGTCGTAGAGCCGTTGATGTCAACGAGGGTAGATGCCATCAAAAGCGGGGACCTTGTCTTGAACAATCTGTGGCTTCCACAATGTAGTTTGCCCTCTCGTCCAGGTCATCCTTCTCTATCCTCTTAACAAAAACATCAACCACGGCTTCTGACTGCGCCGGCAATCAAATGTCCTCTGCCACTACAACTTTCCTCACCTTTTGTAGATTACCTTTCCGCAAGCAAGGTATCTCGCACCCATTAAGCAAAATAAGGTATTTTCTTATGTCAGCCGGGCCAACGTTACTGCCAACCAGCACGTCATAACCAAGAAGCGCATTGTCTTCTATCTCCGCCACTGCGAGCTCTTTCTCCATAACTAGTGGTCCCAAGGTAACCCTAAACATACCTTTACCCCACTCCCGAATAGGAGCACCGCCCGCCCCGCGAAGAAGAGTAGACCCCCTCAACACCGGTCGTTCTTGGTCACTTATCTTGTTATACAACTGATGCGATACGATTGTTCTCGTCGCCCCGGTGTCTGCAGTGAATGTAACTGGAACACCATTCACCTCCACCGGATGTATGTACCATCGCCAAAGTCTGTATGCGTCTCTCCGCTCTTTAGGACCCCCGCCTGCAAGCTTGCATTATCTACAAAAATATGGCCTTTGACTACATTGTTCTTACTTAACTGGACCCCCCTCTGGCCGCGAGAGACGGTCCCTGCCTGTTTAACCCTTTCCCTCATGTCAAATCAGCCATATTAGGCCTGCCACTGCATGGCTTATCAGTACATTGATAACCAGTAGCCAATAGATAATAAGCCCCTATAAGTACCCCTACTGCATAGGAGATTATTGGAGAATATTGAAAAATTGCCCCCCATGCATTTCAAACTTATTTTTCTAGTATTTCTTTTGGTTTAATCAATTATAGTTCAATATAGAGTTTGTTGGTAAATGAATTTCCAATCCAGTGGTATAATTTTTATTATGTTGTCTAAATTATTTGGTTGAATATTTATAGAAAAACAACTCCAGTGAAAAATTGAAGATGTTTCAATTGATTTCATATTATACTATATTTATTTCAATTGACACCTATGCATAACAACTTTAATATGTTGTAGTATTTCTTTTGATTAAATTAATGGTAGAAATTCAAATAATGAATATAGTATTTGTAGTGTATTAAATTTCGAATCTAGTGATCATAGTTTAATCGAAAAAGGTTTTGACAAACAAATATTCAAATCACAGAAATCATGCATTGTTAAAAAATAAACACAATTTTATTGGGCAAACAACAAATGTTATTTCTGATTATTGTTCTCATAAATAAAATTTACATGTCCGTTGTTTTGAAATGAATTGAAAAATATTGTAAATATTAAACTGGCAGTTTGAAAAACTTTGGGGACGTACTAGATATTGCCCTCAACAAGCCGAACAACTCGAATTTTTAATAGTCAGAATAGCTGTTTAAATTAAATTTAGTGATTCCGTAATAATATAATAATTAAAATCTGTCAACACAAGGCAATAAATCAAGGTCTGAAATGCATGGACAATTACGACAACATTCTTGTGTATTTATCGAGATCGAGAGAACACACGTTTTTACAGCTGTCAAACTGGGTCATATCACATATCCAGTAATATTATTATTATCCGTGTATTCACAACTAAATACTAACTTTGATTAACAGACGTAAGGGGACATTTTTATTACCGGATTAACATTCCATTTTTGGAAACAGAAGTGACAAATGACATGTGTTTATTCAAGCCAGACTCTTGTTTACTACATCGTAAATCAGCCATTTTTACACATTTCTAAAGCATGACAGGTGACGTCATTAGCGCGTGATCAATAGGATATATTAATATGATATTAACCCTTACCATGCTGCAATGTTGTAAGTGTAGTTCAGTGCTCACTGCTGAGTTGTTTTGAGTGAATGTTAAATATATCACCCATTGACTTTAAAAGAATACAATTTAAATAATACTTGTTCTACAACATTCAAACTTTCAGACAGTGATATTGAAATGTTAAAGTTTTAATTAAGCTATCAGTAATTGAAATTGATTCCACGGTAACCATGGAGACAATTTCTTGTCTAAAAATTATACTTTTATTTTGCATATGCTATTGTTTTTCATAAAAACACATTTGTGTTCATCAATAAAATCCATCAATTGAAGAATTTTTGGGTAAAATGAAGATTCACATTGATATTGAACGCAATTAAATGAAAACTTATGTTATTGTTTATTTTGGACAACATTTGTTATATGGCGTGTGCTACAATATAATTGAAAAACAGCTGTTTATTGGAGAGAAACAAGCAAATATGTCAATGGTCATTCATTTGTTTTTTCTAGCTTTAGTGTTCAGATCAAGAATACAATACTATGAAGCAACAAAAACCTTTGTGAGAAAGTTATTCTGCATGTTCCCATGGCAACCAATCTTCTTTATTTGATATTCATACCAAAGTTAAAGAATTTGACCAATGTTCAGGTTTTTTATTGACTACATTACCATTATTTTATGAATATGTATCTGCTTTATCTAATTTAATGTCATAATAAATAATTTTCAGCAAATAAAAATTCACATTACGGTATTTTAGTGATGCTTAGCTATGGAAAGAAGAACAGTTAACAATATACTAATGGCACAGACCTGATACCCTGTTTAAAGGATCACAAAACAATAGTCCAGTATGAAATTGATATTACAATATTACTGAATGGGAGCATGATTGATAAATAAACATTCCACAATTATGTATCTTTCAGTCATTTCATTTCAATTTTAAAAGGTTGCTATGGAAACATCAACTATGTTTTTTTTTTAAAAGAACAGTATACCAATAAGATACGATTCTTAAGTTGTAGTCATTTGAGACTGCATAAACACAACATGAGACAATGAATCAAAAACATGCTTTTGACCAGTATTAATTAAATATTATAAGTACAATCATGTTTCTTAAAGGAAACAAATGTTTATATTTGTTATTTCCAACCAGCGACTGAACTAGTCTTCTTTAGTAGCAGTACTCAAGACTTGGTTATAAGGACAGTATCAAAAGTGCATATGGTATATAATTAAATGAGCTTTAAAATAGTGACAGGATAGAACCAATACTTAAAAACAAGTTGCCCATTGTACCCACTGACTGCACTAGTGGGGGATGTGCACCAGGCAACGCCCCTCACATTGTTCAAATTTACTTCTTCTATATCAGAGAAATAAGATAAAAAGTAATTTTATACATTCAAAATGCAACATCTCAGACTACAAATTGCTTACATTTTTTGGGGTGGGGTGGGGGGGGGGGGGGGAAAGAACCCATTTTATGCCATCCACCCTGGTACCATTGTAAGTAGTTAATTTTGTAATTTATTGAATTCATAAAGGGAGTGTTAGTTAAAACTTATTTATTTTCACAATTGTGAAACAAGTATTTGCAACTCTCATTGGCACAATGATACCAGAGAGTGGGTCTTGTGTACTAGGGGAAACTGGAAACCCCGGAAAAGAAGCCCACTCGTCCAACTTGGTGACCACTAACCAAACTCACACTCGCCTAGGCTGGGAATTGAACGCAGGTTCTCTATGAGAGAGGCGAATAGGAAATTCCTATCGAGCCCATTGGTATAGTTCTATACATAACATATCATATAGCTTTCTTATTATTAAACATGCAAGTGTTACTTTATTTACAGTTTAAAAAATACTTGCTCTGCCTTAACAAATCAAATAGTTATAGTTCTTGGATGGCTGTGCATAAATAATTTCATTGTAGGACTGTATATTCTAATACATTTGATATTATTTCATCTTATGATAACATTAAAACAGAGAGAGATATACATAGAGAGATATACATGTTGTAAGCAAACTATCATAATTTTTATACTTTAACTATTTAGTTATCAGGTGGTTTAATGTTACCGAAGGGCCAACAAAATAAAGCACCCATTAACATGTCTGTATTCTCATGTTTCAACACCATACTGTTTGTACATATTTATAAAATGCAATGTAAAGTTTGGTAAAAATAACTGCAACTTTGAAGAAATAAAATGTATCCACCTTTCTTACAATTATGGCAGAATGTTAAATCACATCTCTGCTTAAAGTTACTTGCCATTTATGCAATGATTTAACTTGTCATTAATCTCAGAATTCTTGTGCATGTATGCAAAAACATAATTTTGGTTCATATTGTAAATGTTGATGAAAAGCTCTCATGAGATGCAACATGTTTTGCCTTTTTTATTTAATAACAAACATTGATTTTAGTGACAAAGAGTGTGATTATTTCCTTTTTTTATTTATTTTTTTAAATAAACATGTAAATCCATATTATGTAAGGTAGTTTTTTTCTGTGTTAAAATTCCTTAATTAGCTGTTATCATATGACATATATAATAAATAAATTCATAAGAATGGTAATTGCCAATTACATTTTTTACATTTGATTTTTTTATTGATAAAAGTAATGTTTCATTTTCTGTATAAATAACACTATTGTACATCATACTCATAAGGAATACATTTATAAGTGACAATAGAGGTGTTTTGGTTAAGGGGTGTTTATTTCATGCTTTGGTCCTTTTTTCCCCTTGTAAAACCTTACAGGTATTTTGCCACCTGGTGATTGGGAGGGGGGTGGGGGCACATTACAAAAATAAGCAGTGTTAATATGGTGTTTTGTTTGAGGTGAAGTTGTCCCACATCCTTATGTGTAAGCTTGGAGCCTGTAATTAAGGTGTACCTTAATTGGTTTGTTAAAATTAAAATCTACTCTACTGTAACATTCTCCAGATGACAGCAGCCAAATGTATTAAACCAGTTAATTCGTTTTAAGTTTAAAATGAGTCGAAATGTTTATTAATTGGTCAACATTCATCAAATAGGCACTGTTCACCAATTTAATTATAACTATCATGTGTAAAGTAACCAAAAGATTACATGCGGATAATTGGCCCCCATATGACTTGCGGATATGTAAAACAGCATCCGATTAAAGTAAAAACTTGTGACATTTTTGAATGAACTATTGTTCTTTTTCGACTAGGGCTAAACGATAGCAGTCATATCATTCTTTGTATAAAATAATTAATTAAAATATGCAGGAGTTGTTAAAATAACAATAGCAATAAGCATTGACAAATGTAACAGCCGACACTGGTAAACAATAACTGTCACGTGATTGTTGTTTTATCCCCGCCAATTTAGGTCATGCAAATATTGTTGTTTATAGATAAAAAATAAAAGTGTCAGCGGCTGCCATCGAATATGTAGACACAAATATCTGTAAATTATGTGTAAGAAAAACATTTTATAACATTTTATGGTTAAATATCAAATAACAGTGCTCTAAGTGTGAGTGGTGAAATCGAAAGTAAATTTTCTAAGTTGACACCGGTGACCTAGTTTCACAATTTAATCTCAATTTCGGACGGTGGTGTTTATGGATTTTAAATCACAGAATGGTTTGGAAATACTTGTCATTGAGTCAATGTAAAGCTTGTGTTTATTCTAAATTACATGTTTATTCATGTTTGAGTTAATATAGTGTAAAAACAATGAAAGAGTTGAACACATACAAGTGTCATTGACATTTACTGATGCCGGGATTTGTAACTGCATAACATTTAGATAAAACAATACGGAAAACTATTTTGAATACGTCCATTACAATTTGTAATGAACTTGACATTTCACTTTAAGTGAGATTTGTTGTTGTAATCAAGGAATAGTCTTTAAAATGAAAAATAAACAAGCATAAAGTATAGATGCCCTGTGAACGCATACTCAAAATGGCGGAGTTGGGAGAAAATAAAAATATCCGATACATAATTATGGATTTCTCTGTCAGTTTACTATTATTGGTACATAAAATTAAGTCACATGCTAGATTTATTATTTTGCTATGTGATTTTTATGTACTGATGTGGTAATTTGCTGCAAGATTAGAATTTGAAGTGGATTTGTTGAACATCCCATGGTAAATATCCCGGTCCGAAAATATCCGGACTTAGCATGGATCGGGTTACACACAACTCGGTCCAAATATAATCGGACCCCGCATGGTAAGGGTTAATTATTGGTAGTTTAAAATAGCTAGTGACGTGTATGGGGATTTTCCATTAAAAAAACGAGACAGGCACGCGTCAAGCATGCGCTGTGAACTTTGAAGGCATGTTTGACCTCTGTCTCTTTTAGTCGCGATTTTCCGAAAATCTTGAATAATAACATCATCTTTTTTCATTATTTATTTAATTATCGATGTTTATATTACACAAAAATGCATTTGTTGCGAAAAAATAAGCAACAAATATGTTAATAAATGACCGTAAATAAGCATGGCACATTTTGGAACAATCATGCGGGAATCGATAGAGGGACATTTTGGAACAATCATGCGGTAATCGATAAAGGGACAATTTGAAACAATCATGCGGGAATAGATAAAGGGGCAATTTGGCACAATCATGTGGGAAAGGGTTAAAGCCCTGTTTTCTTGTTTCTCAGTGTCCATACCCCTCTTTTCTTGCTTCACCACACGTTTGTTTAGGCACTCCCTGGCGTAATAACCTTGCTCATGACAATTGAAGCACTCAACGTTGTTGCTTCTCCTCCGTGGCCGATTTTGCCTCGAAGCCTGTTCTAAATGTTCAACTCGCTGCAACAGTCGTTCTAGAAGCTGTTGCTGGTTGTCAGGTGATGCGGGTTTGCTCTCATCCCTCCGTTTTGCTGTCTGGGCTTAAGGTCACAATGTCTTTACGTCCGCTGTTTGTCGTAACTGTAACGTAACTCTTCACTCTCACCCCATAGCTCGTCAACGTCAAAAGTGCGTCTGGCTGCATTTCTGCCCCTATCACCCCTCACTCCAGCCTTCATCTGTATCCAGCTCACCACGTGGAACACGGTCTCATCTATATTGCGCGGCTCCTTGTTAAACTCTAGGGCAAACCTAGCTTCTTGATCTTGCAAATCGTTAAAGAATCGCCTAGTGAGAGCTTCGTCCCGTGTACGCCTGTCCCTATGCCGATGGGCTTTGTCGTAAAGACGCTTTAATTTGGACGCGAAATCTTCAGCGGTCTCACCATGTTTTTGGTATCGTCTGCTGAATCTAACAGCAAACAATTGTTCTGTTACGGTATAGACTGCCTGTTAATTCCCCGACTAGGGCCTCATAATCACTCGGAACGTCCGCTGATATCTGAGAAAACACAAACTCACTTGTCGCCCCTTGATCTTCGGTAACAAATTGTCTAGGTGCTCTTCAAAGTCCCAGCCTTATCGGTCAGCAATTGTCTCGAACTTCGTTAACCAGGCGGTCCAGTTTTCTTTTCCCGTAAATGGTGGCAATTTAAAGTTAGGCTGGTTTTGTCGCCTGTCTCTAGACGCGTGTCTCCTCGCCTGTCTTTCAAATGCCATTTGCCAGTCCAGCCTCTCGACGCCATAGTCGTTGTCCATGTGGCGGGCTCTCATGTGCTCGGGGTTAACAACCTCACCCCGTCGGATGTTATGGGATATATTTGCATCAGCTCCCCATCTGTATTCATGTGCGGCTACTTCTGGTTCCGGGCCTCTCATCGGTCAGTATCTCTCGCTGGTATATTGCGCTTCCCCTGGCACATGTGCACGCTGCGCCTCTTTTAATACCCGTAGCTCGGTGACCACCTCTTTCAAAACACCAGCCATGTCTGACATCATTGCTGACATTTGCGCCTGGGTTGGTTCACTTACGTCAGGATGCGTATGCCGCTCATCAGAATTTGCGTTGCGGTATGGGCTGCAGTCGCCACCCTCCTCTTGTCCACCGGATTGCTCTCGTGCTCCCATCCTTGTTGGGCTTCTAGTTCTGGGGAAAGAACCTCTTCGTCGCTTTCGTGGCTTGCCATGTTATGCGTAGATGCGTTTCACTGGAATGGTATAGAATAACCAATCCCACTTCTGACACCAAAATGTAGGGGGCTCGCCCTAGTTTCACGCTTTTGAATGTACTTGAAGCAAATGTATATCGCAACTTGACTTCAACTTCTTGTGGGCCGTGCGAACAAGCTCACCTTGGCTCTCAAGTAACCAGCTCAACTCTGATATTACGCAGACATTCTGTAGTTCGTACCAATTTCAACCACGTATTGAAAACAGTTTATAAGTTTTAACAGTTTTATTGCATTAATAAAGGTGGAACATCACTCGAACTGGGTACAAATGTTTATACAGAAATATTATGTATTTATATCATAATATTTATTAAAAGTCACTATGTTTTCGCTGGTGCACACGTTCCGAAAAAGCCGTATTATATATAATATAATTTATTTGTTATATTATTCATGAATCTAGCGGTGTTATTTCTGTAGTACAACGCGGTTTTAATATTGTTCTGGTAATGGCAATCTAAGCCAGATTACTCACAAAAGTCACCCTACTTGCTTATAAAAGTTGTCTGTGCTCTACTGGCTAAGGTCACAAATCCGAACACTTTTTGAGGTTTTTCACAATTATCTTGGAGAATTTTTGTTGAAGTAAGTTAAAATTGCGTATGAAACATCTTTGGTTAATGTGACATCCTCTGTCAAAGTACAGATTCACAATCTCACCAATTTTATGTCGAAAATCGTTCATTTTATGGACAGTAAATCACCCTTAAATTTATGCTATGGAGGGCACAAATACTGAACACTTGCAAATCGAAAATACATGGTCATACAATTATAATTAATAAGTATGGTCCATTAAATAAACACTTAGCTGCAAAGTTATTTATTGTTTCTGATGTTTTTCAAAACATGCAATTCAAATGCAAAGTGTGATTTCTATTTATAAATATCTTGAATGTAGGTCAACATAACTGCAAAACCTAAAGATGCGTGTGCGCCCTCTGACTTCATCCCCCATGTGCTTCATTTTGATCTTTAAGGTATAAACATTGAATGGCATTTTTTTAGAAAAATACCTAACAAAACATTAGATGAAACTTCGCAAGTGTGACCAAGGCAACGCGTGTTTTAGCCGGTGTTTGGGATTTGTGCCCTGTTCGGTATAACTTCAACATGTATACACGTTCTGAATAATATTAATACTGTAGGACTTGATCAATTTTATCAAAAATGAACGTTAGTAAAAATACTTATAAATGTTCAATTCATACAAAGTCACATAAGTCACATGCTTGCTGAGTGATAATTTTATCAAGTAGTTCTTTAATGTAACTATTGTAATTATTTCAGTTGAAATTGAGATTTATTACTTTAGGAAACGTAACGTGGTTCTGCACTGAACAAAGGCTTGACTCAGACTGACTGCCAACGAAAATCGTGGCGCTTTTATACTCGCACAGTTGGCGAAATGCTACTGCCAAGAAAATGTTGGCAGTGCCAAGAAAAATGATGGCAGTGACAACGATTTGAATGGCGGTCATGTGACCGCCACAAAATAGAACAGGAATCATAAACAAATCAAAAGGATGAGTCACCTTATATATGACGGCACTTGACCTTAAAAGAGCGGAAGTTGCGCAGAATAACAAAATGGCTGACACTGTGCGAGTACAGAAACTTTACAATAAATAATGCAAGAAATATGGATATAACGTCGCACCAGCGGTGAGGAAAACAAATGCATTTTAACACCAACATATCGAGGAAAGCTATTGTTGAACGATTTAAATTTAAAGCATGCATCTGTTAAAAAAGTTTATTTAATGCTTACAATTACTGGGTGGGGTAAAGTTTATCTGAAGTGCACTTTTGGCAAATGTAAATACAGAGTCAGTTCATGATACTTTTACCCCTCCGAATGTCATCATGTTCTGAATAAAATCGGGTAAGTTTTAATTAAGATAACTTTAAATATAATAGGTTACATTTATAATGTTAAGATTTCCTAAATTTATGTCTTTTGTGTCCCAAGATCTTACTCCAAATAATTGTACATTGACGGATTTTTTTACGATTTTTGATATAGCAAACCCTTCACGTACAAATTGTTTTGTACAAAAAGTGGGTAGTTATTCTGATCGGGATTCTGGGTTAAAGCATATTGCGTCTATAAAATATCATAAAAACAAGAAATATTACCAGATTAGATTATTTTATATCAGCTCCGTACACAAAAAATTAATATCCAACGAATAATTACGAGTTTGACGGGTTTTCTTCATTTCATTTTGTCAAAACATAACGATATATACATGAAGGGCACCTGCAAGGCTTCAGGGCACAATTCTAAAACAATCGGAACATTTCGGCCATGGCCGAGTTGTTACGATTGTAGTAACAAAGTCTACCTTGCAGCTTGTCGGAGTTGGCCGAGTTATTACGATTGGGTCAAGTTGTTCCGCTTGGCATAATTGTTGTCTGTATCGTCAACTTGCGTTTTATTGGAATTTAGGTAAATAATTAGAGGTTTATACACGGCGTAGCCGGACTGTTGAGTGATAATTGGCCCGAGTGACTCATAATGGCCTGAGATCTAGTTGAGGGACATTATGAGCACGAGGGCCAATTTTCACTCAACGGCCCGGCTACGCTGTGTATTAACCTCTTTAATACATGTTTGTTTTTCTTATTTTGCAAGTTTAAAGTTTACCTGCAATCCAGTTGTGCATTCTCATTTCGCTTGACTACGATGAGATAACTCACTCTCAAATTAAATTGACTTATTATTATTAAGTTTTTGAGAGTGAGCCAAACAGCCAAACAACATTTTGTTGTCACATTTATGTATTGTTACTGAATAAGGAGTGGCTGGCCATGACAAGTTCAACTAAGTGGGAGACGTGAATAATAAACCACAGTCAGTGAAAAGGACATTTATTCAATGTCAAAACAAAATAATAAATACAAGTTTGACATCCTCGTAACATATTATTCACGACTAGCACATTGGGCGTCCAAATAACCGCCCAATAATGAATAACCGTGTAACAATCTAACCAAAATATACTAGAACAAATGCCTAAACATGTATATGTTTAAAGAAATGAGTTGATTGCACTACGAATATACAACATAAATAAATGCATAAAAATAATATATACATAGATTATTTGAATATGTATGGAGGTGGATTTGGGAGGTGGAGGAAAATTATGCAAAATATTTTGCTCAAAATATGCAAGCATGTATCTCAGAAGATTTTTCTAGAATGGCTGACGCGGGAGGCTAGCAATAGGCTGACACCCACCACGTGACCACTGGTCACGGCTTGGAACGCTGATAAGCCAAGCACACACCACGTGACCACTGGTCACGGCGTGGAACGCTGATAAGCCACGCTTTAGATGTAACCGGTTAAACCCGCACATTTAGCAAGGGGTGATTCAGTACAACCCGCAGATCCATAAAACATTTTATGTCGGCATAAAATTATATTTATGTATTGCTACTGAATAAGGAGGGGCTGGCCATGACAAGTTCAACTTAGTGGGAGACGTGAATAATAAACCACAGTCAGTGAAAAGGACATTTATTCAATGTCAAAACAAAATAATAAATACGAGTTTGACATCCTCTTAACATATTATTCAAGACTAGCACATTGGGCATCCAAATAACTGCCATAAGTGTAACCACACGACGCCCAAAGAGAGGATTGTTGGCATGGCACTGCGCCGTAGATGTTGTTAAGGATGGTTAGCTTATGAGGCTGGGAACCTAATCTGTGTGAATTCAATTTTAACATATACGAAACCAGTTTAATTTATGTTTTCCTATATAACGTGAAAAAAGAAAATGAAATGAAAATCTATCAAAAGAAAAACACTTTGACAACGTACTTGTTATAAAGGCTACGGCATAGACATGTTAGATAACATAGCAACACTACACACATATGTACAAGTTACAAGCAAAAACAAGTGAATACAAACAGTTTTCTTACACAGTACACAATAAAATAGAACCCCCGCTTTTCACGATGGGCAACACAGTTAAAATTGGACCTCCGCTTCGTAACGGTAGGTAACACTGTTAATAAACATATTTATATAGAACCTCCGCTTCGTAACGGTAGGTTACACTGTTAATAAGCATAATATTATTGAAAGTAGGACCTCCGCTTTGTAACGGTAGGTACCACTGTTAATGAACATATTGAAATAGAACCTCCGCTTTGTAACGGTAGGTACCACTGTTAATAAACACATTGAAATAGGACCTCCGCTTCGTAACGGTTGGAAACACTGTTAATACAAATATTAAAATGGGACCTCCGTTTCGTCACGGTAGGTAAAACGTTAAAATGTTTACCCCTACTTTATCACAGTGAGTAATAGACATAGTTTGACCCCCCACTGGGTCATTGTAGAAACAATAGGAACAGGTAATGGCACACTGAAAGTCAGGGAGCAAAATGGCGACCCCGTTCCCCTAACTGGTAATAGGCACTGGTTTCGGACGGATGTACTTTAGATATGCATTAGAACGCCAGCGGCCATGTTGTTGAATCTGTGTTGCAGGCATATGCAATAGATAGGCGTGAGTAGTGCCTCCGATCTGCAGAGAATGACTCGTAAAGCGTTTTGGGTCAAGATTACATTTTATAACGCATTGCCTTAAAACCTGCGACACGCAGATGTAGTTATTGGAATGCCATGGGGGTGATGAAATAGGGGGCCCTGATAAGCGCATGAGCGGCGTAGATAACGAGTTACAGCCCGAACCAGACAGAGTGATTTTAAAGGCTGTCGGGACAAGGGAATCCTGGCGCCCCGACCCTCGGAGTGTTTATAAGCTTGTAACTCAACCTGAACACCGGATACTTTACCGTTTGGGTATTCAAACTGAATGCCTGCCTTTTGGATCAAATTGTTTTGACCTAACTTTGATAATGCCAATTCGCCTATGCGGAATAGACCGAAAAAAGCAACCAGTATCATAGCTTTATATAACACCGCATAATAGCCGTTCACGCAGACGGATGGTAAATAAGAAATTGTTTTCTAGGTCGTTGAGGCAGAACGCGAGCCGTTTGTCTTTCGCACCATCACGCCGAAGACCGCGTAACAATTCGGAAAGTTTTGAATTTTATTAACAAATGCAATAGCAGATACGTATGATGTGACTGTAGAAGGTTTGAGCTGACGATGTTGACAAGTGGCAATAAACTGTGTAAGATGTACTACTGGTACGGGCAAAGGAGCGCATTGTGGGTAATACCGTTGGTGAAAGGCCATGTAATGCTTCCAAGCATTTCTATAGCTATTCATCGTGGAGGGTGCCAGAGACGTATTAAGAAGGGTACACACCCTGTAGTTCAGAAAATTGTGGTCAGGTGTTCTGGCACCAGAGTTGCACCAGAGTTGAGTCTATGTCCATGTGGGGCGCTAAATGACGGAACTTGTCGACCTGAAGGCGAGAAAGTAGACCAGGTAAAACATTTTTTTGCCTGGAATGTGCTCCGACTTCACCAAAATATTGAACTTCATACACGCTATTACCATGCGACGGACCAAAACCATAATATTCGAAACTTTATACGTTTGTCTATTAATTATATGTGTGACAGAAATGTTGTCAGTGTGTAACACAATGCAACGATTTTGTAACTGTTGACCTCATAGCTCCAAAGCCAAAACAATAGGAAAAAGTTTTTTTAACGTTATGGCTGTGTTTGTGCAGATACTGTGTTGAAAGAGGTACATGCCATTAACCAAAATTCTGTGTGTAACCTGTCCCATGGCAAAGGTGCAGATGCTCGGGCCATACGAAACTGGGTGTCGTAGAAAGCAAATGCAAGACCTGGGCGCTGTGAAGCGATATCCCGAACTATCTCCATATACTTCATGAGCTGGGATGTCCATGACTCAATGGTAGTAATTTTCTTAGCTTTGTGTGGTGGTGAGATAGATATATTGGATTGATTGTCCGCATGTAAAGAAAATGTTGGAGATTGGTGTTGATTGATTGATGCCGGCAGAAGCGAAGCTATGTCCATATATTTATGTGCCCAGATAGCTTTTTGGACCGACTTCTTTATTTGCGACAGGATTGGGGAGCTAATAGGCTCAGAATATTGAATTGGTGTGCCATTACCTGTTATTAATTCCGAGTGTTGGCGAGAAGGGTAGTCTGTGTCTTCCACAGTGTCGCTAGTCTGAAGTGTCGCTTCCAGGAATATGAACAGTCTGAACACCTCCAGGAGGGATAGACATTGTGTGGATGGTTGATCTTCTCAGACGTGAACTGTTAGGGTTCGGAGGGGCTCGGATGACTATCTCAGCTTCACTTTCGGAATCTTCATGAGATAATGCTATGAAGTGATGATTGTTCATCGATGTAGAAGATACAGACGGATTTGCCAGAACCGGTGCTTCTGCCTCCGCCTCACAATCAAAATTGTCATGTGACAGCAAAAGCCTAGTATGTTTTGACACGTTTGGAAAGGTATCTGGAAAAGCTGTGGCGCTGGCCGTTTTCTTACTTCTAGGCCGTCTAGTCCGCCTCTCAGTTGCCACCTTCTTATTTCGTCCTGCAGTCAGGGCATGACGAGAGTTGTCTCGACTTGTTCCATGTAGTGGAATTGGTGCTTCTTTGTTAGTGTCTGTGTCGGGGCAGCAAGGACAACTAGATACTGTGGCAGCCTTACGTTTTTGACGCCGCATCTGAAAAATATCAAAACCTATAGAAAAGAACCATGCACCGCACAAAGCAACAGAAAAAATGTCATGCTGCACCGAAGAAGGTTGACCCGCGCCACAACGTGGTCACAATGTGCACCGCACAAAGTCAAAAGATGTGCACAATGAACTGAATAAAAACATGACCCGCGCCACACCGTGGTCGCAATGTGCACCGCACAAGGTAAAAAAATGTGCACCGCACAAAATAAAAAAGTTGACCCGCGCCACACCGTGGTCGCAATGTGCACCGCACAAGGTCAAGAAATGTGCACCGCACAAAATAAAAAAGTTGACCCGTGCCACACTGTGGTTGCAATGTGCACCGCACAAGGTCAAAAAATGTGCACCGCACAAAATAAAAAAACTGACCAGCGCCACACCGTGGCCGCAATGTGAACCGCACAAGGTCAAAAATGTGCACCGCACTAAATAAGGTTGACCCGCACCACACCGTGGCTGGAATGTGCACCGCACAAGGTAAAAAATGTGCACCGCACTAAAAAAAAAAAATGTTGACCCACGCCACACCGTGGTCGCAATGTGCACCGCACAAGGTCAAGAAATGTGCACCGCACAAAATAAAAAAGTTGACCCGTGCCACACTGTGGTCGCAATGTGCACCGCACAAGGTCAAAAAATGTGCACCGCACAAAATAAAAAAGTTGACCCGCGCCACACCGTGGTCGCAATGTGCACCGCACAAGGTCAAGAAATGTGCACCGCACAAGGTCAAGAAATGTGCACCGCACAAAATAAAAAAAGTTGACCTGTGCCACACTGTGGTCGCAATGTGCACCGCACAAAATAAAAAAGTTGACCCGCGCCACACCGTGGTCGCAATGTGCACCGCACAAGGTCAAAAATGTGCATCGCACTAAATAAGGTTGACCCGCACCACACCGTGGTTGGAATGTGCACCGCACAAGGTCAAAAATGTGCACCGCACTAAAAAAAAAAATGTTGACCCGCGCCACACTGTGGTCGCAATGTGCACCGCACAAGGTCAAAAATGTGCACCACACTAAATAAGGTTGACCCACGACACACCGTGGTCGCAATGTGCACCGCACAAGGTCTAAAATGTGAAGACTGCAAAAATAACAATGACCACACCGTGGTCACATTCCAAAGCCACCTGCGGACACCTTGTGCACCACACAGACAAGAACATGAGCATACCCCACTGAAAACAGTGAAATCATGCCGCACTGTGGTAACAAACAATATTATTCAATTAATAAAACTGTTAAGATGTATTTTCAACTAATCAAACTGAAATATCAAGCATAAAGCTTATCGTAATGGAATATCATTGACGAAGTTGAATATTCTTCATAAATTAAAGAAATGCAAAGCTATTCCAAACTTTTGCGTAATGTACCAAGCTAGTTATTGAAACATAAAAACTTAACTTGCGTATCACTTGACTGTGGTACTGAAGGCTGCAACTATGGCTGCCCGAAGATTAGACAAAAGTTTGAACTGCCCGTCTCTGGAAAGGTAGCAACCATCCGAACTGAAGTGTTTTGCCTTTGCCTCTGCCGACCAAAATCCCTTGAATCGCCATAGATATGCACGCCCATGAAAACGGGAATGCAGATTGATGTGAAGTTGTATGTTCAAAGCATCCACTCGATCATTAAACCACTCAATGTCAACTGGGTAGCGGATTTGCACAGATGCTGGACATCGATGTAACACTTGGCATACTATGACCTGTGTAATGTTCAAAATATGAAGTGCACTGTCAACTATATCACAAATTTGATTTGTAATGCCTTGCAC
Source organism: Mya arenaria (assembly GCF_026914265.1). NCBI lineage: Eukaryota > Metazoa > Mollusca > Bivalvia > Myida > Myidae > Mya > Mya arenaria. The sequence goes on along the minus strand of NC_069125.1, from coordinate 66,840,643 downwards.
GGTTAATTTAGAGTTATATACGTCATTAGTGCCAATCAGTAATATGAGAACATCCGGAGAAAAGTCGGCCACTCTTCCAATTTTAGTTTTGAGAACCGCTGCTGAGGCCCCAGGAAAGCCAGAGTACTGTATCATGGGTCGTCCGTGTAAACCTAATCTTTCTCTCGAATGAAAGTTCGAAGTCGAGATACAAAAGAATGTCCAAAAATTTGCCCTTTCATGGGCACGGCCATTTTAAATCGCTTATGTCCTTACGACACACATGTAGGTCAAAGACCCTTACATCCACAGGCTGAGTAATCCGTTTTCTAAATAGCGCAAACCGTACAATGTTTCACAACGTTAAAAGGCATCGGAAGGTTGAGTCATGCAAATAATCGCGAAATCCCTGTACAAATGTGTTACTTTATATATGTATTAATGTGTTTTAATGCATTAAATGCTTGTTTTGTGCAAAATAACTTTTCACTTACATGGTAAAATATGAATATAAACCTTCATGATCGATTTCAACCATAAAATACTTCACTTGATACAATTTCAATATTTTTCAAACACCCCCGGTTTTTGCACAAACCCGTTTAGATGTTAGGGATTGGAAGAATCCCGTATAACAAGTCTATTATTTTAGACTACCCAAGATCTGGGCACAACAATATTTAAGGCTTTTAAGTGACTGATTCAAAGGTGAAAATTTACACAAATTCAGTGGTTGAAATTAACACAAGTCCACAAGCCCTGCACTAGTAAAATGTCTTCCGGGCTTGCTCAAATTCTGAATTTTATATAGCATGGCTTGTTAGAAAATTTGATGCCAAGCTATAGCATATGAATTCGGGCTTGTTCATCCAAAAGTCTTATTTCAATGACTGCCAATTGGACTTATTCATAATGACAAAGCTAAGTTATGGATAATTGTACTAAAACACACACTTAACAATAAATATACAATAAATAGACATTTAATTACAACAATGAGAAAACCACAAGCAAATTCCAAAGCCTACCCATATCTTACCCATTTCATGAAATGAATATATTAATTTTGAACTCATTACTGTAGATCAAAGTTGTGACCTTAAATGAAAATAAACAACACTCAAATTATCCAGAATGCTTGATCCTACAGTCATTAAACTGATTGGAATAATGATTGTGAATTATCATGCTCCCAAAAAGGTGAGGCCAATTGATTTTGAGGTCAGTATATCAAAGTTCAATGTTGTGAACTTAAATTGAAAAAAACAAACTCAAATTATCCAGAATGTTTGATCCTACAGTTATCAAACTGAGTAGGAATAATGATCATGAATTGTTATTATCCCAAAAAGTTGGGGCCTATTGATTTTCAGGTCAATGGTCACTGGTGAAAGTCATTGTGACCAATTAAATAATTGCAGAATTATTGTCTAATCTTCAAAAACACCTCCATAATCCTAGTTTATAATGATATATCATATGATGATATATATTCATGTATTGGTAGAACAAAAATGTATCTTTAATCTAAAACATGTTTTGCTAATCCAACAGAACCATTACAGTATATAGTTGATATGACCAGCCTTTTAAAATGCTCTAAATATCACATCCTTTGCAGGCAGAGACTACAGGAAGAGTACTACAAGCAGGTGAATGCAGTATTCCAGCAATGGGAGTCAGACTTGGACAAAACCAAGGACCAGGAAGGAAAGCTTGCGGTATGCAAATATGCAAGATAAGCAAGTGTTGGTAGTCTTTCATTTTTTTAATCATATTCTAATTCATTTTTTTATGAGGGCATAAGTTGCTATATATTTTAAATGTAGCCATTGAAAACACATCTTTATTTTAGATATTAACATTTAAAGTTATTGTTACAAATACCATTCACAATATTCTTTTACAGTTGCTCTTCAAACAGCAGCAGAAATTATTTGAACAGGCGAGAGCAGTCCAAAGTCAGAGGCTGAAAACAATCAAACAGTTGCATTCCCAATATGTGAAGGTATTGCTGGTCTTGCAAATGATTATTCACACAAATTATCTCCAAAGATTTACTAATAAGTGTTTATAATAATTAAAGAATTGGCATTGCTGCAATCTTGATTGACGTTGTCGTAATCAATTATTTAAAATACTATAGAGTTGTTGATCTTTGATTTTTTAACCATTTGGATCCAATTATTTTTTTCAATATATGATTACTTTCACCAAATTTATATTCTCTTGTAGATACTGCAATAATTTATCAAGGCTAGATAAATGAACAAGTCAGAATATGTATACACACAATCATGCCATATTTTTGAGGTATTTTGTTCAGAAAAGCAGGGGATTTTGACTTAAGCGAAAGGGATTTTTAACTTGTCTAAAACACATGCCGCCAACAAGGGTATTTTTCCTTCTCCGATCAAGCATGGTCACTTATTTTGGTTTAACTACTTTTAAAAGCATTTTATTTAAAACTATTTCTTTTTAACTGAAAAGCAATGTATTGAACATGTATGATTTGCTTTTTTTATGCCTCCCTTCGAAAAACCGGAGGTTATATGGCTTTATACATGTTGGTTTGAAGTGGAATTGGTTAGTCAGCGGTATTCCAATTGATAACTAGAGAACGCTTCGACCTAAGGTCAAGAAACTTAGTAGGGAGGTTTATCATGAACAGCATATGACCAATATTGATCAGTGGTCACAGTCATTCTGACCTTGAACACAAAAAAGCCTGTCTGATTGATATATAGAATACGCTTTGTCCTACAGGCAGGGAGGTTGGTCGTGACCAGTAAATGACGCATCTATTGATTTTGAGGTCAGTAGGTCAAAGGTAACGGTTGTGATGACCTTGGACTCATAAGTTTGTCAGATTAATAACTAGGGTATTCAGGGTCCTATAGGCCTAAAACTTGGTTGGTTATTGACAAGCGACTGACTCTGATTGATTTTGAGTTCAAAGGTCACAGTCTTGGTGACTTGAACACAAAGGAACTTGCCCATTGATACATAGAGCATGCTTGGTAATATGATCCTGAAACTTGGTAGTGAAGTTGGTCATGACCCATATTGATTCAGTCATCGAAATTAAGCATTTAGATGAACAAGCCCGAATTCTTATACTTTTGCTTGGCATCATATTTTTGAACAAGCCCTGCTATATAAAAGTCAGAATTTGAGCAAGCCCGGAAGACATTTTACCAGTGCAGGGCTTGTGTTTATTTCGACCACTGTTGATTTGGGGTCAAAGGTCACTCATGGTGACCTGAACACAAAAAGCTTGTCTGCTTGAAACTAGAGTTTGCTGGGTCCTACAGTTCTCAAACTTGGCACAGAGGTTTTTCATGACCAGCAGATGACCCCTATTAATTTTGAGTTCAGTTGGTCGACAGTCTCGGTTGTGGTGACCTTGGACACAAGAATCTTGTCCATTTTATTCCTAGAGTATGATTGTTTATACGGTCCTCCTGGTAGGAATTGTGGTCATGACCAGCAGATGACCCCTATTGATTTTGAGGTCAGAAGGTCAAAGGTTACTGTGACCTTGACGCAAAAAGTTTGTACAATTGATAGAGTTTAGTTTGTTGAACAGGCTATGGTCCCAAAACTTTGTAGGGTGGTTGGTCGGGACCAGCAGATGACCCTTATTTATATTGAGGTCAAAGGTCATGGTGACCTTGAACACAAAGAACTTTTCCAGTCGACAGCCTAAAGTATGCTTGGTCCTACTATCCTTGAACTTCTAGCCATTTTGATCATAACTTTAAATTAACCCATAGATGTTTAATGCAAAATGACGAATTGGTTGCCAGGGGAACATAAAGATGTTAAACATCATTTACCTCTTGTGCTCTAATAACGACTATCCATCCGATAAGGCACGATTGGGGCCATTTGTCAGGTGACTGTGACAGCAAGACTGGGAAATGGATAAAAATTCTAGGGTATTTTTCTCCACGATGGCGGATATGCCATGTTTGTGAATATGGAATGAGTTGTAATTATAAAATTATGCGATCAAAATGGAAATGAGGAGTTAAATGTACATGAAATATTTGATTATTTATCGATCATTAATTGCCAATAATCGGTGTTCAATCTCCGATAATCAGTAGTAAAATTTGTAAAAAAATTTAAACCTAATTCCCTCGCATTATGACTATTTAGCTACTATTATAGACTGTATAGCTGGATGAATTGCAAGTTTTTATTACATGAAAATGGTGGTGTTATAAAATTTCATACATGTGCATACATGTAACCCAATTTTTAGCTCACCTGTCACGTAGTGACAAGGTGAGCTTTTGTGATCACTCTTCGTCCGTCGTCTGTCCGTCCGTCCGTCCGTCCGTCCGTCCGTTCACAATTGCTTGTGAACACAATAGAGGTCACAATTTTGACCTAATCTTTATGAAACTTGGTCAGACTGATCATCTCTATAAAATCTAGGTCAAGTTCGATATTGGGTCATCTGGGGTCAAAAACTAGGTCACTAGGTCAATTAGTAGAAAAACCTTGTGAACACAATAGAGGTCACAATTTTAGCCTAATCTCAATGCAACTTGGTCAGAATGGTCATCTCTATAAAATCTAGGTCAAGTTCGATATTGGGTCATCCGCGGTCAATAATTAGGTCACTAGGTCAATTAGTAGAAAAACTGTGAACACAATAGAGGTCACAATTTTAGCCTTATCTCAATGCAACTTGGTCAGAATGATCATCTCTATAAAATGTAGGTCAAGTTCGATATTGGGTCATCCGCGGTCAACAACTAGGTCACTAGGTCAATTAGTACAAAAACCTTGTGAACACAATAGAGGTCACAATTTTAGCCTAATCTCAATGCAAGTTGGTCAGAATAATCATCTCTATAAAATGTAGGTCAAGTTCGATATTGGGTCATCCGCAGTCAATAACTAGGTCACTAGGTCAATTATTAGAAAAACCTTGTGAACACAACAGAGGTCACAATTTTGACCTAATCTTTATGAAACTTGGTCAGACTGATCATCTCTATGAAATCTAGGTCAAGTTCGATATTGGGTCATCTGGGGTCAAAGACTAGGTCAGTAGGTCAATTAGTAGAAATACCTTGTGAACACATTAGAGGTCACAATTTTAGCCTAATCTCAATGCAACTTGGTCAGAATGATCATCTCTATAAAATTTAGGTCAAGTTCGATATTGGGTCATCCGCGGTCAATAACTAGGTCACTAGGTCAATTAGTAGAAAAACCTTGTGAACACAATAGAGGTCACAATTTTAGCCTAATCTCAATGCAACTTGGTCAGAATGATCATCTCTATAAAATGTAGGTCAAGTTCGATATTGGGTCATCCGCGGTCAACAACTAGGTCACTAGGTCAATTAGTACAAAAACCTTGTGAACACAATAGAGGTCACAATTTTAGCCTAATCTCAATGCAACTTGGTCAGGGATGTTCCTTGCATGAAGCTCTACCAAAGTTGTTCAAAGACATGGATTCCATGCGAAACTCTGGTTGCCATGGTAACCGATAAGAAAAACTTAAAAAAAATTCTCCTCCAAAACCACAAGGCCTAGAGCTTTGATATTTGATATGTAGCATCACCTAATGGACCTCTACCAAGATTGTTCAAATTATGCCCCTGGGGTCAAAAATGACCCCGCCCCGGGTCACGTGGTTTACATAGACTTAGATATGGAAAACTTAACAAATCTTCTCCAAAACTAGAAGTCCTAGGTCTTTGATATTTGGCATGTATAATTACTTTATGGACATCTACCAAGATTGTTCTAATTATGCCTCTGGAGTGATAAGAGGCCCTGCCCGGGGGTCGCAAGTTTTACATAGGCTTATTTAGTGAAAACTTAAAATCTTGTCTAAAACCACAAGGCCTAGGCATTTGATATATGGTATGTAGCTTTACCTTGTGGTTCTCTACCGAGATTATTCAAATTATGCCCCTGAAGTGATAAGAGGCCCCACCTAGGGGGTCACAAGTTTTACATAGGCTTATATAAGGAAAGTGTTTAAAAATCTTCTTGTCTGAAAATGCAAGGCCTACGCATTCAATATTTGGTATGTATCATAACCAAGTGGTCCTCTACCAAGATTGTTCAATTTATGCCCCTGGGGAGAAGAGGCCCTATCCTGGGGGGAGTCACAAGTTTTGCATAGGCTTATATAGAACAAAAAACTTCTTGTCTAAACCAACAAGACATTGGCATTTTATATGTGGCATAACCTAGTGGCCCGCTACCAAGATTGTTCAATTTGTGCACCTGTGGTGAAAAGAGGCCTCACCCTGGGTGTCACAAGTTTTACATAGGCTTATATAGGAAAAAACTTTAAAATTTTCTTGTCTGAAGCCACAAGGACTAGGTCTTAAATATTTGGTTTGAAGCATTGCCTACTGATAGGGTCATGTGGGGTAAAAAACTAGGTCAGTGGGACAAATAAAAGAGTGGCCTCTAGGGGCCATACTTTTCATTGGATCTTTATGATAATAGGTCAGAATGTTCACTTTATTTAGCAAAGCTACAGGTGAGCGATACAGGGCCATCATGGCCCTCTTGTTAGTTATTTGTTTTTATTAAGGATTAGACATTCAGTAAAAAATATATCTAATGCGAGGTCTACAGTCTAATATATATGCTATACACCAATTAGGGTCTTGATGAGCTGGAGAAGAGCCACCAGAACCAGGCTGCTAGTGCCAACGTGGAACTTAAGAAGGAGATGAGTCTGCTTCAGAAGAAGATCCTCATGGATACTGTAAGTTGATATATGTGTGATACTGTAAGTTGATATATGTGTGATACTGTAAGTTGATATATGTGTGATACTGTAAGTTGATATATGTGTGTCCTTAAAAAGTCCTGTTTCTTCAAAATACTGTGAACCATACATGATATAAAGAAAAAGTAACACTTATTTGTATTATGAATCCATTCTTTTTTCATAGAAATAACTTATAAAATCAGCAATTGTATAACGTTTAATGTCAATTAATGTTTCAAAAACTCTCATACTTTTGTATGACGGAAGAAAGTGAACATTGATATCGTTATTTTATTCATTTTTATTAACAAAGATAATTTGTGTTTTTTGAGGATGCTTCCTGTCACTGTTATTAAAAAAAAATGTTTCATTTATTTTTCAGCAACAACAAGAGATGGCGAATGTGAGGAAGTCCTTGCAAACGATGCTGTTCTGAACCCACTCCATGATGTTATTAATTAACTCCTGCTGTTATGTTTTATTTTATGGCGGGACTTGTATGCAACCATTCGAAAATCGCATTCTAATTGAAATGTACATTTTGATTCTATGAAACATAATTAAATTAGATAAGATCATGTGAAACGAACTGTTGTTGATGTGTACATATAATGCAAAACTGGTTGTTATTTATTTTTATGTTGTCCTGTGTACCTTTGTTTAAGATGTTAATAAAAGAGTTAAAATCAATCGATGAATGAGTCGTACATGTTTTATATTTTATTAATGATTTAAGATTGACGTATGATTCAGAAATTTCATTTTCATGGTATATACATAGTGGAAGTAATCATCGCAATACAGTTTGTAGATTAACTATTCCAAATGTAGGAACTTGGGTGTGACGAATCCCGATCAATGCTTATCGATCTACTTGATAAATACTCGATGAACATTTGATATTTCATTTTCATGAAGTTATTTCTGCACACAGTAATTATTAGTCGATGAACCTAAACTAAACGGACTTTAAACTACCTTGTAATAAGGTAAGAAACAAAACGTTTTCTATAGATTAGCGTTAATATTTCTGCCATATACATTATATGTCATGTAAACACTTGCTGATTTAAGGGTGAAGTTTAATTCACCAAACCCAATGTTATCCTTCTGGGCTACCTTTTTGTGTAGGCGTCATTAAATACAAATGTCAATACAAAACAATTTTCTATCATCGACCTAACTTTTACGTTTGCCAAACCATTTCTTAAATTATGAAAATGATACACAAGTACTCAAAAGAGTGGTCCTTTCATTAATCTAGTTTGCCCTGAATCTATGATGGGGGACCAGTACCACCTTAAGTTCGATGCCTCAAAGGGCCAGGCGGTGGATGAGTACCTGGAATATCGCAGGTTTAGTAAAACAGCAGTTTCTTACATGAAATACAGTATTCAAATTGATGATCTCACACATAAAAATGAAGGCCCGAATAAAATGTTTATCTATTTCAATAAATTCATACCGAGTATCCAGTACATGTATATTTTACAGAGAACTTCGCTTTTTTTAGGATTGTGGGTGAAGATGATGGGGGTAAACCCTTTACTCCAAAGGAGTTCGAAGAATACAAGAAAAAAGTTTTACCAATGGTATGGTTTCATGTCCGGTTGTTTTGTAATAATTGCGGAGTAACTCTTGTAATGGATTAGAATTGATGTATTAAAACAAGTGCACTTTCGTTGGGTTATTTCTGCCGTATACCCCACCCACTATAAGATTTCGTGTTTATTTTTGGGTTGCAGCGTATGAAGAATCGACTCTACACGGCCTTGGCCGGCCCTACAGGGATGGACTGCAAGCTGGTAGGACCCGAAACGCCCTGCTTCTGCAAACACAGGTGAGGTGCGACCTGACGGACTCAGTAGATACAGTTGCAGTTTAACTAAAAAGATATACTCTGTAATGTATACGATCTAGTTTACTGTTCATTTTAGTTCACTATTCAAAGTTCCCCCATCATGTGTTCACCTACACATTTTGTGGTGCTGGTGGTGTTTTGTACGAAAACATTATTCGTGTAAAGTATAAAGTATGTTGAGTAACGATGTATATTTCCAAATAATACTTAACTGAATTGGATTTTGTGATGCATTACAGATACAAACAGCATAAAACCGACTTCGAAGCGATTCCAAAGGAGCGGCCAATCAAGCTGCCTTGCCGCGCGGCGGGCTGCAAATGCGCCAGCTACCACTACGTCCCTCTCAACGGCAGTCAACCGATCCGCTGTCACTGCAAACATACTGCTGACGAACACAAGGAGTTCGGCAAATTTGTTTGCACTAAAGGTAACAATGGTTATGGTCACTACTGTGGTGGCGGGTTTCGGAGCAGAAAAATGGTCGTCGGGTATATGCAACTGTACAGCCAAAACCCGTACACAAAAATATAATGCAGCATGGCAGTTGATATACCATGTAAGAAATTTATGCAATTAGTTTGCTAATTTTGTGATGTTAGAAAATAATATTCATTTGACCCTGAATATGAATATTTGGACGACTGACCTTACAGCCGGTTGTACAAAGTGCACGGGATTCAAGAGCTCGTTCACATGCGGTTGCGGAGCGCCGGTAAGCAGTCACACGATGATCGTGGAGACGGCCGATGAGCGGGAGGCGCGCGGACATCCGCTAGGGGAGGCAACCCCATACGCAGCTATGGGCGGCATAACTGGATTCTCTTCTATGGCCGAAGGATACATGAGATTGGATCCAAGTGGCAAAGGTAAGTTTTAAAATGATCGTTTAAGAAAAACATTGGTTAAATTTACATAAAACTTACGGTACGCATGTTTACGGGACCATTACTTGCATAAGCATGTGTGTAACAATGGCCATATCTTAAGCTTTAATAAATTTGAGTGATGTCCCTTGATCGACTGGATAACAAATAATGATCTTCTGGTGCCTTTGTTGAACGTAGACCTTTCCGAAAGTTCATGTACTTGCTTGTTTATAATGTGAAATGGTTTATAACATACCATTTTCTAGGTGCGCCGAACAAGGGTTTCCTTGAGCAATCGGTGACGTCGGCAGACAACCCATTCTTACGTTCCAACGTACAGGCCATGAAGCAACATCAGATGAAGAAAAATGCTGCAGGTACGTACAAAGGCATGCATTGAAATCGCGTGTTTGTTTTCCTTATAACTTATAACATACTGCGCACAAATCGTGTAAATGCAGCGAACTAAGCCCTTGCATCAAACTGCCAGAGCTAACTTATAAGCGTGACAGGGGGTGTAGGAAAGCATCCTCGTCTATGCAATTTTAATACACAATCTCAAAAAAGTCATTTAAGCTGAAATAACATAAGAAGCAAGATTCATAAACGCTTTGAAATCACTTGAGATAGGGTATTTTGTTCATAAACCATGGCTGTGCAATGATAATTAAGTTTGATGTCTGTTCCACTGACAAACTTTGTACAAATTATGAGTACATGTATTTGCTAGATATCGAGCGAGGATTGAACCCATCATTGTTGGAGTCTTCCGTGCGAGACAGTATAAACGCCACCACATTTGAAGTTTCATCGATACGATACGCTGAATTTAGCATACCTTACTTTATAATTGTAAAATTCTATACCAAGAAATCGTTTTAAAATTAACGCTTATTCCGCTTGTAATCTTGGAAGCTTTAAAGTGACACCGATTGGTATAAAATTGTGATTAATCGCGGTTGTAATATGCAAATTCATTGTTTTCATGACATCCTGCATTTTATACCAGCATGTTCGGTTATGCATTTTGCAATTAATTATTTATTTACTTTGTTGTCTTAACTGTATCCAATCGCTAGCTTAGAATAACTGGTTTATTTTCATTGACGTTGATGTTACTTAAGATGTAGTAAATGTGTCTTCATCAGTTCAAGGAAATCTGAATATTGTTCTACTTAATCAGTGCGCGATATGAAGACACCATGTTGATACTTAAAAATACTTTAGTACAAGTATTTGTGTTTCTTACAACAGTTTATTGAGTCTGATAAAGTTTCATCTCATGTGTTTTCCTTTTTGGGCGTGGAGGGCGGATAGAGTTTTTATGGTCCACTCGCCTCGATCATGACTGCATTATGACTTGACCCCCCCCCCCCCCCCCCCCGTTTAGAAGCCTTAAAAAGGGGGATTTACTCTCACACTTGAATGACATCCGGAAACGTGACACAACAGAGATCAGAGTAGATAGAGAATCAGCCCCGGTTTAATGGGGACCGACCGGAGGTGGGCGCGTCACCTTGGCACCATAGACTATATATCCTATCCCATGATAATCTGAGACGAATGATGCGTGATAATTGTTTTCCGTTTTAGAAGGTTCTTAACCTTAGAAGAGTCAAGTCAATTATGAGCTTCCGCTATTTCGTCAGAATGTATTTCCTGACTGCAGGTCTGACTGGTCCCGACGATGAGATTTTCGACGACCAGGCTGAACGCGTGTCTGCCATGAGGAGACCGGGAGAGGACGACATGGCGTATTACGAACGTAGACACCAAGAACGGGTAACGCACGGCGCCATTGGCGAAGTCTTGTCAGAGATTACGCATAAATAACATCACTTGCATTATTTTAATATCCAGTAATAATACTTGAAGGACAGAGGCATATAACGTAGACACCAAGAACGGGTAACGCACGGCGCCATTGGCGAAGTCTTGTCAGAGATTACGCATAAATAACATCACTTGCATTATTTTAATATCCAGTAATAATACTTGAAGGACAGAGGCATATAACAAAGGACGTCAAATAACAAACTTGTAGTTTTATTGTTCCAAACATGTTTACGGTACTTTGTGTATACTAGTTTACAATTCAGAAACGAAACAAAGTATTGTGTAACTATACAAGCTAAATGTTTATTTTGGTACTGGTAAGAAACACAATTTACAGAAAACTGGAAAGTAAAAATGCAACAAAACAAATGGAATTGAAGTATGTGTATAACTGTGGTTTCAGAAGGCTGCCGGTGACATTGGTGGAGCACCGGAAGTACAGATGGGCAGATTGGAGATCGGCTCCCGTAATGTAGTACAGGAGAAACCAAGATCCGGAAGGAAACACTGAACCCATCAGACAACATATCTGGAGCAGCCTCATATAATATATGCACTAAGTTTGGACTTCACTTGAAGAGTTAATCTAATGGTATTTTGTATGAAGAGCCACCATGTTAATCAGAATTGTTTTTGGTTTACATGTTATGTTTATTTCTATTTGTTTTTATTTATTATTTTATAAAATATAAGTAACTATTAACATGTCATAGTCGGTTTTTATTAAAAATATGGGGTTACTTGTCTTTCATATTTTTAAAATAATGCCCCATAATATTTAGCATTTCATTGTTCAGTGTTATTCACTGATAGAATATATAATTATTCTGGGACCATCGTATCAAAGGGCGGACGATGAATATGTGTAAGATCGACATATAGATAAGCAAGTGTAAGAAATCGAATTATGATTTAAACAAGTAAATTCAAAATAAACCTAGTGTAGCATTTTCAGTCTGACTATTTGTACCAAAATATATCTCATTACGACCGGTACTAAACGGACGGACGTTGCCATGGAAGGGATTGTATGGTCCCATTCTTCATAACCTTTGAATGGTTTGGAATAAAAAAGACTACTTTTTGTGCATGGTGACTGGTAATTTTCTGCAATTCGTATTGTTACTTAATCGTATTTTCATGCTTCATTGTTTCATAGTATGTAATTGTATAAGATTTTATACGTCATGTTTAGTTTTTAAACCGTAAAGAGGTGAAAGTAGAAGGTACAGCGTGACAAATGGAAACAGTTGATACTTATAATTATATGAATGATTAATCAATTGTGAATCACCCTTTTTATGTAAATTGTTTGAGGTGTACATACTGAATTTCTAATTTCATTTTTCTCAAACACATAACAATTGGTTTAAGTCACAGTACGATGACACATTTTGCTTCAACATATTGTTTCAATCACGGTTGTTTTTTTACAATATATGCTAACTTGAATGGTGCTCTGTTTTTGTGATATACATTTCTTTAGAAATAAAACAAGAACATTTAATTAATAATACCATAATTTATTAATTGTATATCCGATGTGTAAACCCTGGTCACTTGGTAATTAACGTGTTCTAATGATTACAATTAGCTCGCCGTTCGCGAGAAACAACCAAAATTGAAGTACGACCAGTGTGATAAAAAAAAAATCCGAAGTTTCAATCACTTGCCGACAAACACACTTAATTATATGCTTGGAAAACACACACACTGTATCCCGACTTGTCCATTGTTGAGCATCGACGGTATCTACAAAAAGTCGTTGAAAATAAATAATACAAGAACACTGCCGAATAGATGTAACCCAAAATTGAGCGAGATGGATGATGCTACGCCAACAGGTCCACCCTTCGATTGATCTGATTTGCCGTCACGTCCTTCGTCGCTGGAATCAGTTGTTTGAGGTGCTGCCTTAGTTGTAGTTGCTTCCGTTGTTTTGGTTATAGGTTTCGGTGTTGTCGTCTTTTCAGTAGTGGACAGAGGAGCGATGCTGAGGTTTACGATTGGAGTCGGCTCTGTGTGTCCCAGTATCTCTGCGGGTTCTGTCACAAGCAGTGGAGATTCAGTTCGTGTTGTCATGTTCACTATTTCTCTGAAATTGTAGCATGGTCGAACCATTATGGTTTTGCGTCCCATAATATCCTCAGTTTCCTGCATAAAGTAATAGGAGCAGGAAAACTTGGAGCTCCTGAACCGGCATTTTCGAAGAAAAGACGACGGCATCGTTGGAAAATCATATACAAGCTTAAAATTTGCCATGTTTGAACAAGTGTTTGGGCAAGCCATTATAAACGCCTTACATTCCGCGCACTCTCTGTATGTATTGCAGAACCCAAGTGAATGGGAAACTTCGCACGTGAAACCAGAAAACCCGGTTTGGCATTCACAAACTCCATCCCTACAGAGTCCACGGCCGTTGCATGGATTTTCATTAAAGGTGCCACACGCAAGATTTTCGTTAATATTGTTTTCTCTTCTGTTGTCAGAGGATCGAACATTATCATTTTGTGAAGACGGTTCAGTATTCGGAAACACATTTTCACCGAAATTATCCCCAAGACCAAAGTCTCCGCTTGGTTGAGAGGGAAGCTCCTCTGCATTTTCGGCTGTAGTGGGCGCAGTAAACCCAGAGAAACCTGTTAACCTAGGCAAATCAAACCCAGATAACATTGAATGTTGATCGGCTAAATCTGCCCCATTCACCTCACATTTGAGTCCGTAACGGCCCGGGTTGCAGGCACAGATGCCGCTAAGACACCGACCATGTCCGTTACAGGGCTGACCATTCTCTCCACGACACAGTGTATTCCGATATAAATCCTGCAGTGAGCTTCGCAGGTCTCCGTGCCGTTCAGAAGACCCGTGGGTCGGCCCATGTGACACAGCGACGCACCAGCAACAACATGTCACAACAGAGAATAAACCATACAATCCCATTGTCAACACTTTCCAAACGGTTTTCACCAACAGTAATACAGGAATATAATATGAACGTTACTTTTTATTGATTTCTATTTTCTATCTGTAATTATTTCTCTACATTGTCTTAAGAAACTTTTAAAACGAAATGAATCGAGCTTCTATTTCAGTGTCTGACGAGTTAATTGCGCGTCTGTTTGATTAATGAAGTTGCGGACGTATGCGTACGTACAAGTAAGTGGTGTGTGAAGAAGCGGCTAAACAATAAGTAGATGGTTTATATCTTTATAAATTATGGCCTGACATTTAAAAGAAGACTTATTATTGGATTTTAAAATTTCATCGTTTTTAAGCTAATCACATTTCGAGACACTGCACGTGTGCTAAAGTAAAGTGCACAAATAAGTAGCCGGTGATTTAAAAAGGTTAATTAAGAAAAGTGCAGCGAACATTCTTTGAATGCTTAAAAATCAGTAAAAATAGTGGCTTACAAATACCGAAATGGAAAATGAGTTATTAATTATAGGATGAGAGAAGCCAAGCGCTTTTGTGATAAAGTGCTGCGAATTTAGAAACGCGGTTCCAATACTGTCGGGTATGTTTTTAATCTCAATCTGAACTAATTTTACCACATCGCATTAAAAATAACATATGAATTTAAGACATTCTAGCATATAATATGCTGATGTATGCCTTTGGTCAGGATTCCAAGCGAATACTATTTTACAGCCAAACATGTACTATATTTGAGTACAATTCCTTGCGGTTTTTTTACAACTACTCAAGAATATGTTTGGCTCAGGAATTAAGTTTCTTTGAAATATTGACAAAATCTTTTAACAACAAATTCTTTGATAAATACGTTTTCAAAAATTATAAAAAAAACATGCAATATTTTAAATCATACTATGTTTTTATGTGGTAAATTGAGTTGAGGTTGAGACTTGACTTGAGTATTTTTGTGATATTGGGGCCTGTTATTTCGCTGTATCGTGACATTACTAGGGTTACACAGGGCCAGTGTCTTAAAGTATCGTAGGCCTTGATTAGCTAAATTTGGTCGGCGTTACGAATGGCCACTTTTGCTGTCGCAACTTGCGTGGTATCGTAAACAGTTACCGGCTGTGCTGTATGTGCAATAAGAGTTCCTCCTATCTCTTAGATAACCGATCATCATCATTCCATCCACACTTTATCATGAATTTTGCAATAATACCAATTTATGAAAAAAACAACATCGAGACACTTTTGTCACCGTGATTTATATACATGTATATATATATATATATATATATATATATATATATATATATATATATATATATATATATATAATTATAGTAGTCTCAGATGATCTCGGGGTAACAACCGTGTTAACACGTATATACTATCTTGATAACAGTTTTATGGCTTTTGAATAAATGCCATTTTTACATTCAGTCTACGTGTTTGTCACAGACCTTTAGGTCCGTGGTGTTTGTCTTTTTTCTGGCTTCATCAATACGAGTTCACCTTGGACTTTTGTTTTCGTTCGAACCTCGAAGTTCAATATATGAATAGTAGAGGCTAACCACTAAGCGGTGCCAATACAAAAAGTTGCTTTGTTTACGTTTCTAGTAATAGTTTGTCAACTTCTTTTACTTTGGTGTTTATACAGAGAATGGCGAATGACAGTGGCCAGAAACTGTTGCGATCTTTGAAAAATCAATATCCTACCTATGTTAACTTTGTTAATAAGTCTGGTAGAATGGTGTACTTATTTTGGTTAGATTATCATGGCAAACTTGTTCGGTACGGTCACATTCCACCGAGAAAAGGCACATCAATGGACACGTACGTGACCCATCCCTGGATAGCACTTGACGCAGTTACAGGGTACCCCTTGATGCTGAACGGTGAACGGGTGTTTCACCCGCAAGTGGAACGGAACGGGAACGTATATCACGATAGAAACAGAGAAATGGTCGACATTCATATTCCTGGTAAAGTTCTAATGTTCTGTGCATGAGTATGTACAATGCAGAAACAGTTTGGACTGTTTTTTAATGTCACAGCCGTCATGTGTTTAAGATATCAACGATCATTCAATCCAAAGATCGCCAAACAATTGTTTTACGCGTATTCAAACTTATTTTGATGCTAGATATTCATTAATCGTGACGATGTTATGCTCGATGTTTTTGAGATTGGAGGGTTATTCTTTGTATTCGGTAAGATTGGGACAGGGGCAGGAATAGGCTTTATTCCTTGTACGTAATTAATATGGCGCTCGGTACCCGTTCTTGTAAAAGTAGTTCGGTTGACACATTGAGAGGAACGACTAACGTTCTTGTAACGGTCAATAAAGAATGAAAATAAAACCATGTATACATTGTTTATACTAGGGATTTACTTTTATGTGTAGCATATTTCTCATCAATTTCGTTAAAATGGTATCAAATCCCTATTCTTCTAATAAGCAACTCTTATTAACATAAAAATATGTGTTTTAGTTTAAAATATTAATTTTACAACGATTGTATAGGCCCAACATTATATATTAATCACCCTTGATGGCACGATTTTACGCGAGATCACGGTCTTGTGTTGTTGGGGAAACTGGGAGTACCCGGAGAAAACTCACTTGGTCAGTTTTTAACCACAAACCAATGTGTTTATCAGTCACTGTCATAGTAAAATCCAAGTTTTTGTTTATCTACCATTCATCTTCCCAAAACACTTTACTTCAAATAATTATATGTTGCAGTTTACTCCCTGTACCGTCGGTGCCTCGAGTCGGTGTATCTTAACTTTCGATCTGAAGATATCGCCGATGCCAACATCCCTGCACAAATGAAGGATATCCTTGCCAAGATAAAACCGACGCGAGACTTTACCAACTATGAACATTACCATAGCATTCATTACGAGAACTTTGGTGACAATGGTAATGATAATATACCTGAAGATGTGGACGAACATGATTTCGATGACAATGTTAGTGACAGCAGCGAAGATGAAGAGGAAAATGGTGCGTTGTACAATGCTTAAAATTGTGCAGGAATAATTACAACATAGACCTGTATTATTTGTGATATTACTGTTCTAATAAAACATATTTAGGGACCCGCAAAACATGCAGGTGCCATAAAGTTATCAACCGTTCGTCCATCCGTCTGTTCTCATGTTCTCTTAATAACTTAAATAACTGTTCATACATTTGATCACAGTATGAACATGATCAGTTAAGTCAAGTAGCATAACTCTTACATAAAAGGTGACATATGTATGGCCATTTGTTAACTTAATATTTTCAATTGCAATGAAACTTGAAACATAAATTGACGGCGATGTTGCCTTACACATTTAAATAACCATAATTCTGTGAACGGTTGTTCCAAAACCATAGTTCTAAAACCCATAGGTCCCATGGCTACCTTCCTGTCATATGTAATATGGTTTGAGCTTGCTAACCCGTGTAAGGGCTTAATTTAGAAACTGTATTGGTATTGCCTTTGCTTCCAGAATTATAATATACAAACATTTAAACTTATTGTATTATTTGGAATTTTTATTTGATATGTATGTCCGTTATTCATGTCGGAAAATAGTTCATTGAGCTAATGTTTCTTGTTAACACGTACCCGACTTGATTAAATGTGTATTGATTGTACACAAACGAGTTGCATATAAATAAATACCAAAAAGAAATAACATTTTAGAGAAAAAGTTAATTATCTATGAGCAACATTTTTTATTGTTTGGCCCATTATTGCATAGTCGCCCAATTTGACGTTTTAACATACCTGCATTGTATATAAGATCGTTGTTTATAATGTTATACGATATAAAAAAAAACAATCTCAACAACATCATTCATATTCGTTGCTCTGTTTCACTTTCAACATGACTTCAAATACCCACCCTGTCAAACATGCTATTATTCGTGGCCCTTGTTTAATTTACACTGTTCAGTAAAAAGGTGCAACAATGTATTATTATTATTGATATTAAACTTTTGTTATTGATTTTAATTCCTAAGTGCAATAAAACTTACAACCAGATCAAGTTCTGATTAGTCATTCCCTGAATAGTCTGTACAGTAATGTAGATCCAAAAAGATGGGCAAGTTATAACCAGGTCCGGTATATATCACATTCGCTTTATGAGATTAGTTCACGTTCGTTTTAAGATAATAGTCTGCAAGAAATACATATGCCATGAACAGTCTTCTGTCAACTCCGGGTGGAACGCAGAAGTGATGACGTTTCCTTGTTTAGCGGCCACAATGACGTCGTCCTCAGCGTCTGGTGCCCTTGTTGTTGCAAGAACTTGTACGTCCGAGCTTAACACTTTCACGATGGCTGGTGCTCGAATAAATACGCCTGGAAACGTGTCATATCCTGTAACAACGCTGAAATGTTTGTCTGTTATTGATACTGGTGCCTCGAAACTTTGCAGTTGTCGCCCAAAGAAATTTCTTGATACGTCCATGTCCATAACCCCAAGCTGAAAAAGTAGCATGTTTGCAACATTCACAAATGCTATCTGTTACGAAAGTGATAAATATACTCGTACTTCGTTAAGCAATGCAAGTTAATGTCACCATACTTACCGAAGTTTGTCCTCCGAGCTTTTGGTTTTCGGTGACCTTTGCCAGCAAAATCATTCCTGCACACGTGCCCCACGTAACGTGGCGCTCATTGAGAACCCACTTTCTCAGAACATCTTCCATATTGTTACGTTTAAGGTAAATGCTTATTGTTGTGCTCTCCCCACCTGGAATTATTAATCCCTCCAGACTGTCTGTTATGTCACCTGCCGTTCGAATCCCATGCACGTGGATCTCGAGGTCCAGTGAACTGGCGGCCTTCTGCAGGGAGACCTTGTGCTCCATAAAAGCCCCTTGAACTTCCAGAATGCCGACGTTCACCGGAGAGACATCGGTGTGACTAGTGCCCGCTAGAGGCATTGTACTCGATCCTGAAATGTGGATACAACCAGTTATTAGGTATGATTAATAACCATTAATGATGGTTAATGTTCATACTGAAACATCATTTGCAAAGCAGCTCTAGTTATGAGTCATTAAGCACACCTTTTATTGACGACGAACTCGTAAATATTTATACTCATGAAGCATTCATATATTTCCGAAAGTTAATAGTGATAGTATCATTACTATAATTATAAGAACAACAACAACTTTATCGAAAATAAAGATATGACTTGATGAGTAATATTAAATAACTTACTTTAAAGACGAAATCAACTGTATAAAGCTTGTTCTAATTATACACTGAGGTAATTGATCTTTGTGGCTGGTTCAATCCTGTTTCATACACCTTGTTTGATACTTTAGAATGGCTTTAGTGGCATAGAGAAGTCTTTCATAAGACTTGTTTATCACACGTTTTAATCCTGACATTTGGTATATATCAACAAAGTTGGCTTATGTAACTGCGTTCTTAGTCCTTATATAAGCTAGGAATATTTATACAGGTTTCGCACTGATACTGACCATTCTTCATTCGGGACGAACGGATACCAACCGCAATAATGACTGAAAAGATAACTAACGGTAAGTCTTGTTTCAACGTTGATTAAAGCACATAAGTTCTGAATTTAATTTTACATTCGTCCGAGTACAGATTATATTTATTGATTTGCCGATGGTCTCCTATTAGTAATTTATGTCTTAGTAATTTCCATATTACTTCGAATGTCTATAAACCAGCGTACATGTGAGTAGGGCATGATGAATGTACATGTACATTGTATGTATATAACGGTTCATTTTGTCCAAAGTACGTGATGCTTGATGATAAACAATAATTAATTGGCAGGGCACGTAGGAGTTAATGTAACAAACTTGGTGCCGTCGGCAGAAGGTGGGCGGGGTCGAGGTCAAACGGGGACGTTCAAGGTGAAGGCGGGCCTTGCACAGATGACCAAGGGCGGCATTATCATGGACGTCACGACGGCGGCGGAGGCCCGCATCGCCGAGGAGGCCGGGGTGAGTTTCAATGTTGAATTCGGTTGGAATTAATACATTTATACGACGCACTATGTAATTGTCGAGTGTTCGAGTGGGAACACTTGTAATTTACGTAAAAAATGATGGAAATATATTTTCTTCCAGGCATGCGCTGTGATGGCATTAGAGCGTGTTCCAGCTGATATCCGTCGTGACGGTGGTGTTGCGAGAATGTCAGATCCCCAGGTGAGGTTTTAACCAGTCTATTTCAACAATAATATACAATTCGTGGTTCTTTGTTGTCGCTTTAAAACTAACAAATAAGAGGGTGATGAAAAGAACAATATTTTTCAGACGAAATTTTCGTACTACAATCTTATGCACCAGTCATTTGTAATCACGCACCCCCACCCTCCCCCAGGTCCAGAGAATAGCGGGGACTTTGACTTTCGGTCCAGCCAAGCCCGGGCAAAGTCTCCGCCCTTCGGGGACAATTTGCTGGTAAAACGCCCGCCAAATGTCCCCGCACCCAAGACCCTAGATAAGGCAAATTTCCCGCTAAATTTGGCGTGAAGACAAAACCACGACAGTCAACCGGCAATGCGGGGCCACCTGGAAAGTAAAAACACGGCCCATTTCCCCGGCTATCCCCGGTATACCCCCGGACCTGTTATAATCGTTTTGGAAAATATTGTTAAAAAACTGTCAACATTAATCTATTATTAATAGGCCTAGATAGTGAAGTGTTTCGAATGATAACTTTCTTAAATTAATTTCTACTAATTGACCGATGCAGTGAATTCTCATATACATGCATATACTTTGTCATAGATGATTAAGGAGATTATGTCTGCGGTGACGATCCCGGTGTTTGCGAAGGCGCGGGTCGGCCACTTCGCGGAGGCCCAGATTCTCGAGGCCCTTGGGGTCGACATGGTGGACGAGTCGGAGGGTAAGACTCCAACGACTCTAAATAGTCTTCTAGAAGTTCATGCGTATTCCTCAAAATTGCCTTGCTGTATTATTGTTTGCTTTTCCACCATATATACATATTTTAATATATGCCCCTTTTGCTTTATAATAAATGAACATCAGTAACACATGCTAGGATATGACAATTGTGTATGCACCTTTTATGCCGATGTTTTCTGCTGTTTATTATTGGTGTCTGGTATTTTGCCATGGTAGAAATTGTATCATGGAAATCGCTTTCTTCAAATTATTGTTTGACACGAAATTTCAAATATGGTTGATCCTTAATATTCGATATTTTACCTCTAACAAATGAAAACTGCAGTTTTGACGCCGTCTGACGAGGACAACCACATTAACAAGCACGCATTCACGGTGCCGTTCGTGTGCGGAGCGCGAGATCTCGGGGAGGCGCTACGCAGGATCGCAGAGGGGGCCGCCATGATCAGAACGAAAGGTCTGGCTGGAACAGGTAATTTTCGTTTGACATGTACAAAAGTAAGAATACGTATTGTTGTTTTTTATTTTTACAACAAATCTGGCATAAAACATTTTGCTTTTCACGTTTTCTGCCTATTCCCCTGGCCTGGGTCACTTGACTGCTACATGTATTATAATGGAATATAGTAAAATTAATCTCGTGCCTTCAGGTGATGTAGCAGAAGCTGTCCGTCACC
Source organism: Mya arenaria (assembly GCF_026914265.1). NCBI lineage: Eukaryota > Metazoa > Mollusca > Bivalvia > Myida > Myidae > Mya > Mya arenaria. The sequence goes on along the minus strand of NC_069125.1, from coordinate 66,818,808 downwards.
AGCGGATGATTAATAAGCAGATCAAGGTTGCACAGGCGCTTGACGCAGACGAGTTGTATAGCTATGCCAAGGAGCTTCGAGTTCCCATCGATCTCCTGCAAAAAACCGCTGAGCTAGGTCGGCTGCCTGTGGTCAACTTTGCCGCCGGAGGCATTGGTAAGTTTCAACGAATTTGAAGCTGTTGTTTTATATCAATTTGTTAAAACTTTTGTTCTCGTTTATTTGTCCACATAGAGTACAAATCGATATATACGTATCCTTTTGTATGTTAAGCACGCACACGCACACACGCACACACACGTTCGCAAATTGCTAGTTCTGCTTAGCTTGTATCAGCACTGCCTGGGATCTTGTAAGAAATATAAGCTGATTTAAGTAACTGCGTAAAAAATTACACTGGTTTTTGAATAACGTATGAAAACCCTACCTAAAATATGTTTAATTTCTGAAAAGGGTCGAACATAATTCGGAACCACCTAATATTGGTGCTTTGGTAATTTAAACAGTATGGAAGTGAAAAACATTTAATCATCAAACTTTATATTAATTTGTGACCGTGAAGTGTATATCATGCAGTTCTTTTTTATAATCATTATAATTGATTTTTAAGTATACATGTTTGAAGCAAGTAATTTAACTGATCATTCTGAACCCTTTCCTCGTACAGCCACACCGGCGGACGTGTCGTTGATGATGCAGCTCGGTGTTGACGGTGTGTTTGTCGGCTCCGGCATCTTCAAGAGCTCCAACCCGGCCCCGCGGGCCGTCGCCATGGCCCAGGCCGTCACCCACTACAAGGACGCCAAAATTCTCGGAGAGCTCAGTACCAACCTTGGAGATGCGATGATCGGCGAGCCGCGCAATGAGGCCATCAAAAAGTATGTCAACAACTACACGAAGGGAAAGACGGACATGAGCAAGATCTGGAACGCCACACTGGGGACCCCAGCCGTGTTGGACAATGCTTAGCATTATTTTAAGACCGAGTAAAATGTGATAATAAGTTGATTTTGCTCAAAGTGCAAGTATAAGTTACTGTTAAGGAAGGGCAGACAATTGGTTCTTTCATTTTGACAGCGCTGACAAGCAGTGGAAACGATTTTACTATTTATGTTACTTGTACAATTGGACTGAAAGAATCTCTGTTTACTTATTTTGCTGTACAAGCAAAACTTATTTTAATAACATGTTGATTTACTGACGTATTCAGAATGTCTTCTTAGTTTCAATTGTAACAAGATATGTATGTCAATCATTATGCCCCATAAGCGGCGCATGGTCAGTAATATGTGGAAGATTGAATAAAGGTGTTAAGAAGAAATACTTTGATTATTAATAGTTCCCATCAGTTTTCAACATATATATCATATAGGTTATGAATACGCTGGGATACGAAGAATGGTTTTCATTAAAGTGAATACGAACATTTGGACATTTGCACTGCGGACCAAAAAATACATGATTGTTGACCGTGACGTTGACATGTGACCACTAAAATGCAAAATATACGTTGGAATGTAAGTATGTTCACCAGAAACAGTCTCAGGTTCTCGTAACAAGAAGGCCTTACTTGATTGCCACACAATTCATTACAATAGTTTTTTTAGATGAAAGTTGAACAAGATATCATTCTGACCGAGTTTTTGGAAATTCGGGGAAATGTAGCATCTACCGTTTATGCCATTTTTGTCGTGCCGGCTTGCGGAGAGCTCCTGGTGAGGCGACTGGACACACAGGACCAAGGTCTGTACATTATTGCTCAAGGCCGCACTTACCGGTCAAAAGTTGAGATAAGTACTGATGATAGTACTGCCTATCGTTGGGTCGCCTCTTTGTCAAGCATTACAAAATTTACAAGAAACTCAACATAAATGTTTATGAAGATGAAGTGGCGTGTTGCATACAAGTCCCAGTTCTGTACCGCAAAGGTCAAAGTCACACTTAGATGTTATATGTCGAAATGAGTCTTGTCGATAGGACTAGTCTAGAGTGAACCTAGACCGGGCTCTATTTTCACTATCTGCATTATAGGATTTTCAAAAATCTTACAACGGAGGTTTACCTTGATGAGGCGGAGTGTCGCAGGATCCACGTGTGTGCGTCAGAATCTGTGCATCCGTCGTTTTGTTTAAGTGCATATCTTTCTTATTGGTTGAAAGAAGAGATGTCCCTCAATATTTAAACCTACACCTCTAAACATAAAGATGCACCTCTAAACTTAATTAAGGTGCATCATTTTATATAACACCTAGTGGAATGCAACCAAATTATATGTCAAAATAAACATATTTAATAGTATCTGCTTATTGTTCAACTCCATGTTATTCTGTTTTGTAAGTGTATGGAGGAGCATTATGACTGCCAAAGGCTCTTTCAACAGGCTCGACATGTCGCCATGAGTTTTACCTTATTCACCTCGCATTTTGACTAAGAGCTTAATTTGACCTACATTTCTTTGAAACTTATAGGTAGGTAGGTCGGGTTTATATTTTTATAATGCAAATTGTTTCTGGAGATTTTCCGTTACCAAAAGCTATAAGTATATGCTTAGGAACATCTATACAATCAGTATTAGCATCACTTCATTTTTAACCTTTGAAATAAAAGTCAAACAAATGATAAAAAATATTTCCCAAGGCAATAAAAAGGTTTAGTGTCGGTCAAAAAAAAGGTAGGTCGATCACCTTGAAACAAGCATTATTATTTTAGCCTAATATTGACTTACTTTATTACTCTTCATGAATCATAACCAAATCTGCCAATGTTTCATTTTCGTGAAAATTGAATGAACAAATTAGATTTCAGAGACAAACATACCGACTAATGACTAAACTTGAAGACTTGACATAAGAATGTTGCTTCTGGTGTTGACAAGTAAACAGATGATGACACACAGCAACAACATGCTCACCCAGAATGTGCACCAAAAAAGCTATGAATTTAAACTTGTATTTCACAAACTATTATTTGTTCAGATGAATATCAGAGTCATTTCTGATATAAAATCTACCTGAAAGACACGGAAACAAGCAGTCAACTTTGGTCACTATTTTATTAAAAGGCATGCCACTGTGTTAACAAAACAATGTACAGTGAGTTAAAACAGATAGTTACGTTTTTTTTCTATAACAACTACATGAAGATCACTGTTAAAATTTAAAACAACAGTCTGTAGACTATAATTTACAACAAAAATATCATATGCCAGCTCCGACATTACCGGTGTAATCAAAAATTGATGAATAATTTACCTAGCATTTTTATATCCTTTCATTCAAAGTACAATGTTTACATTTCTGACATTTTTTTTATCAGTCAGGACGACTTATAGTATTAATGAATATATAAATAAATTAAACATGCACTTGTCCAAAATTGAAATAAACAATAACATCTAATCAGTCTTTATACCACACTTAACAAAATGTCAAAGGTCCACACTAAAGACAATTTTTAACAAGCCGGACTGCAATAGTGAAACAGTCATCGAAATTAGACTTTTGGATCAACAAGCCTGAATTCTTATACTATTGCTTGGCATCAAATTTTTTAACAAGCCCTGCTATAAAAAATTCAGAATTTGAGAAAGACATTTTACCAGTGCAGGGCTTGCGGGCTTGTGCCAAAATCGACCACTGGTGAAAGTATGTAATATTCATAACTACATGTGCAGCCTCTTCAGGATGTATCTAAAGGGAGAGCAATATTATTATCTTTTTAATTAAAACATTTCATTTGTCTTTAATTTTCGCAGACTACTAAAAAATTTACAACAAATTTCATTTCTTATTCTTTTAAAAATTGCTCTGGTAACATTTTTGTAAAATGTGATTTGAACCCAATAAAGGCAAAATATAAATAATAATCGGCTTTGTCCAGACAATTCTAACGTTTGTAAGATATCAATCTATGTGTACATGTACAAGTATACAATATACAGTGCGAACACTTAAAAATCAGTCAAAAAAAAAAGTGAACTTATAATCTATATTCACTTGAGATATTATTTTCGAACAACCAATACATTAAAATAATGCAATATTAGTTTATCATTTCATTTAAACTTTTTAAGATAAATAATCAACAATTTTTTTACATAAAAAAAACTATGGTATTATTTTTAATATTATATGTCAATTGTGTGCAATCCAGTCAACAAAAAAACCTTAGGTAATTAACTTAAAAATGTTAAAACAAGGTAATGAGCTACTTGTTATGATGTATGTATATAAATAAATAAAGGACACACCTCTTGACATGGAAATATGTAAACAATATACAGAGGATAATGGTTTGTTTCAGTGTGATAGCAATTTATTTCTGTGAGCACCAAAAGTTACATTTCATAAGTGGCTATGCCACAAGAGAAGTATTTACTTTTAGTGTTCAAAAGGTGAAATATATTGCAAACTTACACTAAAACAACTTTGATTATCACTTACAATTCATCAAACATAAAAATTTATCTTTAATTGGAAAATTACGCCAAATGTAAGCCAAGGACGTCGTACCTGAACTGACATCATTGAATTTTCTGTCTAAAATATTTTTTTGTTCTTTTCTGTAAACATCAAGACATACAAATTAAACATACACTTACAACAAATCATACAAAATGAACAAATTGGTTCGGCTGCAAATTATAACAAAATTATTTTCAGAAAAGATTTCTTCCCACCACTGCATGCCCTTAAGTTAAGTGTTACAGCAAAATCAGGGCTAAAATGAGAGAAACCATAAACTCACAAGGATTGTTATGTCCCGATTTAATCAGGATATAATTCACTGTTATTTTCAAAAAAACACTGAAAAACATAGACAAAGCTAACATTTACATTAAAAATCCACATTATATTCTGACATCTATGTTATTTAATAAAAGTTGTCATCAAGTATGGGCATTTTATTAAAAATACCTGGACAGTTATCAAACAATAAATTCTAAACAAAGCATGCATCCCCAAAATAATATAAGAGTTTGAAATAAGATAGAAATAAAGGACTGTCACAGTGCCTTATTATACCCTCAACTTTCAATTCTTATTTGCAATGACAATCAACAACAATGCAATTTGTTCAAATTGTGCAAGGCATAAAAACAAAAAGTGATTTGTTTCCATATGTCTCTGTTAAGCATTATCATCTATGTTGCTTTTGTTGGGGTATATTGATATTTACTTCTTCACCAGACGTCCCAAACCTTATTTTCATTAATTTGGGACAGACCTTATTTTGCACCTGGATTAACCTTCTGCAGCTTGATTCACTGCGTACCTTCCCCTTGTGCTGGGGGTTTGGTCGGAACTTGGTACAAATAAGTGGACTTTCCTCTTCATCCGAGTCACTGGCATCACTCGAGTCTGGTGACGTTGGCAACGAGGATTGGGGGGATTCCAGCTTGAAGTGAACGCCGTCTGAAGCCTCAGTGTTCTTTAATTCTTTCATAAGCTGTGGGTCTTTCCGCATTTTAATTGTTATTTTCGGAACCTTTGGTGACATGCCTGCAATTATTTTTTGGTATGTTTTTACTCTTTCATTAAGGGAATTAATTCTTTTTTCAAGTGGTTCACTGACATCTTCTGAGCTATTATTACTAAAGTTCAATTTCCTCTTGCGTTCCCTTGAGTTAGTCCTTTTGTTTTGTGTAAGGTCATTTAACGACCTTAGGCTGCCATTAAATGTGACACCATCTCCAAGTCCTTCCACGTCCACATCTTCAGTTTCACTCTCACTGTCAAACCCGTTATCACCAGAATTTGCGCAACCAAAACGTTCAAATACATTGTCATTCTTGAATGAAATCTTTTCTCTCTTTGATCTGTGTGAATGTTTTCGACTCATTATTTTCAGACATCCATTCTTATGACCTGATTTTAAGATGTGTTCATCTTTGATATCAACCTTGGGGTGGTCAGAAGAATTTCTCTCTTGTTTTTTGTTCCTTGGGCTTTGCCTCAAAGGTGACTGAATGTTTTTTAAGTTTTTATTTGTTCTTGTGCTACTGCTCACAGTTGCATGATGATTGTCTTGATGCTGCGATGATTTGAAAGCTTCTAGCTTAGGCGTAACCCTGCTGTTTTTGAATGAGGTATCTGACTCTGGATCTGTGTCATAGGGGGTCAGGTGTGGCATATCAGAGGGTCGGGATTTCAAATGTCCGAGTAGGGTTGGGCAGTGCTGCCTGATACTGTCAGAACTGTTACTGAGGTCTACATTGTCATAACTGTCAGCTGTTACACAACTTTCTTTTTCTGTTTTCACATCAAACTGTAGCTGAGTGAAAATGTTTCGTGAATCTTGTTCAGATTTAAGATTAAATATAATGTCAGGATCCCCTGTTTCCACAACACTTATATTTGAATCAGACCTGCTGATTAACTGATTACTAATTATGTTTCCATCAGCAATACTGGAGTCTTTGTTCACAAGTCTTGGACTATGCCTTAGCCCTGTCCCTGGTGAATCACCATGTTTGTCCATTCCATATTGAGCACACTCGACATCAATTTTCAAAGGCTTAGCAAGTTTGTGTTTCTGAGATCTTCTAGAATATGTTGAATGACTATGTACAAATGAGCTTATATTAACGGCTGATTTAGAATGAGTATTTCTACCATGACTTTTTGATTTTCCTGCAGTTATGTCCCTTAAAGGATTGGATTTTTCTTGTGTATTGTCTGACATGTTATTTAACAACTTCTTTTGTGTTTTTTGTCTCTCTTTACTGATTGTGGAGTCAGGTGAGAGACTTTTCAGGTAGGACTGAGAAGACACATGTTTTCTGGGAGATAAACGCAGCTCAGACACCTTGATGGGTTGATGTTTGTGTACCATAGCCGGTATCTTCCCTCCTAAGTCAACTTTGGGCTCGGGAAGGCACTGTCCTTGGGCGAGGATGATTTCTGCATCATACCGGGTGATCCCCCGCCGCTTCAACTCGGCCTTGGAGAGAAGGTGAGCCTGCTTTTTCAGATTCCCATCTCTAACATCCCAGTTTTCTAAACAGAAGTATTTTTTTTAAATAAACATTGAAAATATCAAAATGAAAATGTATGGTATATCTAAAAGACTTATATCTATGGCCAGTCCAACAATGTTGACCAATCCCACTACTATGGTTACATATAACATAAATGATCACTAAACTTAACATGATCTGAAAAACAAGACATCTTCAGCACACAGAACAATGTGCCAGTTTTACTGAAAAAATAAAGACTACCTGTATTAAAAGATTAAACTCAATCGTTTTTTGGCAAACAAACAAACCAACCACATCCCATGAAAGGTCTCCATAACACTTCCTATATACCAAGATTGGTCACAAATCTTATTGAAGTTATTCAGTACCAACCATTTTTCTCTTAAGTTGAAGTGACCTTGACCCTTCGACCCCTAATGCAATTCCATGAAAGGTCTCCATTAACTCAACCTAAATACCAAGTTTGGTCACAATATGTCAACCCTAACAAAGGTATTCAGTACCAACAGTTATCTATTTTTAGTAACAATGACCATGACCTTGACCCTAGGGGGTCAAAACACAATCCCAAGAAACATCTCCACAACTTTTTCAGTCGATCAAGGGCCATAATTTGTATTAAGGATAAAATGGAGTTATGTAACCTAAGTGTGTGATGGCTGTAAACAACTATGTTAAGTATATAGTCAATTGAATAAAGGATATAGAAGTAATTAGTGATCAATTATTGTGTAAAGTTTGAAGTCAATTGAAAGAAGGGTAAAGAAGTTATTAGTAAAAATCCCAACTTGCTTTAAACATTAACCTGACACAATTAGCCCTAAAACTTTAACATAATTTCTTAAGTCAATCAGGGGCCATTATTTGTATTTATGATAGTATGGAGTAATGTAACCTCATTGTGTGGTGGTCCTGAACAATGGTGTGAAGTTTTAAGTGAATTGAATGAAGGGTATTGGAGTTATAAGTGAAAATGCCAACTTGTCCTTAAACTTGAACCAGACGCAGATGCTAGGGCAAGTTGTTTAGCATCCTTATTCTTCAAAAAGTTAATCTTAAAACACACCATTATTCCCCATTACTCCATTTGTATCTCCATATTCCGTCTTGCCGAAATGGGCCTGGCTCTTCATCCTCTGTAAGCGATCATCGGTGTCTCTAAGTCTGTAGCCTTTTTCCACCTCTGGACTCCGCGGATCTGCTCGCCTAAATGCACCCATCTTTCGCCTGCATTGGAAAGTGAAATTAATTTCATGATTTTTTTTCTGTAAAAATAACTTTAACAGCTTAATGTTACTGCGTTCATATTATGTTTTCTTTTTCAAAACAACAAGCCCTATGAAAATGATCAAATCGGGGTTCTAACAGCTGATAATTGTCAATCCTGATAAATAGAAGGGAGCTGCAAGTGAAGGGAAAGTCACATTTTGGCACTACAGAAACCTTTTAAGATCCCATCCCCCCCATTATATTAACATCAATCTCAAAGAGCCCCTGAAGCCTTTAAGTACGGAATTTTTAAACCTACTAACACATGTGATTTTCGCTGATTTTCAATTTTAACTGCTGTAATAAGTCAATTGGGTAATTCTGAACCTGATAGAAGAAACAAAGAATAAAATGTTCATCAATAAATAATCAGGGGGTAACAGTGATCTTCCAATCACACTGACCTCTCACATGTTTCACATTCACACAGACTGTTACAGTCCCCGAAGAAGTCCTCCCCGTAGAAGCAGGTGATCTCCTCCCCAGCCTTTATATCCCTTAGAACCTTCACACATGCTGTGTCTCGACCAGTGGATACAAACTGTAACACACAAAACTTATTATGCTGAATAATTTATTGGTATACAAGATTTTAAGATGTGGTCATGTCACAAGAACATATTAATTATATTTTTAGAAGAGAACAGATTACAATCAGGTTAGCCTCTATCATAGTACTATCTGGCTATAGTAAATTCATACCGATTCGGCAAACCAGCTATTTTCACATCCTCCCTCCCCCCCGACCAAAAAGGAAATAAATGCTATATTTGCTAAAAGTGTTTTCAACATGATTATTTCTTTATATATTCTTCAGAGGAGATACACAAAGCAATTTATCCAACCTTGCAGTTTGCTCTGCAATCATGGTTGATGAAGGATGCAGGGCCCAGCCAGAGCTGTGCACAGTTTTTCCTGCAGGAGAACATGACACTGAAGTCATTCACGCCGGGAGCCAGTAAGTCAGCTTCCTCTAGCTCTGTCAACTCAGCAATACAGCCAATTAGCATCTCTATCTTCTCATGCTTTTGCCTGGGACAAAAAAGTTCAACTATCAAAAAGAATTACATGAATGTGTATATCACCAATTGAATATGAATATATACAACTAGAACTAAAACACAAAACTTTTGTTTGTTGCATTTTATCATGAAGACAAGCAATAACCTCATAAATTATTAACAGTGTTTTACAATATATGCTGCTTTGCTTAATATTGTGAGAATCAAAGTTGTTCCTACCAGACAGAAAATAAAATAGTACCAGTCTCTTGTTGCACATATTTTGCCTCCCATGTGGCCCTCCATTGCATATCTGCTACAAGTCTGAATTTCAAACCCCGATCTCATGTCAAACATCTTCAAGTAGCGGTGAATCTGCAAGGAAGAGATTATACAACTATTTATTTCATGCTTTTGGGTTGTTCATTGAAAGATAATGGTGAATTATATCCTGATAGACTCATTTACGCAACAGTAAGTTTATCGAAATATGATTTCACTGCTTTACTTTTTTTTAGCCCATTTCACAATAAAAACATGCATGTAATCCATACAACTTTCTGGTGTGGCTAAAAATTGGCTTCAAATTCAATATCAATCATTTATTGATTGAATGAAAATGTTTGTTTTAGTGAAGGATTATCCTCTACATCATACAAATTGAAACTTGATATACTTCTCAAAAGTGTATAGGCTTCATTTTATGAAAAAAACGGAAAAAAAAATAAAACTATACAGAATGTATATTACTTAATTACAAAACTTATATGCCCTTGCAAACAGAAAATAAACAAAGGTGTTCACATGGTTTTTAAAGAGGTCTTGTTCATGGTCATCTTTGTCCATAAGGAAGTTGCGAACCACATCAACAGACAACATTTCCATGTAGGCTTTTTCATACTGTTGATGTTTTTTAAAGCGTTCAATAATTGTCTTGCATTCATAGTCCTGCTTCTTTTTTGGTGTTTCATATCTGGAAGTAATGAAAGAAAATGACAATTTTCATAATTTATCATAATTTCTGATAACAATGACTAATAAGTACCATTTATAAGTGCAAGACTGAAAAAGCTTTAACCAAGTAAAGCAAATAATTATATCTCTGGTATGGGATGTTTGGCATTTCTACTTCTACGCTGGAGATCCATGCAGTCATTCTTGACTATGTGTGTTTCTAATACTATACAGACTGACATAACTTAATCAATGTGTCTATTCTTTGAGCGCACTTAGATCAGTCATATTATAGAGTACATTGACAGTTTTACCTTGTGTTCATCTTATGAGTTTGAAAGCCAAGATAAGCATCCAAACAAACAGCATTTGCCAGGTCATCATATTCACAGAGCTGTCTTGACGTCATCCCTGTGGTTGGCGCATGTCTCGCACCACCGCTATCAATTCCCATGATTCTATAAACAGAGAAAAAAGGAATTGAAATACAACATTTGCACATTTGCAAGATGCAGTAAAAAAACTATGCTTAGATATTATGATTGTGTCTGAAAAAGATAGGGCACACAATTATGATTAAAAAAACTGCTGTTCAACTGTACTAATCTTTAGATTTTATTTCGTAAGTGAATGAGGCATGTAATCCCACATGATAGTCTCAACTTTAAGATGAACGAGTCAATAATAGTAATGTTTAAACTCTCGCAAACATGGAAAACACAAATTGATAGGATACTTTTGTTGTGGTTGTTTGATAAAAGACACCGTTAAAAGAAGGAAGTTTTTTTTCATATCCTGCTGAATACACGATATATTCTTCACCTTCCAGGCACAGGTAAATTTCTTTGGCAGCGGTCAATTCAAATGTATTTTAAAATGCATTTTATCTGACACTTAAAGGAAGATGTTACCTCGATTATTTCGGAGACACGGAAACAGGAGTGAACCTAGTGCTGAGGTTTATTTATTCATGCGCGATACAATATAGTTCTGTACAAATCCATATTTTGATCTTTCCTTAACCTCGTTGAAGATTTTTTTACCAATAAAGAGTTTATCACTTGTCAACCCAAGTGCTTGGCGTATAAAACGAGCATATTTTTAATGGACTTACCTGTTGTAATAATTTAAAAAATGTGATACGGTCACCAATAATAAATATGGAGGGAAATTTGATTGTTAATACAACATATTTATCGTGTTTAATTGTTAATTCGTAGTCTCATGGATCTTGTTTCAATTTGAAACGATTGTGCTTAACATTTTTTTCATTCAAATTCTTACAAATATGAACAGTTGTCCTTGACCTTCATGTAGTCGTGTGCTGTGCTTGATACGACCTACTTTTATAATGCAGTATTGCATTATATGATATCAATTATTATATCTATCTGCTTATGAAAGTCTGATACTGACCAATCCTTTTTCGTCAATATGCTTTAAAATTGAACTCATTATGTCTCCCCCTCTCTGGGGGAGACATATTGTTTTTGCCCTGTCCGTCAGTCCGGTAGTCCGGTAGTCCGTCAGTCCGTCAGTCCGTCCGTACGTCACACTTCGTTTCCGATCGATAACTGGAAAACCGCATGACCTAGGATCACCAAACTTGGTAGGGAGGTTGGTCATGAGGTGTAGAAGATCCCTATTGTTTTTGGGGTCACTAGGTCAAAGGTCAAGGTCGCGGCGACCCCCAATGTAAAAAACATTTCCGCTCAATATCTTGACAATGGTTTGACCTAGGTTCACCAAACTTGGTAGGGAGGTTGGTCATGAGGTGTAGAAGATCCCTATTGTTTTTGGGGTCACTAGGTCAAAGGTCAAGGTCGCGGCGACCCCCAATGTAAAAAACATTTCCGCTCAATATCTTGAGAATGGTTTGACCTAGGTTCACCAAACTTGGTAGGGAGGTTGGTCGTGAGGTGTAGAGGATCCCTATTGTTTTTGGGGTCACTAGGTCAAAGGTCAAGGTCGCGGCGACCCCCAATGTAAAAAACATTTCCGCTCAATATCTTGAGAATGGTTTGACCTAGGTTCACCAAACTTGGTAGGGAGGTTGGTCGTGAGGTGTAGAGGATCCCTATTGTTTTTGGGGTCAAAGGTCAAGGTCGCGGCGACCCCCAATGTAAAAAATATTTCCGCTCAATATCTTGAGAATGGTTTGACCTAGGTTCACCAAACTTGGTAGGGAGGTTGGTCGTGAGGTGTAGAGGATCCCTATTGTTTTTGTGGTCACTAGGTCAAAGGTCAAGGTCGCGGCGACCCCCAATATAAAAAACATTTCTGCTCAAAATCTTGAGAACGGTTTGACCTAGGTTCACCAAACTTGGTAGGGAGGTTGGTCATAAGGTGTAGAAGATCCCTATTGTTTTTGGGGTCACTAGGTCAAAGGTCAAGGTCGCGGCGACCCCCAATGTAAAAAACATTTCCGCTCAATATCTTGAGAATGGTTTGACCTAGGTTCACCAAACTTGGTAGGGAGGTTGATCATGAGGTTTAGAAAACTCCTATATTTTGGGGGGTCACAAGGTCAAAGGTCAACGTCGCTGTGACCTCTAATGTAAAAAAATATTTCCGTGCAATATCAGGAGAATGCTTTGATCTAGGTTCACCAAACTTTGAAGTGAGGTTGGTCATGATGTCTAGTTGATTTTGCAATCAGTTGGTCAAAGGTCAAGGTCACTGACCTTGAGGTGAAGAACCGGTTTCTGCTCAATAACTCAAGAACGTTTACACCCAGGAACTTCATACTTGGTATGCCAGTTAGTCATGACTAGTTGATGGCCCCTATTGATTTTGGGATCCATCATTGATTATTTCTCACCTACGACCACACAATGGGGGAGACATGCGCTTTTTCTAAAAAGCAATCTCTGGTTTTTTTTGTAAATGTATTTATTTTGTACATTATGAGAATTATATTCAACCGGTAGACCTAGAGCTGACAGTTGTAACAAGCAAATTATCTTTTTTTTATAATAAAATTTATATAGATCTATTTATATAGTCAAACAACACCTGGAAAGTGTCCTGTAGCCAAATACATTTAAGATTGTTACCAGTAGCTATTAAACCTTGCCCAGTATCACACAAATGAGAAATACAAGTCATATATAGACACAGTACTGGGCCACTACTGGTCAAACCCAGGAAACTTGGCTCCCATGAATCTTCTTTTCTTTTCTTTTTCTTTTAACTATCAGCACATTTAAGCACAGTCATTTGATAGGAATGAACCCCTTTGATAAATCTGAAGAATTTTTTTTTAGGCTAAATGTCACTTTATGTTTTTCATTTGACACCAAAGCTGGAGTTCATTCCTATCAAATGACTGCGTTTAAGAATCAAGAGTTCTGTTCGAAAAGAGCTGCATGGTTAACACCCGGATCCGTCACTAGCCCTATCTCACTCGATATGAATAGAATACACCTGGAAGCACTATTTCAGACTAAAAATAGCCAAAAGTGTCATGGGTGAGGCCTCCCTAAACACATGCATAACCACATATCGTGCATTTTTTCGGGTTTGGGTGAGTGGGAGTAGTTGGTGTTACTGTACATGTACACCCAATTAAAGTTGCGCTCAAAAGTTACACCCCCTGTTTGCTAAATCCTGAAGTGAGTTTAAATAACTTTAAATAATAAAAAAACTACCTGGGAAAGTGATTGTAACAGTTGTAGGCTCTGTAGTGTACGTTGTATTACAGAAATGCCAAGCAATGTAGAGATCAAGGCCCGAGTAGCGGATGTGGAGAGACTGAAGCTTGCAGCCCGGGAGTTGAGCGGCGCTGACCCGGTCCTCATCCGTCAGGAGGACATATTTTTCAATGTTCCTTCTGGCAGGCTCAAACTGAGGAAGTTACAGGCGAGTTTGAATTTATAATATGTAACATCATTGTCAGCAAGTGGAGGTTTTAAGGCTAATAGTACTGGCTTTTTGTGCAAGTAAGGTTTCTTTAACAAGGATATCTATACTATATGAATGTATACAGAAGTTTGGAAAGTTATCATTAGGATTTGAATTGCAGGATACGCAGTTGTTAACATATTCAGATGGAGTTCTGTTGATGTTGTTGAGTTTATAAAGGTCTGCCTGCGCCCTATAGTAGATGCATTATGGCGTGACCCCGTCAAATCCCCAAGTGGGACTGAAACCTATTTTTGAGGCCAAAGGGGGAGTTTTCCTGACAGCGTTCTCACAGGTTCATAGTTTATATATCTGTTACGGGTTCAAGTTTCGGGATTTGCTGAAACTAATGTTGTTGTAACTTGTAGTCCAACCAATTTGTTCTTTTCGTGTGATTTGATTGTAAGTGTATGTTTCATTTATATCTTTGTGATTACAGTACAATATGATTAAACTAAGTTTCGGGCTACTGAAGGGGCATTTTTGTAAGTGATCGGTGCGCAAAGTGTGTTTCCTCTGGTCATGCAATGTATGCACTGTTCTCAAGTTGGATCACGTGCAATTTTATTTCAAATAAATTCTCATTTTAGGACCAGAAGTCACAGCTGATTTTCTATGAGAGGAGTGATCAGACTGGTCCAAAGTTCAGTGACTACTGCATTTCTCAAACAGATGAACCGGAATCACTTCAGGTTTCTATACTCTATCTATGCAGTTATAATAATAATACATCAATATTTTAAAATCGCATTCTTCATCAGTTTTAAATATTTATCTATTTTGTCCATTTGCATCACCATAATATTGGTTTCTCAACATGCAGGCGACGCTGGTACGGGCGCTGGGCATGAAGGGCGTGGTGCAAAAGGAGCGGCTGCTCTACATGGTTGGGCAGACCCGCGTGCACTTGGACAATGTCCAGGACCTCGGAGACTTCATGGAACTTGAGGTACATGTTACATGTGCAGGGAAAGCATTGTGATAGTCCTTATCTTGTGGTGCAGATCTTTTTGTTTTAAGAAATGGGAATTCGTCGACCGGCACGTTTGTGCGGGGTTGTTTTATATACAGTCATACTTGATCATTACAATGCTTAGATCAGAATCCTAACTTTTGACATTTACCATGTTAGTTTATGTGTGTGTGTCTGATTGCAGGTTGTGATGCAGGAGGGCCAGAGCATGGAGGAGGGAGAGCAGATTGCCGCCCGCCTTATGGAGCAATTGGGAGTTGCCAGGGACCAGCTCATCTCCGGGGCATACATGGACCTCATTCTCAATAAACAAACTAAAACTTATGCTTTCTTATTTTCCTTGTGTATATAAATACTACCATTAACCTAATAAGTACCTTACACTACAATAGCCTAGTAGTGTGTATGTTAGTACATGTAAGTCAATTTTCTGATCATGTCATGTCAAGCATTTTTTGGGATTGGCCGGTCACCACAAAAGTTTTAATCCCCAAGTGATTGTGTGCCATGCATCACACCATAAATCAAGATCAACTCGGCCTAGTGGCTGTTGCTGCCCTAATAGGGATTTCAAAGGAGTAAACGGTGTCTCGGTCATATTTCAAACTTGACAGAATTGTAGGGCACTATGAATGTTTCTGTGCACCATATTGGTTTTCCAAGCTCAAAATTCACACCTGGTAGTCCACATGAATCAAAATTTAAGAACACGCAAAAATATAAATGCGCAAGAGTGATTAATGAAGTTGTCACCATTCATTTTGCTCTGGTTTTCTGATCCTAGCCATGTTACAGCAAGACAACACTATTTGAGCCGTTAAGAAAACTGAAAGTATGGTTGGAAATGATCTATAAATAATGCAGTTCAATTTGAAATATAACCATTTCAGCAATTAACAGTTTACCGCTTGTAAATGTTGGAAAGAAAACAACAACAATATAATATAAGAGCATTTATTTAGTATAATATGACCTATAATGACAGGATGATGAGGCCGAATATGTTTAACAATACATATACCTAGAACAGAATTAACAACAATTATGTTTCTATAACAAGTCAACATTTAAAACAACAGCATCAATAGTGTTTATATTATAAATCATTTCTTGATCCCTTACTAAGTATACCAGCAACATATTGTATTTTATGTAAGCTGTCAACAAATTAATTCGGCAAACTTAACGGCATAACAAATAACCTCAGATAATAGCATATTACTAATTCCGTTAGTAATACTGATCTTAATGTGATTTAATAAGTTCAATTTAACTAACAAAGCTACAGCTGTGTAATTTCAATTATAAACTTACAGCACTAACTTGAACCCTTTAAATGATTTTCAAAACTACAATTAACTGCTGCTTTGGAAATTGCACATGCTCATTTGCGTACAGTTAACTTTTTGAAACCAGAAAATTTGAAAATGATATTTGCAGCAAAAACAAACAATACATTATGTGTATGTTAATAAAGCATCACAAGTAACACAGAATTTGTATATTTAGTGTGTTTTTTTGGTATAAAAGCACATTTATTATGTAAATTCTTACTCTTTGGTGAGCGAAGTTCATGTAAATTTAGTATCAGAATTTGGAAAGGAAAGGTGATAGTAGTAATATAAAACAGGCATTTTATTCCTGCCAAATTGCACATTCATACAAATACTTTCCACTACAAAAGGAATACAAATACTCGTAGACCCTTTTCCATAAACATGCACTGTGCCAATGCACACAGCTTTTGGAACATAATAAACAATGATATTGACACAATAAATGTAAAGGTCAAACATGCTTTTGAAAGGATAAAACCAGATAACTTGTCCTGCAAAAACACTTGATCTTTTAAAAAAAAAAATACAATTTCACAATCAATGGTATATGAACGATGGTCATCATGTTATTTGATGAACACATCCTACTTTTTAGACCTGTAAGGCAACCATGTCAATAACCTACAGTATACAGTGTACAGTCAAGCACATAGTATATTATTTACTGAAAATAGTGAGCCCTGAATGTTCAAAAAGAAGTTGAGGAAATACCTTTCAAGACAATCAAACCACATTTATAAAACATGTTCACAACACAGGGTTTGCGAACTTGAAGAATCTGAGTATTGGATATACATAAAGTCTGTTTGGTGTTTACAATAGCAGTCAGCTTTAAGGCAACATAAATCAGTAGCAGCAATACAATGCTTAAATAAGCAAGTTAGCAGTTTTCAGCTCAATAGACTGTCAACAAAATATTTCTGAAAGATTTTTTACATGCTTTATTTGAAACAATTGAGCAAAGTAACTATGGTAACCATTTATGTTACCTGGCAAAATAAAGTATACAAAATGATACACAATTTACAGTAATGGAAAGGTACTGTTGAAAGGACAGAACAATTAACTTTCTGAACATTTGCAATAACATCTGCTAGGTAACGACATTAGTATTAAACATTGCCAGGTACATTATTTTTGCCAAACTATAACAAACCTGAAAAAGAAAATTTGCTGGGTTCCAACCCATCTAAGTAACATTATAAAACTCTTAGGAATATGAGAATGCCAATATGAACGATACCCATTATTATAGCTTTACTGTTCAAGATAAAAATATAATATTCAAGTTTGTAAGAAAAATTTAACAAGAGCGCAAAAATATGTCCGTCCTTGTTTTAGGACACCAAGTTTGGCAATAACTGGTTCTATGTTAGCTAAATTTTGAGAGTGAACACTGTTAATAGTTTTGCCAATGCAAGGGTCATAAATCTAGAGCAGTTGAGGCATGGCTGGTTATCAAACGTGACCAAGACATTCTGCCCATTTATATTTTGACCAAATTTGGTAATGATTCGACAAAGGCTTCTAAAGTTATTGATCTTGCAAGACCAATTTTAGGTAATTTATATTATTAAAGGGTGATAACTCTCCAGCCGTCTGGCTAGTGATTAAACTTGTCTGAAATATTATGCAAAAATTTGATGATGATTCGACAAAAGATCCTAAAATTATTGATTTGGTGAACATACTAGATGTTGACCGCCGCAGGTGAATCTGTTATGTGTCTCATTCTATGAACGAGCCTATAGAAATACATCATGTCATGCTCTATTTAGAAACAATATTATTAATAGGCATAGTAATCAATAAACAAATTATGAATCAATTAAACATTTGAAGAAATGCATCACATTATCGAAGTAATAATAAATACAGTAACTCTTGCAAACCAAACTTAACTACATTGAGCACAATCAACTCGAATATATAACATGGTATTATAAAGAACAGTGACTAGTTACAGCATAAAAAAAAGTATAAGACAAATAAATGCATGCATGAACCAAGTAACGTATACATGTATACAAGAGAACAGATTAAATGCCGATAGCCTAGCCCCCATCAATACTAGGCTCAATATATGCCATAAAACCCTAGCCTCTACAGCTCTTGTTGCTATCTGTGCCAAAAAACTCTAGCCCCCACAACTCGAGGCACTTTTAAGTGCCAAGAAACCCTAGCCCTGTCTTCACTAGGTGCTATATGACCCATGGAACCCTAGCTTCCTCTACACTATGCACTTTATGTGCCAAGAAACCCTAGCCCTGTCTTCACTAGGCACTATATGTGCTGTGGAACCCTAGACCCATCTACAACAGGCAGTATATGTGCCATAGATCTCTAGCCTCCTCTACAGTAGGCCCTGTATGTGCCATGGAACCCTAGACCTCTCTACAGTAGGCGCTATATGTGCCGTGGAACCCTAGACCCCTCTCTCTACACCAGGCAGTTATGTGCCATGGAACCCTAGCCTCCTCTACAGTAGGTGCTATATGTGCCGTGGAACCCTAGACCCCTCTCTCTACACCAGGCAGTATATGTGCCATGGATCTCTAGCCTCCTCTACAGTAGGCGCTATATGTGCCGTGGAACCCTAGCCTCCTCTACACCAGGCAGTATATGTGCCATGGATCTCTAGCCTCCTTTACAGTAGGCGCTATATGTGGCGTGGAACCCTAGCCTCCTCTACACCAGGCAGTATATGTGCCATGGATCTCTAGCCTCCTTTACAGTAGGTGCTATATGTGCCGTGGAACCCTAGCCTCCTCTACACCAGGCAGTATATGTGCCATGGAACCCTATACCCATCTACACCAGGCAGTATATGTGCCATGGATCTCTAGCCTCCTCTACAGTAGGCGCTCTATGTGCCATGGAACCCTAGCCTCCTCTACAGTATGCGCTATATGTGCCATGGAATTCTAGCCTCCTCTACAGTAGGTGTCTACAGTAGGTGCTATATGTGCCATGGAATTCTAGCCTCCTCTACAGTAGGTGCTATATGTGCCATGGAACCCTAGCCTCCTCTACACCAGGCAGTATATGTGCCATGGATCTCTACTCCACAGTAGGCGCTATATGTGTCGTGGAACCCTAGACCCCTCTACAACAGGAAGTATATGTGCCATGGAACCCTAGCCTCCTCTACAGTAGGCGCTTTATGTGCTGTGGAACCCTAGCCTCCTCTACAGTAGGCGCTTTATGTGCCGTGGAACCCTAGCCTCCTCTACAGTAGGCGCTTTATGTGCCGTGGAACCCTAGCCTCCTCTACAGTAGGCGCTTTATGTGCCGTGGAACCCTAGCCTCCTCTACAGTAGGCGCTTTATGTGCCGTGGAACCCTAGCCTCCTCTACAGTAGGCGCTTTATGTGCCGTGGAACCCTAGCCTCCTCTACAGTAGGCGCTTTATGTGTCGTGGAACCCTAGCCTCCTCTACAGTAGGCGCTTTATGTGTCGTGGAACCCTAGCCTCCTCTACAGTAGGCGCTTTATGTGCCGTGGAACCCTAGCCTCCTCTACAGTAGGCGCTTTATGTGTCGTGGAACCCTAGCCTCCTCTACAGTAGGCGCTTTATGTGCTGTGGAACCCTAGCCTCCTCTACAGTAGGTGCTTTATGTGCCGTGGAACCCTAGCCTCCTCTACAGTAGGCGCTTTATGTGTCGTGGAACCCTAGCCTCCTCTACACCAGGCAGTATATGTGCCATGGAACCCTAGCCTCCTCTACAGTAGGCGCTTTATGTGCCGTGGAACCCTAGCCTCCTCTACAGTAGGCGCTTTATGTGCCGTGGAACCCTAGCCTCCTCTACAGTAGGCGCTTTATGTGTCGTGGAACCCTAGCCTCCTCTACACCAGGCAGTATATGTGCCATGGAACCCTAGCCTCCTCTACAGTAGGCGCTTTATGTGCCGTGGAACCCTAGCCTCCTCTACAGTAGGCGCTTTATGTGCCGTGGAACCCTAGCCTCCTCTACAGTAGGCGCTTTATGTGCCATGGAACCCTAGCCTCCTCTACAGTAGGCGCTTTATGTGTCGTGGAACCCTAGCCTCCTCTACACCAGGAAGTATAT
Organism: Mya arenaria; assembly: GCF_026914265.1. Lineage (NCBI taxonomy): Eukaryota > Metazoa > Mollusca > Bivalvia > Myida > Myidae > Mya > Mya arenaria. Next base: position 66,798,322 of record NC_069125.1, on the reverse strand, counting down.
GTGCCATGGAACCCTAGCCTCCTCTACAGTAGGCGCTTTATGTGCCGTGGAACCCTAGCCTCCTCTACAGTAGGTGCTTTATGTGCCGTGGAACCCTAGCCTCCTCTACACCAGGCAGTATATGTGCCGTGGAACCCTAGCCTCCTCTACAGTAGGCGCTTTTTATATGCCGTGGAACCCTAGCCTCCTCTACACCAGGCAGTATATGTGCCGTGGAACCCTAGCCTCCTCTACAGTAGGCGCTTTTTATATGCCGTGGAACCCTAGCTCCCTCAACACAAGGAACTATGTGCCACGGAACCCTAGCCTCCTTATTTCTAGGGGCTTAATGTGCCTGGTACCAGTCTATACCATGTATGCCTTGTAACAAGTGGCCTGGTATCACAGTCAAGTTTCTGTACATATTGATAACGCATGTGCATAATATTGGTTCTCAAAATTGCCAAGAGTATATTCTATTGCATTTTCATGTAAACTGATGATTATTTACAAACATGAAATGTACATGAATATGATGTACTGCACCATTTATCAACTACATCTTTGAAAAATGACAACAATCTCAATCTTTCTTAAGTATAATCTCTTCTTTCTATTTATTATGTATGAGGAACACTAGAGTTTCTAGGTTCACTATTGCCTCTTGATCTAAATCTGAACAAATATTCAAAATAACTAAATATATATCTTTGGGTACATAAGCACTTTCAGTTATATATCATCTGGGTTATATCACTGAACTAATCATTTACTGCTGAACATAAATAACTGATTTAATCTTAAATGTACATTCCAAATAATGTAACTAACAGTAATTTTGTAAAGGCTATAAAAAAAACAATGATACAACAATAACAAGAGGGCCATGATGGCCCTAAATCGCTCACCTGAGTAAAAGAGTTTAACCTTTGTAATCAATATAGCTTAATATTTGTTCTCAAAGAATATTGGCTGGTCACTTTTCATTAAGTTAAATGGATGTTGCACTAATTAGTACGCCATTCAATATCTCTGTACGGTTCCATCAATATGCAAATATGAAAATAAAAGAGACCAAACAAAATTATTTTAATACATTTGAGAGAAGTCTATGCAAGGGTGCTTCAGACCAAATTTGGTAAATATCCATCAAGAGGTTCACAAGAATAATCGTTTTTTACTCTATTTTTAGCTAAAAGGGGCCAAACAAAATTATGTGAACAAATTTAAGAGAGGTCCATGCAAGGACACTTCAAACCAAATTTGCTGAAGATCTATCAAGGGGTTCATGCGAAGAAAATGTTAAGTTTTTTTTTACTAATTTTAGCTCTGGTGGCCCTTAAAAGGGGCCAAACAAAATTATTTGAAAAGACCTGACAGAGGCCCATGCTAGGATGCTTCAGACTTGAAGATCCATCAAGCAGTTAATAAGATCAAGTTGTTTAAAGGTTTTTCTATTTTTTGCTCTGGTGACCCCTAAAAGGGGCCAAACAAAACCATTTGAACAAAGTTGAGAGAGGACCATGTAAGGATGCTACATATCAAGTATGGAGTCATTCTGACCTTTACTTTCAGAGGAAAAGATGTTTAAGTGACAAGACAATGTAAAAACAAATGACCCCTGAGCAAGGCCAATTTGACCCCGGGACAATAAGGTAACCACTAAGGTCCACTAGGTAACACTATATACCAAATATGAAAGCTCTAGGTCTTATATTTTGGAGAAGAGGATTTTTAAAGTTTTATTATATAAGACTATATAAAAATATTGAAAACCTAAGCCTATGAACACGGGGCGTGGCCAATTTTGACCCCAGGGCTAAAGTTTGAACAGACTTAATAGTGGTCTGATAAACAATGCTTCATACCAAATATCTAATGCCTTTGCCTTTTGGTTTCGGAGAAGAAGATTTTATAAGTTTTCATCATATACATATATAAGGAAACCCATGACCGCCCGGGTGGGGCCATTTTTTGACCCCAGGGTCAAAGATTGAACAATATTGGTACAAGTCAACTAGATGATATATCATGCCAAATATCTAAGCTCTTGTCACTACTTGATTTTACGTGTGTATCTATATATGTATATTTGTTATTAATTGTTGTATGTGGCCCATATTGAAAATTGGTATGTGTACTAAATATGTTATCCAGTTTAAATTAAGACGTTACTTGTCTTTGTGAGTTCGGAGAAGATTTTTTAAGTTTTCACTATAACACATATAGAGAAAACCCATCAGCCCCGGGGTGTGGCCAATTTCGACCCCAGGGCCATAATTTGAACAAACTTTGTAGAGGTCCACTAGACGATGAATCATGCCAAATATCTAAGCTCTAAGCCACGTAAGTTCAGAGGAGATGATTTTTGAAGTTTTCACTATACACATATAGAGAAAACCCATGACCCCCGAAGGGGGTGGGGCCAATTTTGACCCCAAGGCCATAATTTGAACAATCTTTGTAGAGGTCCACTAGACGATATATCATGTCAATTATCTAAGCTCTAGTCCAAGTAAGTTCAGAGGAGAAGATTTTTGAAGTTTTAACTATAAACATATAGAGAATACCCTAACCCCCCTGGGCGGGACCAATTTTGACCCCAAGGCCATAATTTGAACAATCTTTGTAGAGGTCCACTAGACGATGAATCAAGTCAAATATCTAAGCTCTAAGCAACGTAAGTTCAGAGGAGATTTTTGATTTTTTGATTTTTTTTAATATAAACATATAGAGAAAACCCATGACCACCCAGGGGCGGGGCCAATTTTGACCACAGGGCCATAATTTGAACAATCTTTGTAGAGGTCCACTAGACGATGAATCATGCCAAATATTTAAGCTCTAGTCCAAGTAAGTTAACCCTTTACTTCATAGATACGCAATTTTACTTATCTATCCATAGCTTCATAGATACGGATCTTAACGTTTTATCCATAGCTTCATAGATACGTAATCCTACGTATTCGTAATGTAGGGGCATTTATTTTCATACCTGATGCTTGTTTATGGGCTATAAATTCATATTCATGAAGTATAAACATCGATAAATACAATGCACTAAAAAAAACACTATGTTACTATTTAAAGAATTTCGGAAAATCGCAAAATAAGGTCACTGGTATCAAAGATGCGTAAAACGTTGACTGCGCAGGTTTGTGGGCATTCCTGTCTCGTTTTCCTCGTGGAAATTTACACAATACTGCAAGTTATAATTAACTACCAATAATACAACTATATTTTATTGATCACGCGCCTGACGTCACAGGTCATGGTTCGAAAACGTGTCAAAATGTCGGCCATGTTGGATAAACAAAAAATCATCTGGCTTGTATAAACAAAGGCCATAAATCATTATATGGGACATATGTGTCACTTCTGTTTCGCTAATCCGGTCATAAAAATGCGCATCTGCTTCTACAAATTGAAAGTAAGTACAAATGTGTTATAAAATAATGACTATCCCTATTGTTAAACTTTGACATGACCCAATTTAACATCGATCAGCTGTTGAAACACGTGTTTTCGAATACACAAGAATGCAATGTAGAGCTAATTTCTGCCCTTGTTAACTTCAGTTTAAAACAACATTCCTGAATGATGTCATTTATATTTCAGTGTTTGTCTGACGAATCGGAACATTCTGGCTTCAATTAAAATGAGTTTGAGACATTGAGTACGACGTCGAGAATTCAGACCTCGGCGTCACGCACACAAGGATACGAGAAATGAGGATTTTTAAAATCAAACCCAAATGACAATACATGGACATGCAATAAACGATATAAATTTAGTAAACAATAACATGCAGGCCTCATTTAGTAGTTGAATAATAACTTTATTTGTTCATTGTAGTGTTAAATAACCGAAAGTTATACGTACTGTGACAGTTGATCAACTTTTTTTTTCTTCTGTATCATATATATAAATATACCGTGCTTCTTTGTTGTGAACTATTTTTTAATTCTGTCCATCTTTGTTTCAATTCAGGTTGCATTAAATGAATTATAAAAATATGTTGTTTATATAATATTTCGTGTTATGTTTGATAAATAAAAGTGTAATAAAAATTAATTTTCATCAAATTTGACATATTTTTCTGTTTGTTTATGAATATCATGCGGAAATAATTTAGATAACAAAATAAAATTTATATGACTGGATTGGAAATTTAATTCTCTATAAACTTTACATTGATGACTTATTGATTAAACCAAAAGAAATACTAAGAAAATAGGTTTGTAATACATTAGGGTTAAAATTCCAATAATATCAATAATCTCCTATGAAGTAGGGGTACTGATAAGAACTGATAAGCCATGAACTGGCAGCCTGAAATGGCTTAGGTTTACATGAAGTAAAGGGTTAAGAGGAGAAGATTTTTGAAGTTTTAACTATAAACATATCAAGTATACCCATGACCCCCCGGGGCGGGGCCAATTTTGACCCCAAGGCCATAATTTGAACAATCTTTGTAGAGGTCCACTTGACGATGAATCAATCCAAATATCTAAGCTCTAGTCCAAGTAAGTTCAAAGGAGAAGATTTTTGAAGTTTTCACTATAAACATATAGAAAATACCCTAACCCCCCGGGGCGGGGCCAATTTTGACCCCAAGGCCATAATTTGAACAATCTTTGTAGAGGTCCACTAGACGATGAATCATGCCAAATATCTAAGCTCTAGTCCAAGTAAGTTAAGAGGAGAAGATTTTTGAAGTTTTCACTATAAACATATAGAGAATACCCTAACCCCCCGGGGCGGGGCCAATTTTGACCCCAAGACCATAATTTGAACACTCTTTGTAGAGGTCCACTAGACGATGAATCATGCCAAATATCTAAGCTCTAGTCCAAGTAAGTTCAAAGGAGAAGATTTTTGAAGTTTTCACTATAAACATATAGAAAATACCCTAACCCCCCGGGGCGGGGCCAATTTTGACCCCAAGGCCATAATTTGAACAATCTTTGTAGAGGTCCACTAGACGATGAATCATGCCAAATATCTAAGCTCTAGTCCAAGTAAGTTAAGAGGAGAAGATTTTTGAAGTTTTCACTATAAACATATAGAGAATACCCTAACCCCCCGGGGCGGGGCCAATTTTGACCCCAAGACCATAATTTGAACACTCTTTGTAGAGGTCCACTAGACGATGAATCATGCCAAATATCTAAGCTCTAGTCCAATTAAGTTCAAAGGAGAAGATTTTTGAAGTTTTCACTACAAACATATAGAGAAAACCCATGACCCCCCGGGGCGGAGCCAATTTTGACCCCAAGGCCATAATTTGAACAATCTTTGTAAAGGTCCACTAGACGATGAATCATGCCAAATATCTAAGCTCTAGTCCAAGTAAGTTCAGAGGAGAAGATTTTTGAAGTTTTAACTATAAACATATAGAGCATATCCATGACCCCCCGGGGCGGGGCCAATTTTGACCCCAGGGCCATAATTTGAACAAACTTTGTAGAGGTCCACTAGACGATGAATCATGACAAATATCTAAGCTCTAGGCCAAGTAAGTTCAGAGAAGAAGATTTTTGAAGTTTTCACTATAAACATATAGAGAAAACCCATGACCCCCCGGGGCGGGGCCAATTTTGACCCAAGGGCCATAATTTGAACAATCTTGGTAGAGGACCATTTGGTGATCCTACCTACCATATATCAACGGCCTAAGCCTTGTGGTTTGGGAGAAGAAGATTTTTAAAGTTTTTCCTTTCCATTGCCATGGCAACCAGAGTTCTGCATGGAATTCAATTCTTTGAACAATTTTCAAAGGGGACCACCCAAGGAACATTCCTGTGAAGTTTGGATGAAATTGGCTAAGCGGTTTATGAGGAGATGTCGTTTAAAGTAAAAGTTTACGGACGGACGACGGACGGACGGACGACGGACAAATTGTGATCACAAAAGCTCACCTTGTCACTATGTGACAGGTGAGCTAAAAACAGTAAAAATGTGACATTCAGTGGCAAATGCATTAAACTGATAACAGTAATAATTGATATCTGGATTAAAAAATATCTGATCTTCTTCAATTCGACAAATAAACTTCCCTATTGTTATATATTTCATCCATACAGTTTGAGTTTTGCCAATGTAAAAAGGTTGGTTCTGAATCTTGGATATGAGGTTTCAAATGACATCATTTATTGAAAAAGTAAGTAGATATGAGTTGCATGAAACATATTGAGGTGACCATGTCAGCCATCGTGGTTGTTGCTGCAGACAGTATTAGTGAGTATTGGTTCAGCAATAATGGTTGTTATTGCAGAAAGGTTGCGACTGTTTTCACCATCATGGTTGTTGTAGCAGAAACATATTTGTGGTAGTTGAGTCAATCATCATGGTTGTTGTTGCAAAATGGTATTGGTGGTGACTATGTCAGCCATCATGGTTGTTGTTCCAAAATGGTATTGGTGGTGACTGTGTCAGTCATCATGGTTGTTGCTGTAGAAAGGTATTAGTGGTGACTGTGTCAGCCATCATGGTTGTTGCTGTAGAAAGGTATCAGTGATGACTGTGTCAGCCACCATGGTTGTTGCTGTAGAAAGGTATTAGTGGTGACTGTGTCAGCCACCATGGTTGTTGCTGTAGAAAGGTATCAGTGGTGACTGTGTCAGCCACCATGGTTGTTGCTGTAGAAAGGTATTAGTGGTGACTGTGTCAGCCACCATGGTTGATGCTGTAGAAAGGTATTAGTGGTCACTGTGTCAGCCACCATGGTTGTTGCTGTAGAAAGGTATTAGTGGTGACTGTGTCAGCCATCATGGTTGTTGCTGTAGAAAGGTATTAGTGGTGACTGTGTCAGCCATCATGGTTGTTGCTGTAGAAAGGTATTAGTGGTGACTGTGTCAGCCACCATGTTTGTTGTAGCAGAAAGGTATTAGTGCTGACTGTGTCAGCCATCATGGTTGTTGCTGTAGAAAGGTATTAGTGGTGACTGTGTCAGCCACCATGTTTGTTGTAGCAGAAAGGTATTAGTGGTGACTGTGTCAGCCATCATGGTTGTTGCTGTAGAAAGGTATTAGTGGTGACTGTGTCAGCCACCATGTTTGTTGTAGCAGAAAGGTATTAGTGGTGACTGTGTCAGCCATCATGGTTGTTGCTGTAGAAAGGTATTAGTGGTGATTGTGTCAGCCACCATGGTTGTTGCTGTAGAAAGGTATTAGTGGTGACAATGTCAGCCACCATGTTTGTTTTAGCAGAAAGGTATTAGTGGTGACTATGTCAGCCATCATGGTTGTTGCTGTAGAAAGGTATCTGTGGTGACTGTGTCAGCCACCATGTTTGTTGTAGCAGAAAGGTATTAGTGGTGACTGTGTCAGCCATCATGGTTGTTGCTGTAGAAAGGTATCAGTGGTGACTGTGTCAGCCACCACGTTTGTTGTAGCAGAAAGGTATTAGTGGTGACTGTGTCAGCCATCATGGTTGTTGCAAAATGGTATAGGTGGTATCTTAGCAGTCATCATGGTTGTTAGTGCAGAAAGGTATTTGTTGTGACTGTTTCAGTCATCATGGTTGTTGTTGCATAAAGTATTGCCATCCTTCACCATTCCCAAAGCAACAGCTGCTTCAGATATCTGAAATAATCATCAAACAGTTGGTACTATGTTGTACATTTATTTAGAAAACATGTAAAGATCACAAGATAGTGACATAATACTTTGGCCCTTCAAAAAATATATAGATAGTTGTTTGCTGCAGTGTAAGATTGTAATATATTTCACCGAATAAGCACCAAAATTTAGATTTCACGAGTGGCGTAGCCACGAGTCAAATACTCACTCTTGGTGTTATCGGGGCTTTTATTACCATAGTGAGTGACAGAAATGTATTTTTCAGAAAAAAAGTACTATAAATTACATGCAGGGTAAGAGATACCTCTTTTTGAATCGTTTAATGTAAAAAGTTTAAATTGTCATAGAAATTAAATTCATGTTGTTTTTATAACTTAAAGGGCAATAACTTTGGACTCACTTCAGAAAAAACCTTGCATGAGCACCATAACACTATCTTCATATACCGGTATACACATTTCCTATAAATTTCATTAATTTCTGTCTTGTATTTATCCGGACGAACAGGCAGAAAAAAGACGAACAAAACAAAACTTATACCCCCCTGGTGGGGTATAATTGACTACAGTTGTTTTGATATAATATGTGATATATATCTTAATTAAACATGTAATTCTTTTCTTTATACAAGACGCATAAGAGACCTCTGTACCTCCGGGGCTGTATTCATAAAGAATCTTACTTAAACTGATCAAGTTAGCAGAAAATTGCATTTCTTTTCAAAATGCTTACAATGTTTTTACACCAAATATATGAAAAATAAGCCAGAACATGTTCTAAATAATAAATGCATGGGAATAATTTTAATGAAAGGTAGAGTATATTTGAAATATCTGTAATTGATAAAAATTAAAACATTTTATGAAATCAAAACTTTTCTCTTAAAGATGTTTTGTTGATATATATACATACAGCCCCTATTTTAAGATCAGCCTGAAAGTAACCTGTAATGTTCATAAGACTGATGCACCCTATATATAACCTTTTATAATACAGCTTTTAACATCATCCTGTCTAACATCAACCTTTATACTACATTCTAACCTGTAACAAGAACTGTGTGAACATGGAGTCTGCACCTGTCAAAGGTTACACCTGGGCTCATAAGATGTCTTACTTGTACACCATGCAATGTCTGGCCTATACCCTCATGTATATCTGATGCCTTACCTGTCGCAGGTACTCCTGGCACTCCTTCTTTGCCTGTGCCAGCAGGTCTGCCTGACCCTGCAGCACTCTTATGTTCCACGCAAAATTCTCTATTGCCTGAAACCATAACAAGATGATTGAGGGTATTTTAAATAAAGATCACATCATTCTGTTACTTTTTCCCACTGAAGAGACGAGAAAGTACCGTAGGCTTATTGATGTGATGTATAACAGAAATGATGTTGATAATAAAATGACCATCTTGTGCTGAAATGTTCATAAAAATAGTTGGTTTTAAAACTTCTGTATGCTTTAATGCCATACTGTATATCCACCTTTTAACTAACAGTCATTTTAAACTCACACGGAAAGTATGTATTGTTAACAAATAATAAACATGTATGTTTTGCTATCACTTTCAATTCCATGCATGTCTTTTGGTAGCAATGTCTTAAGGATATATTCAACTTAATGTTATAATTATAGTTAGAACATTTAAAATATTTTGGGTTTGGTGGAGCGAGCAAGCCCTTCTTCTTTTTAAGACTTCATATAATATGTTCTTTAGTCTTAGAATAAGGCATGTTTTCAATTGGTAGGGAACAAATTGTGATGTCATGTCTGTTAAATTGTAATATTGAAATTCTTAACGATTAAGCATGGCACCTCCTGGAAGCACATTGGTGAATTGCCTTGAAATGTAGGTTATAATCTAGGGCAGTTATGAGCATGGGAGTGTATGATATCCATACCTTGGAAAGTTTCTTGCCCTTAAGTCCAGCCTGCACGCTGACTGTCTCCAGTTCCTCGTGCCACTCAAGACCTGCTCGCTGGCTCTGCAGCAACTATAAACACGCAAACAACGCATACTAGTTAGCTCTTTTGTTTATTGACACATGCTAATATATCAATGTTATCTTCAGATGTACATAATGGATAATTTATCAATTCTGGTTTACTCTCTGGAAAGAGCTATTAAAGAATGTACAACAGGTTCACTTACTCTTTCATAAACACCATCTGCACTGTCTATCAAACTCTTACAATCTGCCACCAACTGCAAGAAAAAGAAAGTCATCACCTTTACTTAAAGTAATTCAACTCCATCAAAACAATATGTTCTTTAGAATGGTATACCTTTGACAGGTCCTTTTTTCACAAATGCCCAATTTCGCAAGGTTTAATATTTGCAATGCCATTTTTCAATCAATAGCAAACGTCATTTCTAAATTAAAAACATAAATAATGAATTTGAAACCCTTTATAAATTAAACCATAGCAAAATTTAACGAATGAAATAGAGCTAATACCCAGGAGCGAATACGCCCACAAGCTGCCTTGACACAGGAGTGGTATACTATTTCTTTGTAAAAGGGGCAATAAAACATTGGTGGATTGTAAACAGAGTCAAACTTAACCTGTTTTTTGTTTATAGTTTTATACATGTGTACCTAATAAAAACTGGAGTCCATTGTATCTGTCATGATTTTTCATCTGGACACCAACTTTTGGCAAATTGTAAGTAGAAAAGGAGCCATTAACAGTAAAAGTTTGGTAATTTGTGAACAAACCAAATCTGACCACTATTATATGATGTTAAACTGGATAACAAAAATCACTTAAATCTGCAACCTTTAAATGATTTAATGTCTGGACAGATATTTTTGATAGTCTACAGTAACTTGTATTTTATCATAAACATCATGTAGATATGTTAAAGCTGCACTCTCACAGATCAAACGTTTTGACAACTTTTTAATTTGTCTTGGAACGAGCCAATTTTTTCGAAAATCCATGGAAACCAGTTATGTAAGACTGCTAACAAAAAATTAGAGCGCAGATTTTCATATTTAAGTTAAAAAATGGACGTTTTATGCATTTTTCTTAAACCGTTAGTAACAGTATATGCTATAAAACATTAATTTTTGAACAGAAATATGAAAATCTGCGATCTGATCTTTTATCAGCAATCTTATATCATTGGTTTGCAGATAATTACGCAAAATATTTCTCTTTTTAAGACAAAAAATAAAAAAGTTTTAAAAACGGTTAATCTGTGAGAGTGCAGCTTTAAAACCATAACCTAATCTAGTCATTTAACTAGATTCTAGAAAAATAATCTCTTTATGGTAAAACAATGTGCCGTATTTCCCCGACTATAAGGCGATCTGCTTATAAGACGACCCCCTAACTTTGCCCATGAAATCTGGTGTTTTTGTCTAGACTTGTTTATAAGACGGGGTCTATTTTTAAAGGAAATCCAGCACTTGAATTTTTCCAAGTCTGTGTTAATGTTAAAGCTAAGCAGTCAATTATCAACTAAATTTGTTAAGGGTTTATTTAAAGTATCATTTTTTCTTACAGCCAAATGTTCATTCATATTTGTAGTAAACTCAAATATATTGGCCATAATTTGAAGGTTCTCAGACGAGGATTATTGATTATTATTTTCCAATCATATGGTATGTTCTAACCAGCCTAGTTGCAATCTTGGTAGTAAAATGAGATCATACGGTTAAGACTGACCTATTTAAACTACAAACTATTGCCATGCACCTTTGATCTTTCCACAACTCGTGCTGTGACATCTCAAATTTTACCGCAACTGACGAACACGACACAGTCCATTACATGTGTTAATAAGTTGAATTTTCGCAGTTGTTTGTTTGGATTGCAGTGAATGAAGGGACTTAAATTAGGAGAAATAAATAACCATGATGATTGCGGTTGAATTAATGTAATGATTAATGAAATATGTATTGAGACCTGCCAGTTAGTCTGATGGGTGTGATCGTGTCACTTTTATTGGGGCGTCATCAACAGACAATAAATCAATCGAATACTGTATGTTGAATATTCCTGATTCTGACGCTATTCTTTCTGAGTTTCTTAAAGCCTGGCTTATAAGACAGGCCCCCTACTTTAAGGTTAAAAATAGGTACTCAATTTCCCCGTCTTATAGTCGCGGAAATACGGTACTATCATATACGTTTTCAATTTAAATTAAGACAGTTTAAAGGATCCTAAGATTCATCAAATACAGTCATATCCATAGTGTACTCATATTATCAAAGGAAATTATCGAAGGACATAAGCCATAATCCTCGTGTACTCACATTATCAAAGGACATTAGAGCTTTCTTGAGGATGTCTGGCAGGTTACCCTCTGCATCTAACACTGGATACTGAAAGCAGGAAAAACGTTTATTGTATTATTATTATTTTAAATAACCGCCTGATATATTGAGTCAAAAACACCATTACTAACACAGCTTAATAAGTTGCTTCATTAATTTTAAATGAGACTCCTGGGCAAACATGTGCAATTTAATATTTATTTGGAAACAGCTGTACAATTTACATCCATGTCCACTCTTGGAAGTCAGGATACACATATCAAAAAACAAAAACATCTTTCAAGCCCAAAGCAATTAGCATAATTATCATAAATTAATACTGACTACACATGTTAGTCAAACGCTGTATATTTCTGTACCTCTCCTTGCATGTAGAGGTTTAGCACTCCCTGCTCAGATGAGCTGGAGACTCGTGTGTTGAGGAGGCGGATGCACTGTTTCAGGTTGGCAATGGGAGATAGACCACACATTTCCTTGAAGTCTGCCAAGGCCGTCTGTACATTGTCTCTCAGGTCCGTGCCATCTCTCAGGGGCTGGATGGCAATCTGGGATACACGAGTACAGGCAGTCTCACTCAATGTTTTGTTTGGATAACAGTAGATGGACTGTTTACATTAAGAAGATGTAATGATAGAAGCAAATAAGACTACAGTCATGTACATTAATTGCAGTACACATGTCTGAAAGTGAGCAGATGTAAAGAAGAGACTATTAATTTCTTAATGGTATGGTCATTTTTGTTAAAATCTTGTTTTTTTCATGAGTGTACTTTTTCTCTTGGAAAAAACATTGTCTAATGTCAACTGACGTTACGACAATACTCTCCCACAAGGACTTTTTTGTGTTTTGATTTCCATAAAGACTCTAATTAAATGACAACTTATACAATTTTGATTGCTGACAAAATGAGCCACGCCTAACTGAATATCTTCTGCTTTTTTGTAGAACAGAAAAACCTTAAACAAACCTTGAATGTTTCATCAATACTTTTTACGCCAACTGCTTTCATGCTTGCATAGTCTCGTTTTCTTTTGGTCTTCTTCACAGACATCCCCCTTTTATGTGCCTTCTACAGTGAAATTATGGAGAAACATTTTATTTACACTTGCGTAGACACATTATGGTTAAGAGAAATACATAATTTTCACATGGGCAGCTCAGAATAAAAATATAATGAGAAAACTCATCCTTTCTTTCAGCAGGTACTTTGACATACTTCTATTAATAAATTCTTGTCATGGAAATTGTCCTAAATTGTTTTCACATATATACTGTAGATAAATGTAGACATCCTTAAGCAGTGCACACATTGACATATTACTGTAAAAGTAATGTAAAAGGATTAAGTTTCCCCCTTAGCTTACCCCGCCCCCTCTCTTGTTGGTGATGGCAACATGGATGAAGAGACAGCAGTTTTCTATTGGTTCCCCTGTGTTTGACAGCAGGCGGATGTGCCGATAACCTGCACATAGGCAAACATATTTGTCTATGGGATTGTCAAATACTTGAACATTTGTATAAACATAAAATTGTGGCTACTATATCTGTATAGGTTTAGGCCAAATGTAGTTATTGACACATCATGACAGTTAAATCTATTTCAGTGAAAGAGTAAGCTTTTTGTTTCCAAATCGAAGCTTTCAACATGGAGCCAAAAACCACTTCTAGCAATAAACACTATCATAAATCAGCTTACCTGTCTGCATGCATTCAAATGGTATGGTGTACTGTCCGATGAACTCATCACCAATATAGTCATCATCCAGCACAGAGAAACGAACTAAGGCAAGCTCAGGCAAGTTGATCTGGAACTCAAAACTCTCATCAAACACCGGATTGTAGCCTGAAATAGCAAACATCAGTATTTAATCTTCTGATATGAAACACCAGGTAATCAGCAATATCAATTATCAAGATGTAATCTGTAAAGTCATACAAGGGTTGTAACCGCTTTAATATGTGCTTAAAAGGCAAGCCAGCTGAGTAATTCTTCTAAAAGGCTTCTAGCAACTGAGCAAAAAAAATACATAGCGTAAAATCTTTATAGCTTTACATCAGATTAAATACAGAGGCACATCATAAATCACATTGTGCAAGTGATGCACACCATCTGCTCATTACTAAAATATTAAAGAGCAAGATTCAAGAAATACCGCTGGAGTAGAGTCCAGACATGACACATCTTTCTCAATACTTCAAACAATTTATTATTTGAGATAGATGGCAGTATCGTCTTAAATTATTTTTGTTTCTCTTCAGCAAAAAATATTCTAAGAAAAGCTTTATATCAAACTCAAGTAAAGATAACAAATGAATCAGACCTCAAGAAACTTAGCCTTCTAAATTGAAATCATGTTCTATAGGTGAAAGTTATCCATTGAAAAGCTTAATCCAGAGCTCTCAACAGAACAGACAGAGTTGAGAAAATTAGAATTCTCTTAAGACTAATTGCACAAAATGTTTAGTTTAAACATATTTATTTTACAACGATTATGAAACAAGTTATTACAACATTATATTAATCACTCTCGTTGGCACGATTTTACGCGAGAGTGTGGTCTTGTGTTGTGGGGGAAACCGGAGAACCCAGAGAAAACCCACTTGTCCGGCTTGGTGACCACAAACCAAACTCACATGCGCCCAAGCCGGGAATCGAACCCGGGTCTCCTAGGTGAGAAGCGAGTGCGCTAACCACTGCGCTAACCGGACAAAATGTATGTGACATTAAGATGGAAATTGAGCTAATTTCGAGGAATACCATGAGAGTCAGAGAAAAATCCAAGGAATGTATCAGATCCCAAAGGAAAGCAAGCATAAGATAGATGGTATTAATGTTAACAAAACAAGCTTCAATTCTAAGATGACATTAGAGTTAACAATGCACGCATCAGATCGAATATGACATGAGTGTTAACAATGCAAGCATCAGTTTGCTGATGACATGAGTGTTAACAATGCAAGCATCAGATTACTGATGACATGAGTGTTAACAATGCAAGCATCAGATCGAATATGACATAAGCGTTAGCATAGCAACCAAGCAAGCATCAGATTGGGTACTACAGTTCAATAGTTTTTAAATACTCAATACTCCATTAAAACTAGTGTTGATTTTCAATGAATCAATATTTAAAAAAAAAGGAAACTAGAGCTGGCATAGAGAACAATGCCCCAATTGGGCATGGATAGCAATTATTGGAGTGCAAGAAATGTTTGTAAATCTTCCCTTATGGCAGTAAATTAATCATTTCACATTCAATATCTGTTGAGTAATTTAAGGTTATGACTAACTGCATGACCAGGCATATTATAGCTATCCATTGAACAAGCTTTTTGCGTTCAAAGTGTCCATGATCTTTGACCTCCAAATCAATGGGGGTCACCTGCAGGTCATGACCAAGTTTCTCTAGTTCTCAAACAGACAAGCTTTTTGAGTTCAAGGTCACCTCAACAATAACATACTAACCTTGAAACGGGCTACACATGGTCTACCGACCACCCAACCGATAGACTGACATGTAGCAATAAACCCATGCTTTCTCAAAGTGGGTTTAATAACCAAAGACAATGGCTAATCTTTTGTCCCAATCAGCATGTTTAGTGCGTTAAAGCGATCAGACTCACCATTATGTGGGACGGTTTTGGTCCTCTCCTCTGCACAGTCTGCTGGAATACCGAATATCTCTATGGTGATGTATGGGTCAGTCACGTCACCACGAGCACCAGAACCTTTTGGCTTCGGGAAGTATTGACCACTTATAATCTATAATAAAGTGATACATCTGTACTACAATATTTTTTTATTTCAGTGTACAAAGTTCCCTAGAAATAAATCTAATCAGTTTTGTCTCAAACAAAGTCTTATGATCAATTACAGATGTTTTTCCCTGGATTATCGAAAAAAAGAGAGAAAAAAAATCTATATGTATTTAGCTTCATGTTGTTTCCATCCAGATTATAAGATCAGCTTACATCAGATGTCAGTGTTCTCTTGTTCATATCTCAGAGAGGAAGCAAGACCAAATAAGTTTGATAAGGTCAGAGAACGCAAACAGGCAATTAGTACACAGACAATACTAACTAATGAATCACCTTCAGTTCAGCTTTATATCTGTTTTGCATTGTATTAATAATTCTTTGTTTTACCAAACCTTATCACAACTTTAATTGCACTTTTAAGTGCACTCATCTGCCTGTGTTTCAGCATCAAATCTGTCATAAACAGAACACCTTACTTTTGCCCATAAAATATATTCTCATACCGTATTATATCATGCATAGGACGCACTTTTTTACCCCCAATTCTCTTCTTAAAAATTGCCTTCGTCTTTTCTATGCTATTAGAATTTCATCTGTTTTTTTCCAAGTCCATTTCAGGTTGAAAATATCGGACCGGGGAAGAACGCCGTAATAGTAAGTATATGTACTGCGTCACCGAAGAGAACAACTGACATCTATAGGTAAAATCACGCAAGTTAACACACTCAGAAATATATTGAATGTTTACTTTAAAATTATTTATTGAGAAATAAATTTAAAAAAACACGTGTGTTTACTTTTTTATAAAAGGGACGCTACTCACAAAAACTCGATGTGAGTCAGCACTTTAACTGGATTGAGTTATAACGGCAACGGAAAATCGGGAAAGGAGGTCAATATCAATTAATCGTTGTTCATGATTTTAATGTTTTGATATTTTACAAAACATTTTGTTGTATGTTACTGTTTTAAAAAATTAATAAAGGAATGTGCATAACGCAAAGTAGCATTATTGTCACTATCAAATCTTTTCAAATGTGCGAAGGTGTGAAAAACACACGCTGTCTGTCATTAGAAAAACATCAATAGAACAAACTATTGAGATGGTCATACCGTATGGTTGTTTGTTCGCACTTAATCCGACGTGCCTTCCACTGGCAAGGCTAATTACCGACACGCATTAATTATACTGACATGCTTTAATCCGCGCAGCGACAAGCCTTATCAAAACAATCATCAGTTTTGACAATACACAGTTTTGTTGCGATTGCAACGGTTGCAATGGTTGACTTTCATTCAGAAGGCATGTTGAGACTATTACAATGGTTGCAACGGTTGACTGTTAGTCGGGACTATTACGGCATTTGTATAAGTCTTATAATATGCGTGAATGTGCTCAAAATGTCAAGACATATATCATTGTTGTGTATGCTTAATTACCAAAATACGACGATAATTATCGAAATACACAAGACAGTTATCGAAATATGCCTTATATATAATTTTTTGTTTGTTTTTTACTATAATATATGTTATAAATACTTTACCAACCTCAATTTTTCGGCTCCGATTTTGACATTTTTCCGCTGCTTCCTATCTTATATATTAAGGGTTTTTACCCATTTTTTTGCCTGCGTCCTATCTATGCTAGGGTCCTATACATGATATAATATGGTATGGTGTTGTTAAAAAAGTTTTCACCTCTCTCTTAAGAAAAAGAAACAAAACTTATTGTAGAAAGTATTTGATATTTATGATGCAATCAAGTGAATTTAAAAAAACAACACAAGTGCTTTTAAACATCGAACCACACACAATTATTCTGAAAATTTGTCAGAGCAAATGCAAAGAATAGTCTTATCATGATAAAATTCCAAACTGAGAATCAATCCACTAGCTGCCTGTGTCATACTACCAACCTTTATATGAAGAATCTGTGGCGATACACCAGGAATGACATCCTTAGTGTTTGCGCTAAAGTAGGCTATCTCTTCCCGCATGATAGCAGGTTTAAGCACAAAGCCACAGTTGCCATTTTTATGAAACCAGCCATTGTACAGGTCTATCATCAGGCCGGGTGTCTGGTAGTTCAATGCAACTGAAATAGGGAGTCATTCTCTTGAATGGCAACTTCTTTCTTAACAATGCCATGTTAAACTATTTAAACAAATTCTTTAACAGGAGATTAACTTTACAAATAAACATTCTTCATTCTAAACAAAAAATGACAATTTACATTTGGTGGTATTACACTGAACAAAACTCAGTAATAAAACATCTGCTGAAAATTCCCATAAAACGCTATGGAACTGTTTTAATAACATTACAACATAACCATGTAGCTAAATAAAAAATAATTTACAAATTATTGCCATCACTTTTTATTTAATTTTTCAAACTGATAGAGCAGTTATCAAAATAAGCTTACAATTCTGTAGCAGACAAAAGTTTGAAGAGTTTTCTCAAAATCTGAACTAGACATAGCACATAAGAAAGTATTACAGCCATAATGCAATGTCTTATTGGTTTTAACAATTTCTTAAGTCAAGTTAAAAACAAGAGGCACATCAGTGCCTGTGCTCCACTGGCCAAAAGGTTCAAGCAAAGACCACCTAACGAACATTTTCGTCAAGTTTCATAGAAATACAATCATCAATTTTTGAGGAGAAGTTATTTAAAAAAAATTTTTACTTTAATAGCTCTGGCTGCCATGTTGTGCAGTGGACCGAAATGAACCCAAGGAACATTTCTGTCAAGTTTCATCAAAATCTGATCATCGGTTAACATTTAATCTGAATAGATTATGAAGCAAATATCTAACCTGAACAAGAACTGACGAGATAGAATCGACTTGGTGTTTCACTTACACTTTTCGGCCATTTAAGTTACTAAAAATAGCTGTTTCATAAACTTTCAGAATGTCACTTAAACGAAAATTAATGTTCAGTCTATATATACTTTCCTATGTATAAATGTAAGGTTTTTAAATTGATCTTTTTGTGAGAACTTTATGCTTATATGTTTACTCATAAATTATTATTGTTTAAAAATTATTTAAAGATGCTATACATGAAAAATTAAGACATTATTTTTTTTTCTATTAAAGGGAGGTAATTCAGTAGTAAAATGTAATCAAAGCTATTAAAGCATGGCATTTCTTTTCTAACCATGTTGATATTATTACAGTCTATTCAAGCAAGATGCCTTTTGTTTTTACATAGTACCCATAGGTTCTGAAAAACAAGGAGCACTATTCCCAACAGAAGGATGTCACTCCCTATCACTGCATGAGCATCATAATAAAGAAATGTTTACTCAAACTGCAAGCTGCTCAATTGAAATAGGTATTTACCTCAAGCATACAGTTTTATAATGTGGCAAAATAGTCGGACTACTAGATTGTCATTCAGACTAGTAAAATATGCCATTATGCTAGTCCAACTGGCTAGTAGGTTAAAATGTTTTTCGTGAAGACTGCGGACGAGAAGTCCTTAAAGGTTTTTCTATTTTTAACTCTCGCAGCCATGTTGTGCAGCGGACCGGAACCATTTGGGCAATTTTGGTTAAAGGGCATTCCGATGAACATTTATGTAAAGTTTCATCAAAATCTGATAATCGGTTTCTGAGAAGATGTAGTTTAACGTTTTTTTCTATTCTTAGCTCTGGTGCCCATGTTGTGCAGCAGACCAGAACTGTTTGGGCTATTTTGGTTAAGGACTACCCAAGTAACATTTCTGTCAAGTTTCATTGCAATACGATCATCGGTTTCTGAGGAGAAGTCGTTTAAAGGTTTTTCTATTTTTACCTCTGGGGGCCATCTTGTGCAGTGGACCGAAACCATTGAAGCAAATTTGATAAAGAACCATCCAAGGAACATTTCTGTTAAGTTTCATCAAAATCTGATAATCGGTTTCTGAGAAGATGTAGTTTAACGTTTTTTTCTATTCTTAGCTCTGGTGCCCATGTTGTGCAGCAGACCAGAACTGTTTGGGCTATTTTGGTTAAGGACTACCCAAGTAACATTTCTGTCAAGTTTCATTGCAATACGATCATCGGTTTCTGAGGAGAAGTCGTTTAAAGGTTTTTCTATTTTTACCTCTGGGGGCCATCTTGTGCAGTGGACCGAAACCATTGAAGCAAATTTGATAAAGGACCATCCAAGGAACATTTCTTTTAAGTTTCATCAAAATCTGATCATCGGTTTCTGAGAAGATGTTCTTTAAAGGTTTTTCTATTTTTTTGCCCTGGCAGCCATGTTGTGCAGCGGACCAGAACCATTTGAGCAATTTGGGTTAAGGACCACCCAAGGAACAATTCTGTCAAGTTTCATCAAAATCTGCCTATCCGTTTCAGAGGAGATGTCGTTTAAAGATTTTGCTATTTTTAGCTGTGGCGGCCATATTGTGCAATGGACCAGAACCATTTGAGCAATTTTAATAAAGGACCACCCAAGGAACATTACTGTCAAGTTTCATCAAAATCTGCCGAACCGTTTCAGAGGAGATGTCGTTTAAAGATTTTGCTATTTTTAGCTCTGGCGGCCATATTGTGCAATGGACCGGAACCATTTGAGCAATTTTGGTAAAGGACCACCAAAGGAACATTCCTGTGAAGTTTTGTCAAAATCCGCTTATCAGTTTCAGAGGAGATGTCGTTTAAAGTAAAAGTTTACGCACGCACGCACGCACGCACGCACGCACGCACGCACGCACGACGGACAATCTGTGACGACATAAGCTCCATGGCCTTCGGCCAGTGGAGCTAATAAAAAAATCTGGCTTCTTCAGCATAAGCCTTATTCAAGGCAGTACACACAAAAATTATGATAATGGTAGGTTTTACATTAAAGCACCGCTTTTCAGAATACCGTTTATCCAATATTATCACTATTTCTAAACAAAAAATTGGTCCTGATTTTATTCCTTCTTTTATTTTAATCAATAATAATAGAAATCGCTATTTCGAAATAATAGCTGTTTCGAAATAATAGCTGTTTCGAAATAAAATCTACGGTCCTGATTTGGTATTTCACACCAATATATTAATATTAAATATGGTAATTATTGTCACATGGATTGACCAAGGAATTTTTTTAAACTTGGAGTT
The DNA here is from genome assembly GCF_026914265.1 of Mya arenaria. Classification (NCBI taxonomy): domain Eukaryota; kingdom Metazoa; phylum Mollusca; class Bivalvia; order Myida; family Myidae; genus Mya; species Mya arenaria. Next base: position 66,777,609 of record NC_069125.1, on the reverse strand, counting down.
ACGTCCTATGGTACCCACAATATTAAATAGATTCATGAATGTTTGAGTATTTGATTGGTATGAAGAGGTCCTGTCACAGCATGACCACTCACCCATCTGGCATCCACAGTTCCACAGGTCCTGGGGGTTATAGTTGCTTGAGTCCACCCGCATACCATTAGGGTAAATACGAGACACAAAAGTCTTGTTGTGGTTCACAAACTCCTCTGGACACGAGATCGCAAGCTTCAACGCCTGAGACTCACTGAATGAACACATCTCCCAGAAGTGTTCTGAAAAGCAAGGAATTTCATAATTATGGTATATTTTAACAATTGCAATAGATCACGCTTTTATATGTGTGCTAAATTGTGTATTTGTTCATTCAAATTTTGTGTACAAAATTATTTTCCAATAAAAATGCTAATTCCTTTGTGCTTCCTCATATCACATGTGTCAACTTTCAATCACCTCAAATCATATGTCAATTTTAAATCACCTCACATCATGTGTCATTTTTAAATAACCTCATATCATGTGTCAACTTTCAATCACCTCATTTCATGTGTCAATTTTAAATCACCTCATATGTCAATTTTAAATCACCTCACATCATGTGTCAATTTTAAATCACCTCATATCATGTGTCAACTTTCAATCACCTCATTTCATGTCAATTTTAAATCACCTCATATCATATGTCAATTTTAAATCACCTCACATCATGTGTCAATTTTAAATCACCTCATATCATGTGTCAATTTTAAATCATCTCATATCATATGTCAATTTTAAATCCCCTCACATCATATGTCAATTTTAAATCACCTCATATCATATGTCAATTTTAAATCACCTCATATCATATGTCAATTTGAAATCACCTCACATCATATGTCAATTTTAAATCATCTCACATCATGTGTCAATTTTAAATCATCTCATATCATGTGTCAATTTTAAATCACCTCACATCATGTGTCAACTTTCAATCACCTCATATCATGTCAATTTTAAATCACCTCACATCATGTGTCAACTTTCAATCACCTCAAATCATATGTCAACTTTAAATCACCTCATATCATATGTCAATTTTAAATCACCTCTTTTCATGTGTCAATTTTAAATCACCTCATATCATATGTCAATTTTAAATCACCTCATATCATATGTCAATTTTAAATCACCTCACATCATATGTCAATTTTAAATCACCTCACATCATGTGTCAATTTTAAATCATCTCATATCATGTGTCAATTTTAAATCACCTCACATCATGTGTCAATTTTAATCACCTCATATCATGTCAATTTTAAATCACCTCACATCATGTGTCAACTTTCAATCACCTCAAATCATATGTCAACTTTAAATCACCTCATATCATATGTCAATTTTAAATCACCTCTTTTCATGTGTCAATTTTAAATCATCTCATATCATATGTCAATTTTAAATCACCTCACATCATATGTCAATTTTAAATCACCTCATATCATATGTCAATTTTAAATCACCTCATATCATATGTCAATTTTAAATCATCTCATATCATGTGTCAATTTTAAATCATCTCATATCATGTGTCAATTTTCAATCAACTCACATCATGTGTCAACTTTCAATCACCTCATATCATGTCAATTTTAAATCACCTCACATCATGTGTCAACTTTCAATCACCTCAAATCATATGTCAACTTTAAACCACCTCATATCATATGTCAATTTTAAATCACCTCATATCATATGTCAATTTTAAATCACCTCTTTTCATATGTCAATTTTAAATCACCTCACATCATGTGTCAATTTTAAATCATCTCATATCATGTGTCAATTTTCAATCAACTCACATCATGTGTCAACTTTCAATCACCTCATAATCATGTCAATTTTAAATCACCTCACATCATGTGTCAACTTTCAATCACCTCAAATCATATGTCAACTTTAAATCACCTCACATCATATGTCAATTTTAAATCACCTCTTTTCATGTGTCAATTTTAAATCATCTCATATCATATGTCAATTTTAAATCACCTCATATCATATGTCAATTTTAAATCACCTCATATCATATGTCAATTTGAAATCACCTCACATCATATGTCAATTTTAAATCATCTCATATCATATGTCAATTTTCAATCAACTCACATCATGTGTCAACTTGCAATCACCTCATATCATGTCAATTTTAAATCACCTCACATCATGTGTCAACTTTCAATCACCTCAAATCATATGTCAATTTTAAACCACCTCATATCATATGTCAATTTTAAATCACCTCATATCATATGTCAATTTTAAATCACCTCTTTTCATATGTCAATTTTAAATCACCTCACATCATGTGTCAATTTTAAATCATCTCATATCATGTGTCAATTTTCAATCAACTCACATCATGTGTCAACTTTCAATCACCTCATATCATGTCAATTTTAAATCACCTCACATCATGTGTCAACTTTCAATCACCTCAAATCATATGTCAACTTTAAATCACCTCACATCATATGTCAATTTTAAATCACGTCTTTTCATGTGTCAATTTTAAATCATCTCATATCATATGTCAATTTTAAATCACCTCACATCATATGTCAATTTTAAATCACCTCATATCATATGTCAATTTTAAATCACCTCATATCATATGTCAATTTGAAATCACCTCACATCATATGTCAATTTTAAATCATCTCATATCATGTGTCAATTTTAAATCATCTCATATCATGTGTCAATTTTCAATCAACTCACATCATGTGTCAACTTTCAATCACCTCATATCATGTCAATTTTAAATCACCTCACATCATGTGTCAACTTTCAATCACCTCAAATCATATGTCAACTTTAAATCACCTCATATCATATGTCAATTTTAAATCACCTCATATCATATGTCAATTTTAAATCACCTCTTTTCATATGTCAATTTTAAATCACCTCATATCATATGTCAATTTTAAATCACCTCATATCATATGTCAATTTTAAATCACCTCTTTTCATGTGTCAATTTTAAATCATCTCATATCATATGTCAATTTTAAATCACCTCACATCATATGTCAATTTTAAATCACCTCATATCATATGTCAATTTTAAATCACCTCATATCATATGTCAATTTTAAATCATCTCATATCATGTGTCAATTTTAAATTATCTCATATCATGTGTCAATTTTCAATCAACTCACATCATGAATCAACTTTCAATCACCTCATATCATGTCAATTTTAAATCACCTCACATCATGTGTCAACTTTCAATCACCTCAAATCATATGTCAACTTTAAACCACCTCATATCATATGTCAATTTTAAATCACCTCATATCATATGTCAATTTTAAATCACCTCTTTTCATATGTCAATTTTAAATCACCTCACATCATGTGTCAATTTTAAATCATCTCATATCATGTGTCAATTTTCAATCAACTCACATCATGTGTCAACTTTCAATCACCTCATAATCATGTCAATTTTAAATCACCTCACATCATGTGTCAACTTTAAATCACCTCAAATCATATGTCAACTTTAAATCACCTCACATCATATGTCAATTTTAAATCACCTCTTTTCATGTGTCAATTTTAAATCATCTCATATCATATGTCAATTTTAAATCACCTCATATCATATGTCAATTTTAAATCACCTCATATCATATGTCAATTTTAAATCACCTCACATCATATGTCAATTTTAAATCACCTCATATCATATGTCAATTTTAAATCAACTCACATCATGTGTCAACTTGCAATCACCTCATATCATGTCAATTTTAAATCACCTCACATCATGTGTCAACTTTCAATCACCTCAAATCATATGTCAACTTTCAATCACCTCATATCATATGTCAATTTTAAATCACCTCACATCATATGTCAATTTTAAATCACCTCATATCATATGTCAATTTTAAATCACCTCACATCATGTGTCAATTTTAAATCATCTCATATCATGTGTCAATTTTCAATCAACTCACATCATGTGTCAACTTTCAATCACCTCATATCATGTCAATTTTAAATCACCTCACATCATGTGTCAACTTTCAATCACCTCAAATCATATGTCAACTTTAAATCACCTCACATCATATGTCAATTTTAAATCACCTCTTTTCATGTGTCAATTTTAAATCATCTCATATCATATGTCAATTTTAAATCACCTCACATCATATGTCAATTTTAAATCACCTCATATCATATGTCAATTTTAAATCACCTCATATCATATGTCAATTTGAAATCACCTCACATCATATGTCAATTTTAAATCATCTCACATCATGTGTCAATTTTAAATCATCTCATATCATGTGTCAATTTTCAATCAACTCACATCATGTGTCAACTTTCAATCACCTCATATCATGTCAATTTTAAATCACCTCACATCATGTGTCAACTTTCAATCACCTCAAATCATATGTCAACTTTAAATCACCTCATATCATATGTCAATTTTAAATCACCTCATATCATATGTCAATTTTAAATCACCTCTTTTCATATGTCAATTTTAAATCACCTCATATCATATGTCAATTTTAAATCACCTCATATCATATGTCAATTTTAAATCACCTCACATCATGTGTCAATTTTAAATCATCTCATATCATGTGTCAATTTTCAATCAACTCACATCATGTGTCAACTTTCAATCACCTCATATCATGTCAATTTTAAATCACCTCACATCATGTGTCAACTTTCAATCACCTCAAATCATATGTCAACTTTAAATCACCTCACATCATATGTCAATTTTAAATCACCTCTTTTCATGTGTCAATTTTAAATCATCTCATATCATATGTCAATTTTAAATCACCTCACATCATATGTCAATTTTAAATCACCTCATATCATATGTCAATTTTAAATCACCTCATATCATATGTCAATTTGAAATCACCTCACATCATATGTCAATTTTAAATCATCTCACATCATGTGTCAATTTTAAATCATCTCATATCATGTGTCAATTTTCAATCAACTCACATCATGTGTCAACTTTCAATCACCTCATATCATGTCAATTTTAAATCACCTCACATCATGTGTCAACTTTCAATCACCTCAAATCATATGTCAACTTTAAATCACCTCATATCATATGTCAATTTTAAATCACCTCATATCATATGTCAATTTTAAATCACCTCTTTTCATGTGTCAATTTTAAATCACCTCATATCATGTGTCAATTTTAAATCATCTCATATCATGTGTCAATTTTCAATCAACTCACATCATGTGTCAACTTTCAATCACCTCATATCATGTCAATTTTAAATCACCTCACATCATGTGTCAACTTTCAATCACCTCAAATCATATGTCAACTTTAAATCACCTCACATCATATGTCAATTTTAAATCACCTCTTTTCATGTGTCAATTTTAAATCATCTCATATCATATGTCAATTTTAAATCACCTCACATCATATGTCAATTTTAAATCACCTCATATCATATGTCAATTTTAAATCACCTCATATCATATGTCAATTTTAAATCACCTCACATCATATGTCAATTTTAAATCACCTCACATCATGTGTCAATTTTAAATCATCTCATATCATGTGTCAATTTTCAATCAACTCACATCATGTGTCAACTTTCAATCACCTCATATCATGTCAATTTTAAATCACCTCACATCATGTGTCAACTTTCAATCACCTCAAATCATATGTCAACTTTAAATCACCTCACATCATATGTCAATTTTAAATCACCTCTTTTCATGTGTCAATTTTAAATCACCTCATATCATGTGTCAACTTTCAATCACCTCAAATCATGTGTCAATTTTAAATCACCTCATATCATGTGTCAATTTTAAATCACCTCAAATCATGTGTCAATTTTAAATCACCTCATATCATGTGTCAATTTTAAATCACCTCATATCATGTGTCAATTTTAAATCACCTCATATCATGTGTCAACTTTCAATCACCTCAAATCATATGTCAATTTTAAATCACCTCACATCATATGTCAATTTTAAATCACCTCTTTTCATGTGTCAATTTTAAATCACCTCATATCACGTGTCAACTTTCAATCACCTCAAATCATGTGTCAATTTTAAATCACCTCACATCATGTGTCAATTTTAAATCACCTCATATCATATGTCAATTTTAAATCACCTCATATCATATGTCAATTTTAAATCACCTCACATCATGTGTCAATTTTAAATCACCTCATATCATGTGTCAATTTTAAATCACCTCACATCATATGTCAATTTTAAATCACCTTTTTTCATGTGTCAATTTTCTATGTCATCAAGTCATGTGTCAACATTCAATATCCTCATATCATGTGTCAATTTTAAATCACCTCATATCATGTGTCAAATTATCAAGTCAATCAGTCATTATGTCACTGTTTTTTAATAAAATCTCAGTTTTATGATGTCAGCGGTCCATATAGTATTTTTGCAGGTCTGGATCTTTCCAAAAATATATGGACCGCTGACGTCATTAAACTGCTGAGAGCTTGGTATAATATAAGACATATGACACACCACTTCGGACCATATGCCATCATAAGGACAGGCCATTCAGCCCCTGAATGTGAATGGACCTTGGCTAACACCTCAGTCATATACACTATGGGATGCTGACTGGCCCATCATTATAATGGCATATGACTCTCAGTGCTCTCTGATATTTCTTAAATAAGCTTATTCTTGTTATATGACACCAATCCAGACATGCAATATCATCTGAATAGAAATAGATAGGTGGACAACCGATATTGAAATCTTGGGACATTTTAAGTCATCGATAATGGGTTTTACTTGAATCTGGTGACAAAATATCAGTCTGTTTGTGTTATTTATCTTTTATCCCTTCCTGCTCTAAAACCATACTTAGGATTTTTTTCCCACTTATACTTAGGTGCTCAAACCGATATGTGTCTAAACTAAGACTAAAAAAGTATGTTAGCAAGAAATCCAAATGTCTGAGAAATTTATTTTTGAGTAAATCATGGCAACTTAAACTCAAAAGGTTTAAGACTAAATTTAAATGTCATATTGAATTATATTATTTTAGCAATGCAGAAATGCAGAAGAGCATTATGAAAATATATGGAAAAAGTGAGTCAAGTCAAAAGCACTTAAAAGCAATTCCATCTTATCAAAACATAACAAGAAAAAAATGCCTTCTTCAAAGTCTTACAGTCTATAGTTGATGTGAGTTTTTTCCCCAATATTAATCAGAGCCTCTCGTTCAGTCATATTTACTATGGTATGGTAATCTCTTCTGGCTTTCAACCATGTCAGGAGAAAACTATTAAGTTCCACAAGCTGTCAGATCTAATCATAAAATGTTATGTCATAAACCAAGAAGGCCAGTAAATGAACAAGGAATTAGCATGCTGTGTACTTACGCTTCTGTACGGAGACTTGGAAGTCCTCAAACCGTGTTGAGACGAAGTAGTTTACAAGGTCAGACAACTCCCTGGCTAACTTGTGACGCTTTTTTGCTCCTTCCTAAAAGTACATGTATGTGTTAATAATGTGGCATTAATTCTTTACATCTCATTTCATAAGACATAATATATCAATATGTGTTATAAAATTGACATTTCATTCTCAGAAAGATGAATTCTAGATGGGGCATGTTTGCATGAAAACTAGCCACATTTTGTTTAGGAAAAACATTCATCACTTTCAAAAATTATCTATATAATTTTTACCAAATAAAACATGGACTAAACACTTGCTATTCACAATTTGATTAAAATTGACAACACTAGGAGACAGGAATGTTTTTTAAAGATTCAGCGACACCCATATGCATCCTTACTGACCTAATGGATAAAATAATTCCAAACAATTTTGGATAAAATCCACCAGGCAGTGCATTCAGCGTAATTGGGGAATTAGAATTGCAAATGACATTGAAAGTCTTTATTCTGCCAATGCTATCTTCTCTGTTTTTCTGCAAGTTTCTCCGTATATGCCATCTTACAAATTGCCATTAATAAGTTGTCCATGACTTTAAATTAGAATATGAGAACAGTTCAAAGGGGAACTAATAATAAAAGAGCTTGGAAAACAGCGTTTAATCACAAGAAGAGACTTAGTAGTCAGTAACTGACAATGTACTTCATCTCTTTTGAGAATTTGTATCATGTGTTCTGATTTTTATGGAAACTTGACAAAGACAATATATAAGGTTATTCCCTAAAGATGTTTGATACTTTCCCCAATGAATAAGGATTTTATTCCTGATCAGTCTTACTCCATTTTACCCTGTCATGGTTAACATGCAACAACAGGACATAAACAGAGCCATCAATCAAGAGAATCAGAAAACCTTTCAAAGCCTTTCCTGATGATCGATAACTGCTACCTGTCTATTAAATGTTTAAATCATTCAACACATCACACTCATTGGAATGAATGTTGTGAGATTTTTTTCACTGGATTTTGATACAATATTGAGTGCTTCAGATTGTACACCAAACACTTGTCTTTTGCAAACAGGACAATTATTAAGGTCAGAGTTATGGGCCTTGCTTAAAATATGTACGTATTGTCCTTCGTATCATTTATTTCAAGTTTCATTTGAATATCAGACCACCATTTTGCATCAGAATACTTAAACCAAAACTAATAGATCATCATTTTGCATCATCGGCCTAAACCTAGTTTAAGAAATGTAAGAAAACAATCCCCTGCTGTGCATCTCCTGCTAATTGCACTGATGTCACAGTAGGGGCCAATTTCCTGTGTATTTGTGTATTAGCTAAGGGCCTTTTAGGGTCGACTTCTATTATAAAACATCCAAGACTGCACAGCAGGATACTCAAGATCGGTGATCTGATAAGACAATTAGGCAATTAGATTAAGATCAATACACAGAGGTTGTTTACTATACACGTCTAAAATATGAGCAACAGGAGACTAAAATGACAAATAGAACCCCTTTACTATAACAAAATATCGGTGAAGGAAAAATAATTTCATATGATTAGCTTCTTTCTTTTCATCACGTACATAATAATACCAATTGTTTACTCAAAGACTGTCCATTTTAGGTCATGTATTATATCCAAATAAAATTCTATTTATTTACAAATGCATTGACTATGCATATTCACTGCTATTAGACATATGTTTTTTTTGTATCTAAACTGTAAGCACATGAAAAAACTAGAGCTATCACTGAATGTGATTCATTACCCGGACACAGCCCTTATAAGAAATGGCAGTGAGATATTAAGAATCCCACCCAAAACTGACAATGCCATAGATACAGTTATTGTTCATGTACAAAGCACTTCATCTCATTGTGTTTTACCATTGTATGGAGCTTAATTGAATTCCATCCAGTAGATTGCACACCAAAGTAACAAAGGGCAATAACTCTGTAATTAAATTAAATAGAGTTATTATAAGTTCCTGTACACTGCATTTCCTCTCATTGTGCTTTACCACTGAATGAAGTTTTAATAGATTACATCCAGTCGTTTTCAAGTTATTGTCCATACAAGAAAAAGTAACAAAGGGCAATAACTATGAAATTAGGTGAAAAATGTGTTATGGTTATTGAACAATGCAATTACACTTATTGTGCTTTACCATTGTATGAAGTTTAATACAACTGCATCCAGATATTTCACGCTATGCTCCAGACAAGAAAAAATAACAAAGGGCAATAACTCCGAAATTAGCAGGAATAGAGTTATGGTCCTTGTACACTGCACTACTTTTCATTCTGCTTTACCATTGTATGAAGTTAATTAAATTCCATCAAATAGTTTTCAAGTTAAGCTCCGGACAGGAGAAAGAAACATAGGGAAATAACTCTGTAATAAGCTGAAATAGATTTATGGTTCTTGTACACTGCAATTTCTCTTATTTTGCTTTACCATGGTATAAAGTTAAATGAAATTTCATCTAGTTGTTTTCAAGTAATGATCGGGGAAAGAAAAAGTAGCAAAGGGCAATAACTCTGTAATTAGTAGAAATAAAGTTATGGTTCTAGTACACTGCAATTACTTGCATTGTACTTTACCATTGTATGAAGTTAAATTCAAGTAGCTTTCAAGTTATGCTCCGGACAAGGAAAATTGCAACTGACAGACCAACCAACCAACTGACTAACCACAGGGTGACTCCAATATATCCCCTCAAGCTTAGTTGGTCTGGGGTTTAAAAATGTCTTTGAAAAGAGAACTTTATTGATTTAAGGCAAAGATAGTTTAGATCATATTTCATTTAAGCCATCAAAGACATTAGCTGTTGGATGAGAACTTATTTAACCATTGGAAGTAACAGAAGATACTTCATTGGAAATGAGAAACTCAATAATTATGCAAGATGCAAAATATCTCTTCTGCCTGGAGACAATTAAATGAACATGGTACCTTGTGAACTTGACAATGTAATTAGTTCCATTAGAATATTAAACTGGCATAATCACCATAGTTTTCCTACAAATATTCGTGATCTGCTTTAATGACTGAAAGTTTGCTATAATTATTTAAATATGATTGACAAGTTCATCTAAATGTCTCTGAATAGTCCTTAACTAGGTTTAAATATACTACTGACAGGGACCAGTTGTTCTTGTCAGGAAAATTCTGTATTTCATACACTTTAATAATGCTGCTTGGTAAATGTTATCTTCATTACGTGTAAATTACCAAAGAAACAATCTTATGAAATGAACAATCTAGTAGATGTAGTAATGAACTATTTCAGAAGATATATAACAAATTATATGCTATTAGTCCAGCCAACAGTGACATTTGTACATTTAAAGACAAAGAGGTTTATTCATCAGAATCAGAGGCTCAGATGGGAATGATTTTGAATATTATGTTCTGCCCTTCTTACCCCATGTCTTTCCTATCAGGGAACCTTATCATCTCATGTCCTTATTCATCCACCTTTTATAACTTATATCTATTTCCATGTGATGCAGAAACTCCCAAGAAATGACAACCATTATCATAATGCAAATCTAAACATCAAATACACCACCCATATTTCAGTCAAGTACACTATACAATTGCCCATATTTCAGGCAAGTAAACACTATACTTTTATCCATATTTCAGGCAAGTATACACTTCACAATTATGTCAACAGGAATAAACACTTTCTTTTTCTTTCCTTGTGAGCAGCGTTGCACAAGCGAGTAAGCATATCATACCTTTTTGCTGTTTTTCCGTCTTTCAGATTCACCCCCCTCATCTTCGTCTGTGACCTCTCCCTCATCGCTCAACTCCTCTGCTGGCAACTTCTTACCCTAAAGCATCACAGAAACCTCAGAAAATATTTCATCTATTCGCAGATTTTCACTATCACGGTCAACACAATGAATTTATAGACTGTCTGTGTTCTACAGAGTTTATAATTTTAGGCCCTCGGAGGGTGATCATGCAACCAAAAAATTATGAATGTTTAATCCTTCAGAGAGGTTAACTCTACGAAACTCTGCAAAAACTTGAAATGAATCTATGTTAAAATAAATTTTGTTTAAATAGAAAATTCAGTCAATAATGATGGCTACAGTAAATTACTGTTATCATTTTTCCTCTGCCCTTTTAATTTATTTTTTAGATCCACTTCTGAGAAAATGATTGATAATTTTAAAGCATATAATGTGTATAATGTAAAAACAAATAACTTCTGAAGAAGAAATAATTATTTCTTGCTAATCTCATTAAATGCTAAGTTCTGCTGCATGGTCATAAAATGGAACAATTTCCGACGCTACTGTTTATATCAAACTCTGCAGTAAACAATAAACACGGAGGAACTCTGCGGATTTTCAGTGAGGGAAACAGTTTAAAGCTCAGAGGAAATCATCGACTTTATCCCCCAGAGTGAGCGAGGAAATTGGGTCTAACTCGTTGAGTGTACTGTACGTTATGTTAAAGTGCCCATTTACCTTTATAAGTATTTTATCTCTGAGATCGTGTGGACTAGGCAGGGCAGTCCTGGACTCGTCAATCCTCTCTGTGTTGAGTTTGTCACCGAATATTGCGATCATGTGAGCAACCATCACTTTCTGCTGCTTCACACTACAGTGATTCTCAATGGACAATATCACAGGGTAGCTGAAATATACAGTATGAAATGGCTAATACCTTCGCACAATATCACAGGGTAGCTGAAATATACAGTATGAAATGGCTAATACCTTCGCACAATATCACAGGGTAGCTGAAATATACAGTATGAAATAGTTAATACCTTCGCACAATATCACAGGGTAGCTGAAATATACAGTATGAAATAGTTAATACCTTCGCACAATATCACAGGGTAGCTGAAATATACAGTATGAAATGGTTAATACCTTCGCACAATATCACAGGGTAGCTGAAATATACAGTATGAAGTGGTTAATACCTTCGCACAATATCACAGGGTAGCTGAAATATACAGTATGAAATGGTTAATACCTTTGCACAATATCACAGGGTAGCTGAAATATACAGTATGAAATGGTTAATACCTTTGCACAATATCACAGGGTAGCTGAAATATACAGTATGAAATGGTTAATACCTTTGCACAATATCACAGGGTAGCTGAAATATACAGTATGAAGTGGTTAATACCTTTGCACAATATCACAGGGTAGCTGAAATATACAGTATGAAGTGGCTAATACCTTTGCACAATATCACAGGGTAGCTGAAATATACAGTATGAAGTGGTTAATACCTTTGCACAATATCACAGGGTAGCTGAAATATACAGTATGAAATGGTTAATACCTTTGCACAATATCACGGGGTAGCTGAAATATACAGTATGAAATGGTTAAAACCTTCGCACAATATCACGGGGTAGCTGAAATATACATACAGTATGAAATGGTTAATACCTTTGCACAATATCACAAGGTAGCTGAAATATACATACAGTATGAAATGGTTAATACCTTTGCACAATATCACGGGGTAGCTGAAATATACAGTATGAAATGGTTAATACCTTTGCACAATATCACAGGGTAGCTGAAATATACAGTATGAAATGGTTAATACCTTTGCACAATATCACAGGGTAGCTGAAATATACAGTATGAAATGGTTAATACCTTTGCACAATATCACGGGGTAGCTGAAATATACAGTATGAAATGGTTAATACCTTTGCACAATATCACGGGGTAGCTGAAATATACAGTATGAAATGGTTAATACCTTTGCACAATATCACGGGGTAGCTGAAATATATAGAAAGAAATGGTTAATACCTTCGCACAATATCACGGGGTAGCCGAAATATATAGAAAGAAATGGTTAATACCTTCGCACAATATCATGGGGTAGCTGAAATATATAGAAAGAAATGGTTAATACTTTCGCACAAATAAAGAAAATAGACATTTAGCCAGTAACAAACTTAGGAACTGAGACTTGCAAGTCACATGCTGTACCAACTGACAAGACTTAAACTGCCCTTCACCCATATCTTGTACCTTTCAGACCAGCAAATTACTACATTAAGATACACTCATTACTGTGATAGAACCATTGTATAATATAAGTTCTTACTGTGAGGATTGAAAGGCATGTTTATTGATGGCCTCTATCACATATCTGAAGGAGATTTTGGAAGTGAGGGTGTGGCCATGGTAGATGACCGGCTCATCATTCGCCCCATCCCAACAGTCCACTGGAAAACATAGCTGATGTGTTTATGGGTGAAGTAATACAAGGCATGCAGTGTTAATGTTAGGAAAACATTGTGTGGGGTAAATGTCAGAAGATACAAAAACCTTATACATTTTAATGTCACTTGAAGTCTTCTGGCATTGACCTCACAAATCATTGTTTTATCATTATGTACAAAATAAAAACACAGATTTAAAATGATGACTTTTTACACTTTGCTTAAAGTTTCAGAAATTAACGTCAGCTGAATTGAGAAATGTATAACAAGAAGCATTAAGATTGTATCACTAAACCTTAAATATTGAGGCTTTGTCAGCAAATTATGTGTAATTATGTATATTCCAGAATAATTCAGCTTGGGACATATTAAGACAGCAGACAGACAACAATGACTCCCTAAACCAAAATAGAAGAAAACAAAATCCTGGAAAAACTCATCAACCAGCCCAGACCAACACAGCTCTTTACATGCTGCAATAAAATTATACAAATTTGTCAAGAGGTCATTTTTACTGCTCTATTTGTGAGATTTACCAATAAAGGCCTGCAACAAACAGCGAGAGAGACCGTAGGATAATACCCAATGATTGGCCATGGCTGAACTTTCCATTACTGTCACATGAAGTTAATCATAAACATAAGCCATGCTCAGTAAACATTTGAGTTCTATTTTGGGTTCATAATTAACACCAATAAACCTAGCATTCAATGGTGCAACACAAAGAGTTGCTTTTTTTTTGCACTCATATTAATTATTAATATTAATGGGATAATAGAAGTGAGCGCTACAATATTCAAAGGTTGATTTTTCTTTATTGACGTAACTTTATCTCATTGAGATGAAGTTTATTATGCCATAAATAAGGCTTGAATTTCCATGCCCTGAAACTGTTAAGTGTACCTCTGAAAACTATTAAAACAATACAAATAAAACAAAACAAATCAAGCTGAAAATATTCTGCGAAAAATCATTATTCTCTTTCATGCTTGCATTTGCTTTACCAAGATTACTCAAGCAGTAATAATCAAAGAAGACAGGATCATTGGAAAACTGACAAAGAAAGTAAGTGAATTCACCTCAAGTTATCAGGCATAATAAAAATACAAGTATGAGCTAAAATTAGTCGGTTTGAGAAAAACTGAAGAAAGTGGAGAAAAAAGAAATTTGAAAAAAACAACATGTTGCTTATTTCACTTATTTTTAAGGGCTTAGCAATTTCCTGATCACAGCTTTTGAGTGTAGTGATTGGGACTCACATTCGATGCACCTGCAGCCCTTGTCAAGGACTCGAATGTACGCCTCTACACTGGACGGTCCCTTCAGCTGGTCCTCCAATAAGTATCTGTAACACACATAATACATATATGAGGGCTGTTCATAAAGTTTGTAGATCAGAGCTTATTCATTCCACCAATTTACATATTACATATATAGTACCTGCAACACGCATAATACACATATATTACCTGCAACACACAAAATATACATATATTACCTGCAACACACATAATACACATATATTACCTGCAAAATACATAAAACACATAAACTACCTAGAACACACATAAAACACATCAACTACTTGCAGCACACATAATACACATCAACTACATGCAACACCCATAATACACATAAACTACATGCAACACACATAATACATATCAACTACTTGCAGCACACATAATACACATAAACTACCTGCAACACACATAATACATATCAACTACCTGCAACACACATAATACACATCAACTACCTGCAACACACATAATACACATCAACTACCTGCAACACACATAATACACATCAACTACCTGCACCACACATAATACACATCAACTACTTGCAGCACACATAATACACATCAACTACCTGCAACACAAATAATACACATCAACTACCTGTAACACACATAATACACATCAACTACCTGCACCACACATAATACACATCAACTACCTGCAACACACATAATACACATCAGCTACCTGTAACACACATAATACACATCAACTACATGCAACACGCATAATACACATCAACTACTTGCAACACACGTAATACACATCAACTACCTGCAACACACTTTATACACATCAACTACTTACATAACACATAATACACATTAACTACCTGCAACACACTTTATACACATCAACTACCTGAAACACTCTTAATACACATCAACTACCTGGAACACATATCAACTACCTGCAGCACCCATAATACACATCAACTACATGCAACACACATACCGTATTATATCATGCATAGGACACACTTTTTTACCCCCAAATCTCATCTTAAAAAGTGCCTGCGTCCTTTCTATGCTATTAGAATTTCATCTGTTTTTTCCAAGTCCATTTCAGGTCGAAAATATCGGACCAGGGAAGAACACAGTAATAGTAAGTATCTGTACTGCGTCACCGAACAACTGACATAGGTAAAATCACGCAAGTTAACACACTCAGAAATATATTGAATGTTTACTTTAAAATGATTTATTGAGAAATAAATTGAAAACAAACATGAGTGTTTACTTTTTTACAAAAGGGACGCTATTCACAAAAACTCGATGTGAGTCAGCATTTAACTGGATTGATTTATAACGGCAACGGAAAATCGGGAAAGGAGGTAAATATCGAATAATCGTTGTTCATGATTTTAATGTTTCGATATTTTACAAAACATTTTGTTGTATGTTACTGTTTTAAAAAAATAATAAAGGAATGTGCATAACGCAAAGTAGCATTATTGTCACTATCAAATCTTTTCAAATGTGCGAAGGTGTGAAAAACACACGCTGTCTGTCATTAGAAAAACATCAATAGAACGAACTATTGCGATGGTAATACCGTATGGTTATTTGTTCACACTTTACCCGTCGTGCCTTCCGCTGGCAGGGATAATTACCGACACGCATTAATTATGCCTGACATGCTTTATTCCGCGCAGGGACAAGCTTTATCAAAACAATCATCAGTTTTGACAATACACAGTTTTGCAATGGTTGCAACGGTTGACTGTCATTCAGAACGCATGTCGGAACTATTGCAACGGTTGACTGTCAGTCAGAAGGTGTGTCGGGACTATTACAGCATTTGTATAAGTCTTATAATGTTCTCAAAATGTCAAGACTTATATCATTGTTGTGTACACTAAATTACCGAAATACTAAATTACCGAAATATGACGATAATTATCGAAATACACAAGACAGTTATCGAAATATGCCTTATATACATTTTTTTTTTTTTACTTCAATATATGTTATAAATACTTTACCAACTTCGATTTTTCGGCTCCGATTTTGACATTTTTCCGCTGCGTCCTATCTTATATATTAAGGGTTTATACCCGTTTTTTCAACTATTTTTTTGCCTGCGTCCTATCTATGCTAGCGTCCTATACATGATATAATACGGTAATACACATCAACTACCTGCAACACACATAATACACATCAACTACCTGCAACACACATAATACACATCAACTACCTGGAACACATATCAACTACCTGCAACACACATAATACACATCAACTACCTGCACAATATCATACACTCAGCAACTACCAACAATATGCATCAACTCCTTCAACACAGATCAACTACTGCAACATACAAGTCATGTATGTCACATTTAGGAGTCAGACAAATGGTAGAATGAAAATATCACAATATATTCAATTTCTAGTTTTTATTCTTTATACCAGCAGAGTTTTTTAGTATTGCAAGTTTTTTTTCAATTACATTAATTTTATATGCAATTTATTTAGAGTGATTCAGTACCACACTGGCAGAATTACTGTCAGCTCACTGTGAAAATAAGAGATTTATCAAGAGTTGATTAAAGTCACACAATAAAAGACTTTGAAGAACTTTGTCACCTTTAATGCATAAATAGAAAAGCTTACACAAAACAGCTAAGCCTTCCGTCTAGTTTTAATTAATTGTGAACCTCAACAGGACATTGTATTTCCATGAGGAGTGTTATCTGTGACTTACGTGTTGTGAGAACTCGCGATGAAGTAGTGGCAAAGAGGATGCGTCATGTCTTGGCAAACAATGTGGTGGTCCGGATCAAATATATCACATTCATCAGATAACAGGTAATACGTGAAACCTGCACATACAAATATGGATTAATTACAGAACTGACAATATATTTGGTTCCACATCTTATACTTCATACTTCTTTACCATTTTTTTTGAAAAAGTCAAAATAATGTCAATATTACCAAAAAAAAAATATCAATAGAAAGAATTATTGAGTTAGAATATCAAAGATACTTCAGATAACATTATACACAATTTCAAGACAGTATTGTGTAAAATTAATGTAGAACAAGGAACAGTTTACTAGAAGCATGTCCTGTGAACAGTTATGTCATGTGAATAGGTATATAAAGCCATCCAAATAATTATTAGAATTTACATAGCTATTTTATATTTACATTGATTGTTACGACTACATGTAAAATTCCAATATTTAGGAGCAACTTTATTTGACAATATCTCATTCATGTTATTAAATATTTATTCTTTCTGTGGTGTCATCAGAAGAACACCCACCAAACTTACCATCAATGCCAAGTCGGCCTTTCCGCTTCCCTTCTTTCGATGGCTCAAATTTATTGATAACTTCTAAACACTTCTCTTTTGTAACTCTTTGCATCTGAAGGAAACAAATTTTAAGATGAGACATGTGGTTTAAGTCATAGAATTACACTTCAATGTATACACTTTATAATCACACTTTAAGATCAATGACTCTTTCCACAGGTAAGTTCTGAGAAATTCTGAGAAAGGCCAAGAGTTGTCCTTGGGGTGGGAAAAACAAAACATGCTGATGTAGATTAAAAAAATGCATGGAAACATTATCTGTGGTACCCGCTATCTTGTTTTATTAATCTTGTATCAAAGCAACAGAAATAATGGAAGGCAGACATTAATCATATTCTTTACATTAGGCAGTCACGAAGACAAATGGGAAAATATACACAAAAAACTTCTGAAATGCATCCAACATAAGTTTCTCACAATACTAAACATTTTCTGGAAAAAAATGTACCAGGGTAAGTAAGCGAATTAGTCTTATCTCTAGACCTGAACATCAAGGATCAGAAAGTGGCTTACATGAACAACCACATGTTTCTGCAATTGATATGATCTGATAATCTGATTTTTGTACAGACAAAAAAACTTTTTCTTACACAAAAGGGACAAGGTGCTTTTCCCCTGATACATTATACATACAAACACTGTCACCAAGTTTCATCATTATTGGATAATAGATACTTGAATTATTGTCTGCACAGGACATAAACCTATCACTCTAGAGTTACTGCCATGATTCACCCCACAATAAAACTTAACCAAAAGATTAAATGTAAACAAACACTGCCGTCAAGTTTTATGATGATTGGATAAAAAAAAGCTGCCTTAATGAGACTGAACTTTCTAGTTTGTAACAAATATGGTATAACCTTGGAATTATTATGTTATTTATCCAACAATCAAATTTGACCAAGACATAATGCCCACAAACACTGTCACCAAGTTTCATAATTGGTAAGATAAAAAATGAAACGTAAAAGGTAAAGTTAAGCAAATGTCTACACAAGACACAAACCTACTATTCATTAATGTAAAAGGCGCATAACTCTGGAGTTATAAGGTGATTTACTCACGATCTAACATGGCTGACACAGTGTTCTCAATAAGAACCGGCTGCCGGCCAAAATGGACAGTTCAAATGGCAATAGGGCCAGTTCAAATTTGGAAAACTAAATGAATTTTCAGTAGAATAAGTAGAAGCTGGTCGGTTACTTTACCATTTGAGACGGTTTAACCGAAACTTATTGAGAATCCTGCTGACACATATACCCACAAACACTGTCACCAAGTTTTATCACAATTGGATAATAAATATTAAAGTTATTGTCTGCACAACATTTTGTTGATGCCTCAGACACTGACGCCTCAATGTACACCATAAGAAATACCTCTAGGTCGCCTGATATGTACTTTTTTTAACTATTCACTAATACCAATCTTTCAAATGTACATAATAAATAATAACTCGAAATTGCTTACTGAAAAACCGCTCGTGTGGTTCTTGCTGAGAAATAATGATGGATATGAAGTTTGTACTTTTGGACTGGAGACGAACCAACAGTGACCTTGAAGTTTGGCTGATCTCAAAATTGAGGGTCACCCACCGGCATACCTAGTATGAAGTTCTTTGGTGCAAGTATTCTTTAGTTATTTAGCAGAAACAATTTTCAGCTTAAGGTCATAGACAACATATTGTTTCACCTGAAGTTTTCCACAATCTTGACCTTTGCCTATCGATCTCAAAGTAAAAAAAGGTCATGTACTAGTCCTTTCCAAGTCGCATACCAAGTATGAAGTTCCTGGACCTAAAAGATCTCCAGTTGTTGTGTGGAATCCGTTTTTTCACCTCAAGGTCAATGCAACCTTGCCCTTTGACCTACTGCTCTCAAAATCAATAGGCGACATCTACTGATCATGAACAAGTGTAAAGTTCCTGGGCCAAAGGGTTTTTACATTTTTGAGCGAAACCGTTTTTTTCACTTAAAGGTCACTGCAACCTTGCCTTTGGCCTACTGATCTCAAAAGCATAAGGATCATCTACTAGCCATGACCAACTAGCATACCAAGTATGAAGTTTGTGGGTGCAAGCGTTCTTTAGTTATTGAGCTGAAACCATTTTTCAGCTTAAGGTCACAGACAACATATTGTTTCACCTGAAGTTTTCCACAATCTTGACCTTTGCCTACCGATCTCAAAGTCAATAAGGGTCATGTACTAGTCCTTTCCAACTCGCATACCAAGTTTGAAGTTCCTGGACCTAAAAGATCTCCAGTTGTTGTGTGGAATCCGTTTTTTACACCTCAAGGTCAATGCAACCTTGCCCTTTGACCTACTGCTCTCAAAATCAATAGGCGACATCTACTGATCATGAACAAGTGTAAAGTTCCTGGGCCAAAGGGTTTTTATATTTTTGAGCGAAACCGTTTTTTTTTCACTTAAAGGTCACTGCAACCTTGACCTTTGGCCTACTGATCTCAAAAGCATAAGGATCATCTACTAGCCATGACCAACTAGCATACCAAGTATGAAGTTTGTGGGTGCAAGCGTTCTTTAGTTATTGAGCTAAAACCATTTTTCAGCTTAAGGTTACAGACAACATATTGTTTCACCTGAAGTTTTCCACAATCTTGACCTTTGCCTACCGATCTCAAAGTCAATAAGGGTCATGTACTAGTCCTTTCCAACTCGCATACCAAGTATGAAGTTTCTGGACCTAAAAGATCTCCAGTTGTTGTGTGGAATCCGTTTTTTCACCTCAAGGTCAATGCAACCTTGCCCTTTGACCTACTGCTCTCAAAATCAATAGGCGACATCTACTGATCATGAACAAGTGTAAAGTTCCTGGGCCAAAGGGTTTTTATATTTTTGAGCGAAACCGTTTTTTTCACTTAAAGGTCACTGCAACCTTGACCTTTGGCCTACTGATCTCAAAAGCATAAGGATCATCTACTAGCCATGACCAACTAGCATACCAAGTACGAAGTTTGTGGGTGCAAGCACTCTTTAGTTATTGAGCTAAAACCATTTTTCAGCTTAAGGTCACAGACAACATATTGTTTCACCTGAAGTTTTCCACAATCTTGACCTTTGCCTACCGATCTCAAAGTCAATAAGGGTCATGTACTAGTCCTTTCCAACTCGCATACCATGTATGAAGTTCCTGGACCTAAAAGATCTCCAGTTGTTGTGTGGAATCAGTTTTTTACACCTCAAGGTCAATGCAACCTTGCCCTTTGACCTACTGCTCTCAAAATCAATAGGCAACATCTACTGATCATGAACAAGTGTAAAGTTCCTTGGCCAAAGGGTTTTTATATTTTTGAGCGAAACCGTTTTTTTCACTTAAAGGTCACTGCAACCTTGACATTTGGCCTACTGATCTCAAAAGCATAAGGATCATCTACTAGCCATGACCAACTAGCATACCAAGTATGAAGTTTGTGGGTGCAAGTGTTCTTTAGTTATTGAGCTGAAACCATTTTTCAGCTTAAGGTCACCGCCAACATATAACATTTCACTTAAAGGAAGCCACGAACCCTGACTTTTGGCCTAAAGATCTCAAAATATGTAGGTGTCATTACCTACTCATGACCAATACTCATACCAAGTATGAAGTTTCTGGACCAAAAGGATCTTCAGTACTTGAGTGGAAATCATTTTTTCACCTCAATGTCACCTTGACCTTTGACCTACTAATCTCAGAATTAATAAGGGTCAACTATTGGTCATGACCAATACTCATACCAAGCATGAAGTTCTACAGTCCAAGCTTTCTATAGTAATTGAGCTGAAATGAAGTGTGACATACAGATTGACTGACTTACTAACTGAAAGGGCAAACACAAAATGGGGGAGACATAACTTTTCATTTGGTCATTGCTTTATTCTTTAGGACAAATCATAATAATAGGTTATATGTAATTCTAAGCCTTTCAAGGGCAAATGATAGCTCACTTAATAATAAATAAAAAGCTTTCAATTCAAATCCTTGATCCTTTTCTCCGTTCCATGGATGGTGAAAGCATCCTGACACAATATTAGATAGAACTGAAAGTGCTTCTACATTAAATAATTATGAGAACAGCATAAAATGTCACTTTTATGGAGGAAAAACATGAACATGTCTGTAGGAATCAATAAGTTTTGGAATTATTTTACTGCTTTTCTGGAACAAAAAAATTGGTGAAGAAATTAGACATAAAAGATATGGGAGATGTGTTTGCTGACTCTGAACATTGCCTTTACAATTGAAGTTATCAAACATACCAAAAGATACCTATTTTCTTTGAGATTAAACATCATAAAATTAAATCCTACCAACGTGTCAAAGGCTATACATTTATGAACCAATTGAAGACCTTATAAGAAGCCTGTGATCTGCACATGGCTGCCTGTTACTACAGCATCCTAAATATCACAGGAGACAGCATCTTGGACACATCATATCTTTGATTAATTGAGAAGCTTAGATCAAACATTCTCTCTTAGACTCACAAAGCCTTGATTAAACACACTGATAAGATTATTTACTGAAATAGGATTTTCTGTATTCACAGACCTTGTGGCTCCTTTATCAAAATGATTTCTGACATCTTCTAGAATAAATTCCCTTTTTAAAATGCCTTTTATTTGGCATGTTTCTCTTTATAAACAAAGATAATAATTCCAATTTTTTTTAATTCTCCATGCCGTAAAATAAGGTTTATCTTTCAATATATAAAAGCTGCAGAAAGTACTAACCCCTTGTTCTGCTTCTAAAAATAGCAGTAAATCATCTGTTGAAAGATAATCTGCATTACTTGCATATCTGAAATAAAAAAATATACATGTTGCTATTATCTGTTTGACACCTTGAAAGGAAACAGCAGGAAATTTCATATAAAGATTACCAAGCTTGGTAAACAAAAGGGTCACGGAGCGATTGTCAATGCTTGTCTGTTTCTGTTTATTGAAGCTTAAAAAGGGGCATAACTTGAGAAAATTTAAAGTCAGGTGTATGGGTCTTGGCAACATGTACATTTGTATATAAAGTTTCATTTGAATATCTTCAATCCAAAACCTCAATTTTATTTTTTGTAAATCAGATGTGCTAAAAATACACAACTGATGCAAAAAGAAAATGGAAATTGTCCTCATGCTTTGGATTTTTCCAGTTAACGCACTTTGTCATGAGCTTTCACATGCCATATGACTGAGCCTTTTTTCTCTTCTTATTTCTCTATTTTCAGAGAATATTCAATATGATGGCATCACAACCAATCTTTAGTTTGTGAAATTGATTTGAAACTAGCTTGACAAAGATCTCACACTCACAAACTATATTTACATGATATTGTCTGAAAAGTTGTTTATTATGAACCATGGCCTGTTGTTGAAGGAAGAAAATGTGAGAGTTTATGTTTTTGAACTTTCATAATTAGATAAAGAGATTGAAACAGAGTGCTCTAGTTCAACTGGTACAAACATCTATGTCAATATTAGAAAGAAGTACTATGTATGCAACCAGGGGCAAAACTGGGGTATTTTGAACTGTACACCTGGACAATCTCATGCCAAGTGTCAACATACAATGGTCTTTCTTTACTAAGGTCAAAATATGTTATATGGGATAGAAGCAGGGGGTGTCCCATGACTTGTTTTTGAAGAATGCAGTTATAATGGAACTATTTTCATGTATCCTGAACACTGATATTCAGTCATACTACGACAAACTTAACCAGTAAAAAGAATATATAATAAGTAGTATACATGAACAGCCAACACCCCCTTAGGCTTCTATTATAACTTTTGATTTCGAAATATTTGCCATTTCGATAGAACCTAAAATCATTTGTACACCCAGGCATACTGGAGTATGCCTAGGTACGCCCCTGCATACTCTTTCCAAAGGAGTATCAAATAAACTTGAAACTGGGAACATACACATGTTAAAAATGAATCTTAAAATTGTGCACACAGTCATGTTGGTGCATGCTTTTGCATGGATCACAAATGGTTTCATTATTTATACTTACGGTAACAGAACATTTTTTTACCTGACTAGAAGGAAGTATATTTCTGGCCGTGTGCAGATTTCCTTGAAAAGTGAGATGAACTCGCTACTGCTGAGGCGGCCCCTTTTGTTCCCTTCATCTCGAGCCAGCTCCATCTCCTGGAAATAATGTAACATTTTATCATTACATGTCTCATACATATTTTTTCAAATCTATATTAGCTTCATTATGAGGACAGCTAGTCGATATTAATCAAGTCAACTATGTTTTCCAAGAAGAAATCAGTGTTCTTGTGTCCTTTTTGAGAGGACAAGAGAACATATCCCTGGTGGGTCTGGCACCTACAACTAATTGAGTGAAAGATGAACATATTACCATATAGACCACTCTCATCCTTTGCTTTTTAATACTGACATTGGTCATATCATATATTATCTGAAACACTTTACCTATTGACTTTATTTTAAATACATCTATTAACGTTAAAAACACATACTTTTCCTTTAATGTGACAGTGAAATTTAAAGTTAGGAAATGACTGAAGATGTTTTGTGAATATCGGCCAAGGTTAAGTTATATACAGATTAGAGTTATGAGAGCTACAGTCCAGGAGTAATTAAATAAATATTCCTATAAATATTTACACTTCACAAAACCAAACAATGTAAGTGCATGAAGAAGGTTTGTTTTTCTTTTAAAGAAACAGTGCTTTATATGTTCCTGTCTATTCCCTATCTCTCCACAGTGATCAGTCTGACACAAGAGTACATGAAGTTGTCCAACATGACAAATATATTACTAGGAAATGTTTGTGCCATCAAAAGTCTCAAGTAGTGAAGACTAAATGTACGTTAAAGTACAATCTAAAAACGGCTGCTGTTTTCTGGAAAATGAATATATCATGATAGACTGCTCAATTCCAACAGTTTCTCTAAATATAAATCTTAACATTTTATAATCAAATACATCAGTAGATATAAATGTGTTCCTACCAGACTGTTTTATTCATTCTGATTGTTTAGAGTGTAAACGTTCCATCTTCTTCTTCATTTAACTGTCACTTAGAACCTTCTGGCTTTCGCCACATGAATTATTCACACAAAATAATGCTTAAAGGGACTAGCTCATGGTTTGTAAAATGCACTCTTTTAACTATTACGAAATAAAGTGTGGCAAATCATTAGGAGTGTTAAAACTAAGATACTGACACCTGGAACCATTCAGCAAAAGGTAATATTTGCTCAAATAGTCTTTGAAGACCACAATTTTCAATCACGTTATTAACAGCATGAACAATTTCATTGTTGCATAATTGGTTGATTGACATTATCACCTGATGTTATGAATGTATTCTTAAAAGGTCAAAATATACATATACTGCCGTAACAGTCCTATGGCCTAATGGATTAGGCATCGGTCTTCTATTTTTTCGCATCCTTTCCAACGTGGGTTTGCACCACACTAAAACTGATATATTTAATACTGTAATTGTATTTTTTTCAGCATTTTTTCCTATCATAGACTAAAATAATGATAAAATAAGCTTTTTCAGATGAGCGAGTCCCTTTAAAAAATGCATAACATTGTTACAATTATTGCACTCAACTGGAATGCAATATTATGCTATGCCATTTGTATCTGCAATCAATCAATCGCTAACAAAGATACCTTCAATTTCGTGGTAATTCTGGCAGTCGTTACGTTGTTATTGAGTTTCTGCATGAGTCGAATCACCTCATGCTCCGACAGCGTGTCTTTGTCGTCGTTAGCTGCAGACGTGAAAACCTCATTCAACCAGCTGATTTGAGTTAAGCAAATTTTTCCAACAACTAAACACGAATTCCCCATATTTAATATGTTGCCTGCTTGGAGCTACAACGTTTTGGAACAAATTATTATTAAACGTAGGACTAAGGTAACTAGAGAAAAATGTTTAACTATTAAACTTGATGAAGTTAGTTCAAACATGTTACATAATAGAGGTGGTCATATTTGAAAATATAAGGGCAGTATTTCCAAAGGGAATGTTACAAATATTTGATACGAAATTATTGAGTATACAAGGTGAATATTTGGACAAATAAAGGGATGTAACACATGATTAAAAGGTGTGATGAAGTTGCTTATTGAAATCAGCACAGATATTATGCATATGAATATTGGGACCACATTTGGTAAGGATAGGATAACAAATGCACAAGTTAAAGAGCAGACAAAGTGTATTTGTCAAGCTCTAACAATTCATGGGTCATAACTCTTACATAAATAATGCGATCTGGTATTTTATACAAAACAAATGTGATATTACCCCCTATTATCCCCATAGTAAGAGAATAAACAAATTGAATTTGGTCATATTTTGTCAACTCAAGGGCTATAACTCCAGAGTAAATGGTGTTATCTGATTGTTGTTTGAACTTGTTCCAGATGTTATGACTTTAAACATTGTTACCAAGTGTTGTAAAGATTTGATAACGAGGCTTATATAAGAGAGCAGACAAAAAAGATACAATTTTTTTTGGACAAATCAAGGACCATAACTCCAGATTTATTAACACAAACTGGCTTTTGATCGAAATCAGTCGAAATAATATGACCATAAACATTGTAACAAAGTTAAGTAAGCATTAAATAAGTGATGCTCAAGTTGACTTTGGTCAAATATGATAATCCAAGGGTCATTCCTTATGCAATCCGGTTGTTGAGATATTACGGTATGCCAATTAATATTGTAACCAAGTTTGGTTAAGAATGGATAAGATATGCTAGTTAGAGACTGGATATGAAAGTGTAACGCCAGCTAGACTACAATAATGATGGTGGCAATGATGATGGACGAGATGATCTCCATATACTTTTTTTTAATGAGTTTCAACTTATAAATCTATATGCAAATCATTTAAAAATACAAACAAGAGCAGCACTAATGGATGTTAATGCTTAATTAGTTATTAAAAGAAATTTAATCCGCATAAAAATAAAAAAGTTGAAAAACATCAACAATTGTATATCAAAAATACTTTTGTTTCAACTTAACATACATGGATAAAATTCATACAATGTACAAAGTAATTCAATACAAAATTATCTCAAAAAGGTAATAGTTAAGATCATGAATTTGTTTATGGTTGTCTACTTATGTGATTGTAATAAAATATGACTCCCTTTGGTTCTTATTAACTAGTTATACCCTTAATATTAGCAAGATCACATATTTCTATACGATTAACACTCAACTTCTCAAAAAAGTTTTCAGAAACTGAAGGCAAAGACCTCAATTTGAAATCCATAAGGAGCCATTTAGAATGTAAAGCCTTTGAGTCCAATCATTCACATATTGACTTTTTTGCCCAAAACTTGGAAAATAATGGCTCACTCACTGTCAAGAGTAAGGCTTGCCAATGAGCTTACAATGTTTCTCATTTATCCAGAAGTAATTTTTCATACTCCATTTAAATTAGTCGGCAACAATTAAGATAACCACTGTGATGCACAATTCCATAGTACTCTCTACATGGTTCAGTTTTGATTATAAAAAAAATGATGAATGATTGAAATTATCTCTCTGATTATTGCCAATAATCAATTATGAATTTTCATTCCCCAGTTTACTTAATAGGAACTATATTGCAGATATTGCCAAGACAAACTTTTAACAAATATCCTATTTCTGAATTTGACCTTTGATCTACCGACTCAACATCAACAGTTCAAGGGCAACTAAAGGTGGACATAAATATAACGAAGGGCCATAATTCTAGTCTAAATTGATGCAGCGAAACATCCTTTCTTTTTGGTCTTCTGCATATGATGCTTGATCAGCTATCAAAGTTGGAAGCACTAGCGTTAAATCGATTCATCATTCAGAATGCACAGACAGACTCTATAAAAAAAAATATTATGACACCACAACTTTTTTTGTGAGGGCTTAAAAAAATACTTTTTTGGATAAAATGTGACAAACACTTTTTATAGGTCATATCATGAAACTATAAATTAATTTAAGCTTACATCCATAAACTAGATTTATCGATAGCATCCTTACTGCAACTCCCACTAATGTCTGTATAAACAATCTCACACTTCTATAATGTTAGGAGAAATTTTATTGCAGAAATATCTGCAAAAGATTTAATTTAATGCTCAAAGAGGTAAAATTTCTTAATAATATTAGACGATATTTGGCATACAGAATATGAAAGGCGTTTCTCGACAGGGCGTACCAAATTTGCAGCCTTCGTCTATCCAATCTGTGAAAAAAGGAACCACCTAGATAAAACAAATTGATGGAATTTGAAAAATTTACAGATACATCAGATATATTCAAAAGTAGTGATAATACAAACTCATACAAAAATAATGTTGCCTATTAAGGAATATTTTAACAACCAAGCTAAAAATAATACTTGAAATTTTCACGAGTCTCCAGGCTCTGCATTGGTAAAATGTTTGCCTGGCTTGCTCAAAATATAAAGTTTATTCAGCTAGGCATGTTATAAATAACAAGAGATGTTTGTCAAACATTATGCCCCACTGAGCGCCATGTTGTCAGGATTATATGGACAATTGAATGAAATATGCATGGACCGAAATGACAGCTGATTTGTCACTGACATTAGACGCCGTTGAGGCAGTTTTAAGATTATGACCATTCAAAGTGTGAGGATAGAATGTGTTATGACCATGACCTTAGACTCTATGACCTCAAAAGGTGTCATCAGCTGGTCACAAAAAATCTAAATGTCAAGTTTGAGGGCCATGGACGCAGGCATTGACAAGTTATCACACAGACAAGTTTTTTTGTTCAAGGTCACTGTGACCTTGACCTTTGACCCGATGACCCCTAAAATCATAAGGGGTCATCTACAGATCAGACGCAACATCAAATCAACTTTGGGAGCCATGGGTGCAGGCATTGTCGAGTTATCACTCGAAACATTTTCGCATTCAAGGTCACTGTAAACTTGACCTTTGACTCGATGACTCCTAAAATCAATAAGGGTCATCTTCTGGTCAGGCCCAACTTCCATGTCAAGTTTGATGATCATAGGTTCAGGCATTGTTGAGATATCACTGGGAGAAGATTTGTTAAATTTTTTGCGTTAAATGTTACTGTGACCTTGACCTTCCCCGATGACCCCCAAAGTCAAGAGGGGTCATCTACTGGTCAGGCCCAACCTTCATGTCAAGTTTGATGACCATTGGTCCAGGAATTGTCGAGTTTGCTTTCAAGGTCGCTGTGACCTTGACCTTTGACCCTTTAAATCAATAGGGGTCATCTACTGGTCAGGCTCAACTTTCAAGTCAAGTTTGAGGGCCATGGGTGCAGGCATTGTTGAGTTATCACTCGGACAATCTTTTATCATTTAAGGTCACTGTGACCTTGACCTTTGGCCCAATGACCGCTAAAATCAATAGGGGCCATCTACTGGTCAGGCCCAACCTCCAAGTCAAGTTTGAGGACCATGGGTGCAGGCATTGTCGAGTTATCACACAGACAACCTTTTAACATTCAAGGTCACTGTGACCTTGACCTTTGGCCTGATGACCCCCAAAAACAATAGGGGTCATCTACTGGTCAGGACCAACTTCCTTATCAAGTCTGATGACGATAGGTGTAAGCTTTGTTGAGTTATAACTCGGACAAGCTTTAAAATTATTTTACCATTAAAGGTCACTGTGACCTTGACCTTTGACCTGATGAGCCTTAAAATCTATAGGGGTCATCTACTGGTCATGCCCAACCTTCATGTCAAGTTTGATAACCATACGTCCAGGAATTGTTGAGTTATCACTTGGACAAGCTTTGGTCTACCGACGGACTGACAGACTGACCTACCGACCGACCGACCGTCTGACATGTGCAAAGCAATATACCCCTCTTCTTTGAAGGGGGGCATAATAAAAATACATTCATATTAAAAAAAAATTAACCTTAAGTGTGTTTTTTTTGGCCCCCCTTAAAAAAAATCTGAAAGTTTCATATCAAATAATAAATACTACGTATTTACTTGAGTATAATTAATATGAGCTTAGCTACATTTGTCGAAAGGATACTCATCTCTCATTTGCTGCATCTCTTCAATGGCCTCTGGGGCTGAAATAAACAATGAGATCATAGAGATTACATCATAACGCTAGCACTATCTTCCTGTCATCATGCCAATGAGATCAAAACATATTACAATATTAGACAGTCTTTTTATCTGGAGTCATGCAGCTCATGAGTGAGGTTTAAGCAGGAAGGAACACTTGATTTGTACAGTCCAATTAAGGAAACAGGTACTTGACGGAGGCAATATCTTACTAGTTAATACACAAGTATGATGCTATAAGCAACTTTTTCAAGCATTTATTCGGTTCTGAATTTTGTAACTCACTTTTAAAAGTGATTTATTTGATAATGAAGAGATTTATTTGATAATGTAAGAGTAATTTGTGACAGTGATGTACAAGAAACCTACACATTTTGTTAGCATTTATAAACTATAAATCATGAATAGAACTAAGTCAACTATACCAGCTCTAAGTATTAGAAGTCAATAAACAGCCATAACATGATGTGGTAAGGGATAAAAATGATCGCATATTCGACACAAGAAGAAATTTGAACGCAAAGCTCAAATTGAAGGGTCCTCTAAGCAAGTAGAAGGAAATAGACACTAATTATTGATTAAAACAGTTGTCCCTTTTGGTGTTCATTAGCAACCGGCTGCATGCACACTACAATAGTAACAAAATGAAAAAAACCAACAGCCTTTAACAACGTTGGCATTAATATTCATTTTTTTTAGGCTAAAAATAGGAAAGTATGAATCTTCATGTCTTAAATAATGAAAGGGTTTGCAATATATGACTGGTCAAAAGGAGTTCAACAATAATATGAATCATGAATATTGCATTGACCCAGTCACCTACAGTTATAAGTAGGTAAAACAGTCTGTAATTGAATTGATAGTTCATAGATTCACCAGAAGAAAAACAAGCCCATCAGACCATTATACAAAATCATACTATTGACAAATTTTCTTCTATCAGAAATCAAACTATTTTTGGTATGTGGGAGTTTCTGTTAAGCATGGACAATTTCACTGATCTGTCAACAAGATCACTTTTTTCCATCTTGAAATGTATTGTATTTGAGTTTACTTGTATTGTAATGTTGAAACATCAGACATTACCTCATTTGCACCAAACCTTACCTTTGATTTGGTTTGTGAAACTATTTTGAGCCTATCAAGGCAGCTAAGAGTTTAATGAAGTTTCATATGTAACCCTAAAACATTCTTTGAACTCTTCAAGATATCAAACCAACAAGCATCAAACAACAAATTACATTTCTACAGCTGTTTCATCATTTTAGCACTACTTACTGCTGGTGTTGCAGTTGCTGGAGCGAGTGCCGGTGTTGATGAGACAGGTGAGGCCCGTTACCCAGATATTCGCCTCGTCCGGGGTGTTGGCAATCAGGTCCATCGAGTCAAAGTTGTCTCCAAACACAATAGAGAAAGCGCACTCATCCGGGTAGATCCCTGCGATCTCCTTGTTCTTCAAGGCATCTGTGGTCTTACCACTCCGCACCTCCTTAATGGAGAACAGCGGGACTGAAAAAGAAATTGAGCTGCGATGAGTCTTAGAGAGAAAACCAAGTTTATATATTTCATGTTCCTGGCTTCAGTCTTTGTTCCTAAAGCCCCGGTCACACCAACATTGTGAATGTGATGGGCCATCTTCACTACTGATTATATTTGCAACAGACTGGCTATTGCTGGGACTGGTGCAACTACTTCTGCCCATATTTCGG
Organism: Mya arenaria; assembly: GCF_026914265.1. NCBI lineage: Eukaryota > Metazoa > Mollusca > Bivalvia > Myida > Myidae > Mya > Mya arenaria. Next base: position 66,745,468 of record NC_069125.1, on the reverse strand, counting down.
ATTAAGTGTCGTTGATCATTCAGCCATAGGTTTTGCAACTTCCCAGTAATTAAAACAGCAACATATCGGCTGTTCACCATAAAAACGGTAATAGGCTTGAAATTGATCAAGATTGATCAGTGACTAAATGGGGACTGTTCGATGACTAATTGTCGATCAATCAGCAATCAAAATAGAATGCATATAAAAAGATGTCTTTCATAATCAAACCTATTTTTGCAATAAGATATTAACAGCAGAACTATTTATTACTGCATGTGTCTAAATGCAAATTCTACGGTTGATATCATGATGGAGTGCATACTTTTTTCTGGCTTTTATGTAGCACACGGATTGGAAATAATTGATATAATAAAAAGTTGTTCATGTGAACACTGTAAATACTTGTGCCAAAATGATGCTGTTGTGCCAGTTTATACATGTTGATCAACAGCGAATAATTGGCACATCCTTAAGCTTGGAAACCACTGAAATCGATCCACAACCAGTCACCAAAGAAGTGATGGATGGTTACCATTTTGATCATCACCAATCAATTTCAGATAGGTCGCCACAAGAATGCAAAAGAGTCAACATTCCTGTCTGCGATTAAAATATAACCACTTGGAGACTGTAGAAGATGAATGAAACCTTTGATAGACCAATTTGGTCACAGCCAGTCTTTTACATTATTAAACTAGAAGGGCCGCAATGCGACAAAACCAGGTTTTTGTTATGGGCAATCAGAAATTATAGCCAATTAATTTGTTGTATGAGAAAGTTCAATCTGCAGCTTCATATAAGCTATATTCACACTAAGATTCATCACTATCCATCAATTCTAACTAAGTTGTTGGGCAGAAAAACATTTTTCTATTTTTAGGAACAGTGACCTTGACCCCACCTCCCAAGCTAGCTCTTCACATAAGCTACCTTCGCTCTAAGTTTCATCCATATCTATCAATGCTTACTAAAATTATTGGGCAGAAACCATTTTTCTATTTTTAGCAACAGTGACCTTGACCCCACCCCCCTCAAAAGAAATTCCAAGCTTGCTCTTCACATAAGCTACTAGTACCTACACACAAAATTTCGTCAATATCTATCAATCCTAACTAAATTTACTGGGCAGAAACCATTTTTCTATTTTTAGTAACAGTGACCTTGACCTTAGCTCCATCCCCCTCAAAAGCAATCCCAAGCTAGCTCTGTACATAAGCTACCTACACACCAAGTTTTATCAATATCTATCAATGCAAACTAAACTTATTGGGCGGACACCATTTTTAAATTTTTAGTAACAGTGACCTTGACCTTAGCCCCCCTCAAAAGCAATCCCAAGCTAGCTCTTTACATAAGCTACCCACACACCAAGTTTAATCAATATCTATCAATGCTATCAAAAGTTATTTGGCAAAAAACATTTTTCTATTTCAAGTAACAGTGACATTGACCGTAGCCCCTCCCCACTCAAAAGCAATCCCAAGCTAGCTCTTCACATGCTACCTACACACCAAGTTTCATCAATATCTGTCAATCCTTACTAAAGTTATTGGGCGGAAACCATTTTTCTATTTTTAGTAATAGTGACCTTGACCTTAGCCCCTCCCCACTCAAAAGCAATTCCAAGCTAGCTCTTCACATAAGCTACCTACACACTAAGTTTCATCAATATCTATCAATGCTAACTTATGTTATTGGGCAGAAACCATTTTTCTATTTTTAGTAACAGGCGACCTTGACCGTAGCCTCACCCCCCTCAAAAGCAATCCCAAGCTAGCTCTGTACATAAGCTACCTACACACCAAGTTTCATCAATATTGGTCAATGCTAACTAAAGTTATTGGGCAGAAACCATTTTTCTATTTTAAGTAACAGTGACCTTGACCATTTTTCTATTTTAAGTAATAGTGACCTTGACCTTAGCCCCTCCCCACTTAAAAGCAATCCCAAGCTAGCTCTTCACATAAGCAACTTACACACCAAGTTTCATCAATATCGGTCAATGCTAACTAAAGTTATTGGGCAGAAACCATTTTTCTATTTTAAGGCCTAAAAAAAAAATATACATTTGGTTCGGGTTACCCGACCCTACCTACGGAATAGGCGCCGACCCTAACGTTTTTATAGTCAAAAAAAAAATGAAAAACTATAAAAAAAATAAAAAAATAAAATAAAAAAAAATTCTTTTTTTTTTTGCTTTTCAATATGTAGTTTAAAACCTTGATTATATATTATATAGAAGATAACTTTAACACCATTCTCCAATGATGAAAATGACATTCTTATATAAAGCCTAATAAAAAAGAAAAAATAAAAAAATAAAAAGCCTACCTACCCTACCTATTTTTGAAAAGGATGTAACCCTAACCAAACAATTTTTTTTTAGGCCTAAGCAACAGTGACCTTGACCTTAGCCCCTCCCCCCTCAATAGCAATCCCAAGCTAGCTCTTCACATAAGCTACCTACACACCAATTTTCGTCAATATCTATCAATCCTAACTAAAGTTATTGGGCAGAAACCATTTTTCTATTTTTAGTAACAGGCGACCTTGACCTTAGCCCCACCCCCCTCAAAAGCAATCCCAAGCTAGCTCCTCACATAAGCTACCTACACACCAAGTTTCATCAATATCTGTCAATGCTAACTAAAGTTATAGGGCAGAAACCATTTTTCTATTTTAAGTAACAGTGACCTTGACCATTTTTCTATTTTAAGTAATAGTGACCTTGACCATAGCCCCTCCCCACTCAAAAGCAATCGAAAGCTAGCTCTTCACATAAGCAACTTACACACCAAGTTTCGTCAATATCTATCAATGCTAACTAAAGTTATTGGGCAAAAACCATTTTTCTATTTTTAGTTACAGTGACCTTGACCTTAGCCCCACCCCCCCTCAAATGCAATCCCAAGCTAGCTCTTCCCATAAGGTACCTACACACCAAGTTTCATCAATATCTATCAATGCTAACTAAAGTTATTGAACAGAAACCAATGTCTGAAGTCCGCCCGCCCGCCCGCCCAACGACAACCTCATTCTAATAACCCGGTTTTCGTTGAAAACCTGGTTAAAAACTGGCTGTGACCAAATGCTGTGAAACCTTGTAGCAACCTCAGCAAGTTAACCTTTCAGATACCTCTGAAGCCTCTTTTTTGTTGAAAAGGTCACTTCACAGTTGTAATGTTGGTGTGACCAGACATTAAAGGACTTTTGTTTCATACAGTTGTTCACCCACCACACATACAAGACAGGCAACAACACCATTGCCCTTGTTCATATACAATAAAGACTCTCTTCTAGACAAAACACATTAACCATTAAAACTATTTAAAGTTATTGCTGCAAAAAAATAAATTTGGCTACAAAAACTTCATGCATATCTTAATTGTTTCTCCAGATTATATTATATGATGAATATATTTGGCTCACAGGAAATTATTCATATTGCCAAAAAATTTCTCCCCAAAGAGAATGATTAAGTAGGCAGGAGTACAAATAGGAGATATATTTTGCAATACAATAAGAATATCAGTTAGAATGATGGAAAACAATTTAAGAACAAAGTTGCAGTGGATATTGTGTTAGTTTGAAATCCATATTGTGCTTAAGGTTTTTTGCCATTGGCATTCAACCTATGAGCAATCTAGGCATTGAACTGCACATCCACTGCACTATTGAATATAAATACCTGACCTTTGATAATCTTTGTTCGACCTTTACCATGAGACCACATCCTGAGGCATATCACTCCTACGCACAGGGTACAGAAGGAAGAAAATTCAGCTCTCTATATGCTTATCAAATAATACCATGAGCCAATTTCTGACCACTGTGCGCAAGAGTGATATGCTCTGATATTTCAGTTCCATTTAATACCTTATATGACCTTTACCTTGACCCCACAGGCTATTGAGGCATAACGCTCTGATATTTCAGTACCATTTGATACATTGTTCAATCTTTACCTTGAACCCACATGCTAAGGAATAATGCTCTGATATCTCAGCGCCATTTGATACATTGTTTGACCTTTACCTTGACCCAACATGCTAAGGAATAATGCTCTGATATCTCAGCGCCATTTGATACATTGTTTGACCTTTACCTTGAACCCAACATGCTAAGGAATAATGCTCTGATATCTCAGCGCCATTTGATACATTGTTTGACCTTTACCTTGACCCAACATGCTAAGGAATAATGCTCTGATATCTCAGCGCCATTTGATACATTGTTTGACCTTTACCTTGACCCAACATGCTAAGGAATAATGCTCTGATATCTCAGCGCCATTTGATACATTGTTTGACCTTTACCTTGACCCAACATGCTAAGGAATAATGCTCTGATATTTTAGCACCATTTGATACCTTGTTCAACCTTTACCTTGAACCCACATGCTAAGGAATAATGCTCTGATATCTCAGCGCCATTTGATACATTGTTTGACCTTTACCTTGACCCAACATGCTAAGGAATAATGCTCTGATATCTCAGCGCCATTTGATACATTGTTTGACCTTTACCTTGAACCCAACATGCTAAGGAATAATGCTCTGATATCTCAGCGCCATTTGATACATTGTTTGACCTTTACCTTGACCCAACATGCTAAGGAATAATGCTCTGATATTTCAGCGCCATTTGATACATTGTTTGACCTTTACTTTGACCCAACATGCTAAGGAATAATGCTCTGATATCTCAGCGCCATTTGATACATTGTTTGACCTTTACCTTGACCCAACATGCTAAGGAATAATGCTCTGATATCTCAGCGCCATTTGATACATTGTTTGACCTTTACCTTGACCCAACATGCTAAGGAATAATGCTCTGATATTTTAGCGCCATTTGATACCTTGTTCAACCTTTACCTTGAACCCAACATGCTAAGGAATAATGCTCTGATATCTCAGCACCATTTGATACATTGTTTGACCTTTACCTTGACCCAACATGCTAAGGAATAATGCTCTGATATTTCTGTGCCATCTGAGACCTTGTTCCGCCTTGACCCCACATGCTACAGCATATGCTCTGATATTTTTTAATGCCATTTGATATTTTTTTACCTTAACCTTGACCCCACATCCTAAGTCATATGGTGTGATATTTCAAAATGTTTCCTGCCATTGAAATAGCTTTTTTTAGCCTTTGGTATTTAAGAAGACAAATACATTTAAGGTCATGTGGCATTTAAAGATGCACTCTCACTGATTGACCATTTTAACAACTTTTTTATTTTTCGTCTTGGAAAGAGCAAATATTTGTGTAAATATCTGCAAACCAATGATATAACATTGCTGACAAAAAATCAGATCGTAGATTTCATATTTCCGTTCACTTTTAACGTAAATTCTAAGTCCATTAAGGGGCATAATTTTGTCAAAATGCTTGATAGAGTTACCTCTTCCTGTGTAAAGGTTAGAGGCGTGATGGTGAACAAGTGTGCAAAGTTTCAAAGACAGATGTCAATGGACTTTGAAAATATTTGAGGTGGTACGCAAATTTTAACATAAATTCTTAGAAGAAAAAGGGCATTTGTTTGTCAAAATGCTTGATAGAGTTACCTCCTCCTGTGTACAGGTTGGGGGCATGATGGTGAACAAGTGTGCAAAGTTTCAAAGCCAGATGTCAATGGACTTTGAAAATATTTGAGGTGGTACGCAAACCTTAACGTAAATTATAAGTCGAAAAAGGGGCATAAATTTGTTAAAATGCTTGATAGAGTTACCTCTTCCTGTGTACAGGTTGGGGGGCATGATGGTGAACAAGTGTGCAAAGTTTCAAAGCCAGATGTCAATGGACTTTGAAAATATTTGAGGTGGTACGCAAACTTTAACGTAAATTCTAAGTAGAAAAAGGGGCATTTTTGTCAAAATGCTTGATTGAGTTACCTCCTCCTGTGTACAGGTTGGGGGCATGATAGTGAACAAGTGTGCAAAGTTTCAAAGCCAGATGTCAATGGACTTTGAAAATATTTGAGGTGGTACAAAAACTCTTACAAAAACTTTAATATAAGTGGTTACGCCGACCTTCGGGTGACTAGGATAGCTCTCCTTATTCTTCAAATAGTCGAGCTAAAAATAAAAAAATTGTCAAAACGTTCAAATTGTGAGAGTGCAGCTTTAACAAGACAGAGACATTTCTAGTCAATCTGTGGCACTGAACAAGACAAATACATTTCAGGTCAATCTTAGGCATTTGACAAGGCGGAGACATTTTCGGTCAATCTGTGGCATTTCACAGAACAGAGACATTTCATGTCAATCTGTGGCATTTAACAATACAGAGACAATTGAATTCAGGTCAATATGTGGCTTTTAACAGAACAGGAAATTTCAGGTCAATCTGTGGCATTCATCAAGACAGAGACATTTCTAGTCAATCAGTGGCATTTAACAAGACAGAGGCATTTCAAGTCAATATGTGGCATTAAACAAGACAGAGACATTTCAGGTCAATCTGTGGCATTGAACAAGACAAGACATTTCTGGTAAGTCTTCTTGGAGAAACTCTCAACACCTATTGACATAACTTATTGACAGCAACATAAATCATTCCTGTCATTAGCCCTGGTCTGCCTTGTTGTGGTAATGCATTAAAGGGACTAGACAACAGAAGGTCCCTAAAATGGCAAATACAGTACTGTACTGTGAAAGGACAATTTCTGTGGGTTCATAAGTTCGGGGATTTTCATTTTTATGAAAAAAAAAAAATCGAAACTGCGATCCTAACAACACTAAACTGTCAGTAATTGTTTAAAAACTCGCTGTCATTTTCAGTTTCCATTGCTCAATTTCATCATTGAAGTTGATCTTTCGGGCTCTGTGTCTACGTTGTTTGGCAGCAGTATTCTGCTTCTTTGCAATGTCCGTTCTTCTGGGAGACATGAAGTGTGCAGCATGTGAAAGTCACATGTTTAGTACAGATGAATATACCAACGATATTTACAAACTTACTGAGATTAACGTGGTAGACAACCAAAGTTAATTTTAGAATTGGAATAATTCGCAAAAACTGCAAAAGATGCATATGTCAACATCTGCATCTTTTGCAGTCTTCCTGAAATGTGCCGGTCCGCCGGACATGTCCGGCAAATTTTGTACAGGTCCGGCAGATCTTCCGAAAATGACGGTCCGGATGACCGACATATTTTGAGACGACTAAATAGTGAAAAGGTATTTGAAAGGGAAATGTCTACAAAAACTTTGGCTGATTATTTGCCTTTGCGGTAGTTAGTCGATCCCATACTGATATTGATGTCACATAACATCGCCAAAAGTCGGTCATTTCGGATTTCCGATATATGATGATATGCGATCATGATGTTGATTCCCGGGGATAAACGAGTAAATACGATTCATCAGTAACGGCATTTTATTAAAACAGTTTTGATTGGTTCTTGGTTTGCAACAAAGTACAATCTTAATGGCGGCGGTGTTTAAATATTTTTTTGCGAGACCAAGTGTTGTTTTATTTACAAAACCACATGTCAATGTAAAGTTTATATGTTGTTGTTTTTTTGTGAACTAAATCAGGAAAGCATTAAAAACAGTTCACATTCATTTTTTTACTCTTTATATATACTATGACATATTTGTTCGGACAGGCAAATATTTTTTTGGACAGGCAAAAACTTCCAAAATGCCTGTCCCATGGACAGGCAGAATTTTTACAATTTCGGGAAGACTGATGTTGTAAGCAATGTGATACATGAGTAAGTAAGATTCAATGCATTGTACACAATGATATCAATTGTATGTAAGTTTTTGTCAATTTTCTTTTCTTTCTTGCATTTGTATGGTGTCTGGAAAGCTGGTGTCTAGTCCCTTTAACAGCAGAGCAAACAACTTGCCAGCCATAATTGTCAACATAGAGACTTCCTTAATATTCATCGACTCTTGAAGGAAGAGGCAATTATCTCTACAAGTGACCAGAGTGCAAGCATTATCTGCTAAATTGCTAGATAAAGATGGCTAAGTGCCATCCTAAGAAGACAATACAAATTGTCATTGTCAACACCTTTTACTGTACAGAGAATATAACAAGTAGTTCTTACAATTTGACCTTTCTGTCAGATTTACAGTTGCCTGTGCACACCATAATGTAGACATTAAATATATGCCCATTTTCAATGAAAAGGCAGAAATTGTAATGTGCTGGTATATTGGAACGGTTTTTGCATTATTATACACTTTTAGTCTAGTTAAATAAATTCAAAACAAGATATAAGCAGGTAGAGTTCAACCAATGAAATAAACAAGAGCTGTCGTAGGACAGTGCGCTCCACAATACACCGCTTTGTCTTAGAAATGAATACAATAATGATGTAAAATATGTGCCTGGTCAAATTATTTCTAACCTAACTAAAATTATTCAATAACATAGATGAGTTTGATGCCGCCCTCCCGCTAACTGCCCGAACAATGATGTACGTCATTCCTGGTTAAAAGATATATAAGTTTGGTCACAATATGTCAACCCTAACTAAAGTTATTCAGTACCAAACTATTTTCTTTTTTAGTAACAGCTACCTTGACCCTAGGGGCCAATAATACAATCCCATGTTAGGTCTCCATAAACTCTTACTATATAGCAAGTTTGTTGTCAATATATAAACCCTAACACTATATTCTGTTTTTGGTAAAAGTGACCCTGACCATGACTCTCGGAGCCCCAAGAACTATCCCAAAATCCTATGAAAAGTCTCTATAAACTCTTTTTATATTACAAGTTTGGTTGCAGTATGTCAACCATAAGTAAAAGTTATACAGTATCAACTGTTTTTCTATTTTTAGTAACAGAGACCTTGACCTTGGGGCCCAAAGCCCATGCAATCCCATGAAAGGTTCAAAAACTCTTCCTATAAACAAAGTTTGGTCACCATATATATAAACCGATCTAAAATTATTCGTAATCATATGCGAGTTTAACGCCACCTTCGTGCCGGTTTAGGCTCCAATGTATTTCCGTGTGAACGGGATTGAGTCGTTTTTCAGCCGTAAATTTTTACAAATTTGCATAATGGTTAACCGCAACAGTCACATGATTAAAAAGTGTGCGAGAATTCTCCATTTTGTGTATAGTTAGCGATGGTGGATTTGTCAGGCAAACAGTCTGAAGTGTGGCAAAATTTTCCTAATTTTAAATAAGATGGTCGTACGAAGCTTAAGTGCAACTTCTACGGAAGGAACTTGATGGTCTTTACTATATTTAGTAGTATAGTAGCCAAAGCCTGGCAGCATTGTTTTAAGGGTTAATATGGAGTTATCTAACCTCATTTTGTGAAGGTACTGAATAACTGTGTGAAGTATTAAGTCAATTGATTGAAGGGTATTGAAGTTATAAATGAAAAGGCCAACTTGAACTTTAATTGGACAGAGAAGTAAGCCTCAAAATTCTTTGTATAGTCAAGCTAAAAAAGGAAACTGCATAAATATGCATGGTGCACAGCACTACCTCTCATTGCCACCTATCTACATTTGAAGATTCATTTCAATCCCTTTAGTATTAGCCAAGGTATGGCCCTAACAAGCACCAACTATGAAAAAAATGATTGAGGGAAGCTAACTTAACAAGAGATGTTCGTCAAACATTATCCCCCCCTAAAATCTATAGGGGTCATCTACTTGTCAGGCCAAACCTCCAAGTCAAGTTTGAGGGCCATGGGTAAAGGCATTGTCGAGTTATCACTTGGAGAACGTCTTATCATTCAAGGTCAATGTGACCTTGACCTTTGGTCGATGAACCCCAAAATCAATAGGGGTCATCTACTGGTCAGACCCAACCCCCAAGTCAAGATTGAGGGCCACGGGTGCAGGCATTGTCAAATTACCAATCGAACAACCTTTTATCATTAAAGGTCACTGTGACCTTGACCTTTGATCCGATGACCCCTAAAATCAATAGGGGTCATCTACTGGTCAGGTTCAGCCTCAATGTTAAGTTTGATGACCATAGGTCTATCCATTGTTGATTAATCACTCGGACAAGCTTTAAAATTCTTTTTCCATTTAAGGTTACTGTGACCACTGTGACCTTGACCTTTGATCCGATGACCCCTAAAATCAATAGGGGTCATCTTCTGGTCATGCCCTATCTTCAGATCAAGTTTGGTGACCATCCGTCAAGGAATTGTCCAGTTATCACTTGGACAAGCTTTGGTCTACCGACGGACCGACCGACCGACCAACCAACCGACATGTGCAAAGCAATATCACGGCCTCTAAAAGCCAGCTCCACCACTTTACGGTGGTGCAAAGAAAAAGAGCTGTCGACACTTCCGTGGTGGAGCTGTGCCCTATGTTTACATGAACAAACATGAGTATGATTTATATTTTATTTGATAATTTCATTTAACGGACATATTTCGAAAATCGAAGAATGTGGTACCGTGTAAGAACACTTCTACTGTTGGCTGGTTACTATTTCGTTTCAATATTGTGCAAACTGTGATGTCGGCAACTTTTCTCCCGAATCGGAATTGTGCATATTTTGAGATCTGATTGCATAGCAAGTAAATTTCGGTGCATACACACCCCGTAGGAACATTCTCAAGCATGCAAACATAACTGTTATGTATAGTACCTATGCCGGAACACAACAAAACTGATAAGCACATCTTAAAAAGGAAAAATACACATATTTATAAAAGTGGTGGCGCTGTTGCCCTAGTGGTGGCGCTATCAAGTATGTTTTGCGCTTGAAGTAATATAAAAAGTAAACGCTTTTGGAATGAATACAAAAGTTGCTATGTTTATCATTCATTGAACATTATGCTGGTTATGCATACTACTTGCGGAAACAAAACTCTACGCGAACTACCTTAACCTTACTGAAAACAAATCCAGTTCTGGATCAGTTCATTTGGTCAAAATATTTTACAGACACTTGGAGAATCGCAAATGAAGAAGAATATTATGGATAATATGTAAAAATATTGGTAACTTGACACTGACCAATAGAACCAGGAGAAAACACTTTTTATTAAATTTCTTCAAAATATTTTTGTTTATCACTATACAATAGCAGATATTCTACTGAACTAGATTATCATACATGAAGAATGTGAATCCTGCAGTGTGAACAGTGACATTATTTTTTTATCTTACTTCTAGCCTTGTGTGGTTTCTTTGACGTTGGCTGCCATCTGACCTCGGTCATGTCTGAATTGAGGGAGAAGATGCGGTGGTACTGTCGACTGTTGGAACGCACCTTAATAAGCTCGCTCCCTGCCTGCATGTACGACAGGCAGTCCTGGGCTGAAAAGTAAACAGTAAATGTGAACATTTTGAATATTAAAAGTAAATAGTCACTTAAACTTTCTCTTCCCCTTCCTTAAAACTGCCTGCACACAAAATCTAAATGCTGCTAGCTCAATAATAAGGAAATTAAGAATCGGAATGTTCTGCTAACTTGCCAAAAGGAACTTTTTTAATGCTTTCTAAACTTCAGTGCTATATTGCAGTGAGGAAATCAGTATGCTTGTAAAATTTTGTCAAAACAAGGTTGCAATCCACCAAAAAAATGAAAACGCTGAAATTGTTGAAGCATGTAGGCGCAAAAAGGCGCAATTTTACTTTTATTTTGAGTGGCCCCAAATTGTCACATATAAGTGTCTGTCATTACTGGTACCTAAGAATAGGTAAGGTAAATTGATGAATTTTAAATACACTTAACTAGTTTCATATCAGTAACTGATAAACCTATATGTACTAGGATATATCAACATTGCTTTCATCTCTCAAGTGCATGCTAGTATAAAGTTAAATAAATGAAACCAAATATTGGCTGAAGACATTTTGACTAATTATAGTAGATAAATTAAGGCAAGGACTTTTAGTCAACACAATTCCATTTTTCTACATAATTATCTATAATTATCTATTCCCCTTAGTTCCTTGTTTAAGATTCCTTGGCTCACTTTCAAATTCATATTAATGTTGCAATCTTATGAACTAATTTAAATGAAGAGTTTTTTTAATTTGCACTATTTTAAAACGCATAGCATCATACATTCCATTTTCTAACCCCAGCACATTAATACTTCTAACATGTCAAGAAGTAGATCTGACGCTACCTGTTTTTGATTTACGGTTCTGTAGGCCATGAAAGAGCTTGTTACAATTATCCAGAGCATTTTTGTTTTTAGAATTTGGAGCTGAAACATAAAATATATATTCAGCTCTTTAAGACAAAACTACAAAGAAATTCAGAACAAATTCCATTCTTACAGATTTAGCTACTTTTATCAAAGCATCAAGATATATGTAGCATCTCAATGGACAAAGATGTACCTCACAAACACTGTAAAACAAATAAGAATGGGGGTATCTAAGTGAGTGTCTCCAAACATGAATATTCAATGTTGGAGTACTACCAAGTAATCCTAGCAATATCTATAGAAAATTGAATTGATCCAGAGATGCCAAAAAAATTGCTTAAGACTTGCTCCTGCCAGCATTTATTGCAAACAGGCAGACATTCCTGCAAATAAAACAATAATATTGCAGTCAAAACTCCCCTTGATGAACAGATATGCCAAATCAATTAAAGTTTGCTAAATTATTTAGGCTAGACACCCTAATGCCTTTTATCTCAATCATAACTTTCTTTAACACTGTTTATATAATGCACCAGTCAATTGTTACCACGGCCCCCCCCCCCAGGTCCGGGGGTATACCGGGGATAGCCAGGGAAAAGGTCTGTGTTTTTACTTTCCAGGTGCCCCGGCAGTGCCGGGTGACCGCGGTGGTTTTGTCATAGCGCCATATTTAGCGAAGAATGGGCCTTATATAGAGTCTCTGGGGTGCGGGGGCATTTGGCCGGGGTTTAACCATCAATTCGTCCCCACAGGGATTTTACCCGGGGTTTGCTGGACCGAAAGTCAAAGTCCCGGCTATTCCCCGGACCTGGGGGGGGGGGGGGGGGGCGTGGTTACAATTGACTGGTGCATAACACAAAGGAAAATATGCATTTGACAAAAACTATGAGCATTTTTTTAATAAAAAACTGATATCTCCGCTTCTGCTCAACATCTAAATATGGTGAACATTTTTGGCAAGTTTTTACAAATCTTTCAAAGGATTCGAGAGGTATAAAGCAGACATGAAATTAATTTATATGACCTTGACATTTTAGTGCCACCTTGACTTTGAACTGAGCGTTGTCAGATGTGCTCTGCACATCGTCTCAACTATAATGGTGAAAAATAGATAGAAAATATGGTCATATTATAGTCATATGACCTTTAACCCTCCAATCTGACCATGACCTGAGACCAAACTGGTTGTAACATGCGCTCTGCAAATCGTCTCAATATGGTGAAATTTGTGATGAGTGATTTCAAAACCCTTCAATTGGTTCAAGAGATATGGGACAGACACAAATTGTAGTTGTACTACCTTTGACATCTATGTGTGACCTTGAACCTAGCTGGTTCTGACATAGGCTGTGCACGTTGTCTTAACATAGTGAACGTTTATGGCCAATAATTTCAAAATCCTTAAAAAGGTTAAAGAGGTTTGGAGCAGACACGAAATGTAGTAATATGACCTCTGACCTTTAAGTGTAACCTTGACCTTGAAACAAGATGGTTGTAACATGCGTTCTATGTATTATCTATTATTGGATGGGAATGTTTTTTAAGGAGCGGTTTTTAATCTGATTGACAGTTGTTTTTTTTGTTATTCTATTATGATTTAAAAAATGCAAATGGATGGCCATAGCATGGATGTTAATAATGCTATTGATGGTTAAAAAGTTTGTCTTCAATTTATCTTCGAAACATTATTTCAGAAGAACGACAAATAAGTTTAATAACTGTTCCCGATTCGATTACGTTTTCCGATTGGTTACCTGTAATCATGTGCCGGAAATGTTAAATGGGTGGACCGCTAATCATGTGAATGAGAATAATTATGTTCTATTTTGTGTTGTTATGTTTACTGAATTAGTAAACCATAAGCTTAGATATTTTTTTTAACTTTATCGATATCGGAATTAAATGTTCACCTTACTTTATTTGTTAATGTGTTGAAGGTAACATTAGTAAAATTTCATAACGATTGTCCCAAGTTGTTTTAATTAAGAACAGTACACAGTGAGCGCACAAAATGATTGGTTGAGTCAGTCATGTGATACATGAGGTTTTCGCGGGAACTTCATAAATCTTCATTGTTTTTAAACATATAACAAATGCATAAACTATTAAACAGTGCCCTTTGATGCTTTGCATCAATGGTCTTTGTGTATGTGGCAAGTCATTTCAAAATCCTTCAAGCATCAAGAGATATGGAGTGGACACAACTTGTGACTGATAGACAGTCGGCTCAAGCAAGAACTACACATTTGTTGGGGAGACTTAATACAAGCTTATGACATGGCTGGCAAACATAGGAACCACAACATTATTTTGTTACGCTTATGAAAATACTCCAACATGTCTTCTATTTCAGAGCCAATGAGTGGATGTAATAGTTGAGTATGGGCTTTTACTTTTCTATTTCAAAGGTTTAATTAGGAGTTAAGTTAAGATCCTGGCTAAAACTACAAAAAGACAATACACGTGTGATAAACAAATTATAATGCATGGTGTTCGCTTTTTGAAAATGCCATTACTTCAATCACATAATGTTAACAAATCCAAGAAGTTTGTCTTGAAACTATTAAAGAGAACACTTACTTTCTAAAAATTGAGTTTATCTTCTTCCTTTATCACCCAGGGTAATGTTTTTCTTATGTTTTTTCTTACACTAAATAGGCAAAACATTACATGCTATTACAAAATAACGCCTATGTATCCAATAACCAGGCCTGACAAACTTAAACAAAAAACAACCTTTTTTGAAAGAAATAATTTTACTTATTTTGACTGAATAATTTGTATTATATTAAAATTATGATGTATGTATCGATTATAGACATGTTTTTCTCAAAATACTTACTAGTTACCTGAGTAAACATGCATATGGTTTCCTATATATTAGCAATCGGAAGGCGACCCAGATTATACAGACCATGTGACTAGTCTAGAATGCTTTTTACCCAGAATTACATTCATTTTCAGAACACCCCAGGTGGTATAACAAGACAATGGTTTCAACCTTGGATGTTCAACAATTAAGAGTTATTTATTCCACTGTTTTAAGGAGTAAAACAGTAGGATCTAGTGACTGTCTAAACTAGTGGTGCAGCATTCCTGGAAAACAATTATGTTGAATACCAGATACCATAAATGACTGGGTATAAGACGATAGGGGGTATAAGACGCAGGCAAAAAAATCTGTGAAAAATCTGAGAAAAAAACTTTTAATCTATATTTTGGGTTAAAGGACGCAAAGAAACAAGAGCTGTCACAGAGACAGCGTGCTGGACTATTCCGCCGCTTTTCAGTGTAAGGATTGAAAAGTTTTGGCAAAACATGCATGGATCACTGTTAGATTAGATTTCAATGCAATACTTGATGTGCGGAGATATTAACATAAATGTGGTTACATGCAAAATTTTAACCTGAATTTTTAAGTGTAATAATAAAGGACCATTATTTGCAAAACACAGTTATCTAACTTGATTATTCAATTAGGTTGGGTGGTTGAATACCATTGTATAAAGTGTCAATGCAATACATCAAGTAGTTGCTGAGATATTATCCTATGTGTGCTAACATGCAAGACCTTAACCAGAATTTCTAAGTCGCATAATAAAGGGGCAAAAATTATATAATATGAAAGATAGAGTTATCTTACTTGATTAAATAAGAAGGTTAAATGGTTGGGAGCCTGTGTGTAAAGTTTCAATGCAATACATGATGTATTTGCTGAAGCATTGACTTCAAAGTGGTTACATGCAAAACCTTAACCAGAATTTCTATGTTGAATAAAAAAGGGGCCATTATTTGAATTTAATGCAAACTAGAGTTATCTTATTTAGTTATTAAAGTAGATTGGATGGTTGAGTACCATTTTATAAAGTCTCAAAGCAATTCATTCAGTAGTTGCTGAGATATTAACCTATGTGTGCTTACATGCAAAACCTTAACCAGAATTTCTGAGTTGTATAATAAAGGGCAATTATTTGCATTAAATGCAAACTAGAGTTATCTTACTTAGTAAATTAAGCAGGTTGGATGGTTGAGTACCATTGTATAAAGTCTCAATGCAATACCTCAAGCAGTTGCTGAGATATTAACCTATGTGTGCTTGCATGCAAAACCTTAACCAGAATTTCTGAGTCAAATAATAAAGGCCTATTATTTGCATTAAATGCAAACTAGAGTTATCTAACTTGGTTAATTAAGTAGGTTGGATGGTTGAGTACCATTGTATCAAGTCTTAATGCAATACCTCAAGTAGTTGCTGAGATATTAACCTATGTGTGCTTGCACGCAAAACCTTAACCAGAATTTCTAAGTCAAATAATAAAAGGCCTATTATTTGCATTAAATGCAAACTAGAGTTATCTTACTTGGTTAATTGAGTAGGTTGGATGGTTGAGTACCATTGTATCAAGTCTCAATGCAACACATCAAGTAGTTGCTGAGATATTAACCTATGTGTGCTTGCACGCAAAACCTTAACCAGAATTTCTAAGTCAAATAATAAAGGCCTATTATTGGCATTAAAAGCAAAGTAGAGTTATCAATCTTGGTTAATTAAGTAGGTTGGATGGTTGAGTACCATTGTATCAAGTCTCAATGCAATACCTCAAGTAGTTGCTGAGATATTAACCTATGTGTGCTTGCACGCAAAACCTTAACCAGAATTTCTAAGTCAAATAATAAAAGGCCTATTATTTGCATTAAATGCAAACTAGAGTTATCTTACTTGGTTAATTGAGTAGGTTGGATGGTTGAGTACCATTGTATCAAGTCTCAATGCAACACATCAAGTAGTTGCTGAGATATTAACCTATGTGTGCTTGCACGCAAAACCTTAACCAGAATTTCTAAGTCAAATAATAAAGGCCTATTATTGGCATTAAAAGCAAAGTAGAGTTATCAATCTTGGTTAATTAAGTAGGTTGGATGGTTGAGTACCATTGTATCAAGTCTCAATGCAATACCTCAAGTAGTTGCTGAGATATTAACCTATGTGTGCTTGCACGCAAAACCTTAACCAAGGGGTGACGCCTACGCCGACGCTTGGGTGAGTAGTATAGCTCTCCTTATTCTTCGAATAGTCGAGCTAAAAATGTCAAAATCGTCTGCCGCGATCGGCCACCATGTTTGTTGACAGTGACGAAAAAAAATACAATACTTATACAAAGCAAAATATGTTTCATTGTTTATTCGTTTCCTGTTATATAAAAACAAAAATTTGTATCTGGATGGCACTGAAAAGTACCTTTTATGAAAATTTGTAAGATTTCTTTCTGACAGTATATCGTAAACGATAACCTGTCAAGAATAAAAAGTTTAGTAATGCAAAAACCTTATATTGTACAGGTTTGTTCTCAAAATGTCAACACCTACAGAAAAGAATAGAGAATGTGGCAAAGTGCGAAAAAACAAGACCATTATCGCAACAGTTTGTAGTATTGGTATGTTTAACAGCTTAAAGGCAGTGCGAGTTTTTCACACCTTATCGTACAACTGACAAAAAATATTTTGACAGTGCACAGCTTTGCTTCTTTATATGCATCTTTAATTATTGTTATATTCAAAATAATACTGAACAATTTTAATCGTACAATATTATTTTTTTAATTATAAACGTCTTATGATATACCGTATCCCGATATTCAACCCGTAAATACTCGATCGATATGACACGAGTAACATCCCTTTCTACATAAGTCTAAACAAACGCTGGTCTGAAATCGACCTCAGAAAAAAAAATTCAAAAGCTTGTTACTGGTTATTAGACGCAGGCATTCTTTACATCGAAATCTGAGGGAAAAACCTGCGTCTAATACCCAGTCACTTACGGTAAATGGCTATTCAATTCAATTACTCCAAACCCTAAGTTTAAAATGTAGAGGTTTTGCACAGACATAATATGAAAATACATGCACAAGTCCTGAGCACAGTAATAATGCACAAGACAAGAGCGCAAAATTTATCTGAGTCAGTCAATGTGTCCAGATAATTTTAATAGCATTTTCTAATACATAATATTTATGGTTAAAATTGTAAAATGTCACTTCAAATGGAACATTGCATCTTTTTATCTCATATTTTTGGCATACTGGTATTTTTAATGACAATGCAGAATAAAAACTTTAAATACAGTCACAATGTCTTTTCAAAGTAATTGTGTATAGGATAGACCCTGATATTCCGTCACTTTTGACACGTCAAGGAAATACGCATTATTATCTATAATGGCATTCAATAGAAATGTTCAAGACATACCGCAGACCAGTAAGGGTAGAAGCGCAAAGTTTACATATCCCATATCAACAGATGAAACATAAAGTTATATCAGGACTTCGGTTGTCAACAATACAAAATAATAAGGAATAATATTATACTAGCTTTACATGATTAACTTGTCCAAAATAACGATCTAATAATATGTGCTCTTGCAAGATCTTCAGTACTTTTATTACCTAGCTTTTACACTCAGACTAATCCCTAAGGTATACTTGTTCCAAACCCCTAAATCTCTAGCTGGGATGGTCAGATTGTCTAATTTCCCCATGGAATTATTAATAAAAGAAGCATTCACCTCAGAGATACATTTAGTAAACAACTCAAATTCTGTTGCAGAAGATTATGGTTGTCTGATTTTATTAAATATAAAGAACACATTGACTTCAAAAAAAGTTTTGAAAAGTTAGCAGGCTTATATGCCTTGGATGGGTCTTAATATGAATAAAAACATGCCATATCCACCAACACCTCATGTGCACGGACATTCTTCTACATTGGAATAATTCCCACCAGTTGCAGCCAGACAATTGCTTTGTAACTATTACATATTTGTGACACCCTGCAGCAGATATAAATATTTTAAGGAAGTAAAATTGACAGAGGTCCATATATAGAGTTGGTCATCAATATTGGAACACTAATGGAGAAGCCTAGTAAGCCGTTCTTTATTTCAGTCTGGAAAAAGGTTCCAATAGATCAAGGAATTCAATAAAAACTTTGTCCAAGAAACACTGAGTGAGTTTCCCCATTTATTTTTATGATAATTTGAGACGATTTACAGTGATGAGTTAAGGTAGATTTCATAATCGCATTACAATGTTAGTAAATGAGCATAAAATGGGTGCCAAAATTAGACTCTCATGTCGAAGAAAATATGCCTCTGGGTTTGATCTTAGATATAAATACAAGAGATGTATATCACTGGCTGTTGATCTGCTAACTTGGGAGCAGGAGAGGAAAATCGTGAATGGAAGTAACTGATTTCTCATGATATGAATGAGTCAAATTTATAAAATAAATCCCTTGTGTATGCTCTATAATCTATTCAAGTTTTAAAGTTCATCTTTGGAGAAACAGCACTTTTTCAGGTACCTCTTGCCCTGCTGCACTAAGAACACTCCATCTTTACTTTTAAAACACTTTGATAGGTGGATGAAATGTTGCCGCAGCCATATGACCTTGATCCTCAATCCCAGGTACAGACCATAATGAAACCATGGCTACCCGTCTTCCTTTCATGACTTTTAAATGGTCATAAGAAATGAAGATCAAATGTTGCTTTATACTTTACCAGAGTTGTACACAGAATTAACCACTCTTTGAACAACAATGAAATAGGATTTCTGTAAAGTTTGGTTGAAAATGGCCAAGAAGTTTAAGTTGGGAACTTTATGTTCAGGTGAGCTAACACAGTTGTTCACACATGCTGATGTCCATAGCCCACTGGCAGAAACCTAAAAAGAAAAAAAACACCCCTGCCGTATGTCAGATCAGACAGCAGTGAGTTCTACATGTGTTTTGAAACAATGACCTCAAAAGCTTTCCTTTGACAGAGAGGGAGCAATAACTTGTTGGAGACATGGAAACACAGAATGAGACAGAAATCTTAACACTGTGACACAAAGCCAAAGGTGGTGCATATTTGTTCAATATACAGTCGAACCTCGTTGTGTCGACTTTTTCGGGACCTAGTGAAAAAAGTCAAGATAACGAAAAGTCGACACATCCGAATTACAAAAAAATTACCAATCCCAACACGTTTGAGTTGGATTGTATAATGTTTACATCCACAATTGAACGGTCTTGTTAAATATTTTCTTCGTGAAAACAGCAAACTTATTATTGAAAAATAAAGTGAAACAAAAGAATTATTTGTGTCAAATTTATTTCTTTTACGTTTATGGATCACACAAAACACATATAAAACCACAATTGCATACATTTGTACATTGTAAGATTTTATACCGGGTCCTTCTCTGAATTGGTCGACCAGAGCAGTGGAACTAACATTTGACATTTTGAAGTTATTCATTCTGTTCCAATTCGGATTGATATCTAATCAATAAAATGTTCATGTTTTATACAATACCAAAGAGCTTGAGCAATAAATGTCTCTTTAATTAAATACATAAACAAACAACTTTAATTATTCGCACTTACCAATTACATTTTTGTATCCCCCAATCATGACAGCTTGTTATATTGACAAGCACGGTATTTTGCGACATGCCGCAAACCGTCATGAATATTTTCACACCTACGTCTCGATCTACAGTTCGACATAAAGAACATAGGAAATGTGTGAAATTCGACCACTGGGACTGAAAAACGAGGTCGACATAGCAAAAAAGTCGAGATAAAAAAATCGACACAATCAGATTTATTTTATATAGAATAAGAAGGAATAAATTCCGGACCGGAAAAAAAGTCGACATAACCGGAAAGTCGACTTATCCGACGTCGACATAGCGAGGTTTGACTGTATTGTGACAATTAAGTTTCCTAAAATGTTGTTGAATGATTTTGACACAAGAGAGTTTTATCAATAAACTTGAAGAGGGTCTGCATTCAAGGCAGGATTTTAGTGTTAGATATAAGTGAGAAATTTCAATTTGTGATAAGAGAACAGGATCTAAGAAAAAGAAAAAAAAACACTGATAAAGACAATGATATGTATTCATAACTGGGACAAGAGATACTGTTAACTATATATTGCAACAAGAAATCATGACAAACTTGATCAATAATTGAAACAAATTGAAAAAAAAACAGAGCTTCCTGTTCATAAAACCAAGATCTGATGATTGCACACTGACTGAACATAAATATACATCCTTGAGCTTAAATAAGATTTCCACTGGAATTGGCCAAAAGATTACACAAAGAGCTTCCCCATTTATAAATACATTATTGAAGGGGCTGCCAATTGTTTGACTCGCAGCATTAAACAAAAGATACTGACTGCATGCAGGAACAAGTGGGACAATATATGAGGATAGCCCATGGAGGCACTCAGGGAGTGATGCTCATTGGTTCAGAGACCGGAAAAGGCATTCCCATTGATTGAGAAGCTGGAGAAGGCTGCCCATTAATTTGGATACTGGAGACAGCTGACCATTGTTCGAGATAATGAATAGTGCTGCCCATTGGTCAAGACACTAGGGATGTTTGTCCATTCATTGAGGCATTGTAGTTGGATCCCAATAAGTTCAGACACATAGAAGGATTGACCATTGATTGAGGTATTGGAGAGGCTGCCCATTGATTGAGGTACTGGAGAGGACTGCCTTTTGATTGAGACATTGGAGGGGCTGCCCATTGATTGAGATATTGGAGAGGTTGCCCATTGATTGAGGTACTGGAGAGAGCTGCCTATTGATTGATAATTGGAGAGGGCTGCCTATTGATTGAGACACTGGAGAGGCTGCCTATTGATTGAGACACTGGAGAGGCTGCCTATTGATTGAGACACTGGAGAGGCTGCCTATTGATTGAGATATTGGAGAGGACTGCCCATTGATTGAGACACTGGAGAGGCTGCCTATTGATTGAGGTATTGGAGAGGGCTGCCTTTGATTGAGACACTGGAGAGGTTGCCCATTGATTGAGATATTGGAGAGGGCTGCCTTTTGATTGAGACACTGGAGAGGGCTGCCTATTGATTGAGGTATTGGAGAGGGCTGCCTATTGATTGAGACACTGGAGAGGTTGCCCATTGATTGAGACACTGGAGAGGGCTGCCTATTGATTGAGACACTGGAGAGGTTGCCCATTGATTGAGACACTGGAGAGGGCTGCCTATTGATTGAGACACTGGAGAGGGCTGCCTATTGATTGAGGTATTGGAGAGGGCTGCCTTTGATTGAGACACTGGAGAGGCTGCCTATTGATTGAGGTATTGGAGAGGGCTGCCTTTGATTGAGACACTGGAGGGGTTGCCCATTTATTTAAATATTGGAGAGGGCTGCCTATTGATTGAGACACTGGAGAGGCTGCCTATTGATTGAGACACTGGAGAGGCTGCCTATTGATTGAGATATTGGAGAGGGCTGCCTATTGATTGAGACACTGGAGAGGCTGCCTATTGCCTATTGATTGAGACACTGGAGAGGCTGCCTATTGATTGAGACACTGGAGAGGCTGCCTATTGATTGAGACACTGGAGAGGCTGCCTATTGATTGAGACACTGGAGAGGCTGCCTATTGATTGAGACACTGGAGAGGCTGCCTATTGATTGAGACACTGGAGAGGCTGCCTATTGATTGAGACACTGGAGAGGCTGCCTATTGATTGAGACACTGGAGAGGCTGCCTATTGATTGAGACACTGGAGAGGCTGCCTATTGATTGAGGTATTGGAGAGGGCTGCCTTTGATTGAGACACTGGAGAGGCTGCCTATTGATTGAGACACTGGAGAGGCTGCCTATTGATTGAGACACTGGAGAGGGCTGCCTATTGATTGAGACACTGGAGAGGGCTGCCTTTGATTGAGGTATTGGAGAGGGCTGCCTTTGATTGAGACACTGGAGAGGGCTGCCTATTGATTGAGGTATTGGAGAGGGCTGCCTTTGATTGAGACACTGGAGAGGGCTGCCTATTGATTGAGATATTGGAGAGGGCTGCCTTTGATTGAGACACTGGAGAGGGCTGCCTATTGATTGAGGTATTGGAGAGGGCTGCCCATTGATTGAGGTACTGGAGAGAGCTGCCTATTGATTGATAATTGGAGAGGGCTGCCTATTGATTGAGACACTGGAGAGGCTGCCTATTGATTGAGACACTGGAGAGGCTGCCTATTGATTGAGACACTGGAGAGGCTGCCTTTTGATTGAGATATTGGAGAGGACTGCCTTTGATTGAGACACTGGAGAGGGCTGCCTATTGATTGAGGTATTGGAGAGGTTGCCCATTGATTGAGACACTGGAGAGGTTGCCCATTGATTGAGATATTGGAGAGGGCTGCCTATTGATTGAGACACTGGAGAGGTTGCCCATTGATTGAGACACTGGAGAGGGCTGCCTTTGATTGAGGTATTGGAGAGGGCTGCCTTTGATTGAGACACTGGAGAGGCTGCCTATTGATTGAGGTATTGGAGAGGGCTGCCTTTGATTGAGACACTGGAGAGGTTGCCCATTGATTGAGATATTGGAGAGGGCTGCCTATTGATTGAGACACTGGAGAGGGCTGCCTATTGATTGAGGTATTGGAGAGGGCTGCCTTTGATTGAGACACTGGAGAGGCTGCCTATTGATTGAGGTATTGGAGAGGGCTGCCTTTGATTGAGACACTGGAGGGGTTGCCCATTTATTTAAATATTGGAGAGGGCTGCCTATTGATTGAGACACTGGAGAGGCTGCCTATTGATTGAGACACTGGAGAGGCTGCCTATTGATTGAGACACTGGAGAGGCTGCCTATTGATTGAGATATTGGAGAGGGCTGCCTTTGATTGAGACACTGGAGAGGTTGCCCATTGATTGAGATATTGGAGAGGGCTGCCTATTGATTGAGACACTTGAGAGGGCTGCCTATTGATTGAGGTATTGGAGAGGGCTGCCTTTGATTGAGACACTGGAGAGGCTGCCTATTGATTGAGGTATTGGAGAGGGCTGCCTTTGATTGAGACACTGGAGGGGTTGCCCATTTATTTAAATATTGGAGAGGGCTGCCTATTGATTGAGACACTGGAGAGGCTGCCTATTGATTGAGACACTGGAGAGGCTGCCTATTGATTGAGACACTGGAGAGGCTGCCTATTGATTGAGATATTGGAGAGGGCTGCCTATTGATTGAGACACTGGAGAGGCTGCCTATTGATTGAGACACTGGAGAGGCTGCCTATTGATTGAGATATTGGAGAGGGCTGCCCATTGATTGAGACACTGGAGAGGCTGCCTATTGATTGAGACACTGGAGAGGCTGCCTATTGATTGAGACACTGGAGAGGCTGCCTATTGATTGAGACACTGGAGAGGCTGCCTATTGATTGAGACACTGGAGAGGCTGCCTATTGATTGAGACACTGGAGAGGCTGCCTATTGATTGAGACACTGGAGAGGCTGCCTATTGATTGAGACACTGGAGAGGCTGCCTATTGATTGAGACACTGGAGAGGCTGCCTATTGATTGAGACACTGGAGAGGCTGCCTATTGATTGAGGTATTGGAGAGGGCTGCCTTTGATTGAGACACTGGAGAGGCTGCCTATTGATTGAGACACTGGAGAGGCTGCCTATTGATTGAGACACTGGAGAGGGCTGCCCATTGATTGAGACACTGGAGAGGGCTGCCGTTGATTGAGGTATTGGAGAGGGCTGCCTTTGATTGAGACACTGGAGAGGTTGCCCATTGATTGAGATATTGGAGAGGGCTGCCTATTGATTGAGACACTGGAGAGGGCTGCCTATTGATTGAGGTATTGGAGAGGGCTGCCTTTGATTGAGACACTGGAGAGGCTGCCTATTGATTGAGGTATTGGAGAGGGCTGCCTTTGATTGAGACACTGGAGAGGTTGCCCATTGATTGAGATATTGGAGAGAGCTGCCTATTGATTGAGACACTGGAGAGGGCTGCCTATTGATTGTGGTATTGGAGAGGGCTGCCTATTGATTGAGACACTGGAGAGGGCTGCCTATTGATTGAGGTATTGGAGAGGGCTGCCTTTGATTTAGACACTGGAGAGGTTGCCCATTGATTGAGATATTGGAGAGAGCTGCCTATTGATTGAGACACTGGAGAGGGCTGCCTATTGATTGTGGTATTGGAGAGGGCTGCCATTAATTGAGACACTGGAGAGGCTGCCCATTGATTGAGGTACTGGAAAGGTTGCCCATTGATTGATACACTGGATAGGCTGTCCATTGATTGAGGTATTGGAGCGGTTGCCCATTGATTGGGGGTACTGGAGAGGTTGCCCATTGATTGGGGTACTTGAGATATTGCCTATTGATTGAGGTACTGGAGAGGGCTGCCTATTGATTGAGGTACTGGAGACACAGGAGATGTTGCCCATTGATTGAGATATTGGAGAGGGCTGCCTATTGATTGAGACACAGGAGAGATTGCCCATTGATTGAGATATTGGAGAGGGCTGCCTATTGATTGAGACACAGGAGAGATTGCCCATTGATTGAGATATTGGAGAGGGCTGTCCATTGATTGAGGTACTGGAGAGGTTGACCATTGATTGGGGTACTGGAGAGGTTGCCCATTAAGGTACTGCATGGAGAGGTTGCCCATTGTTTGAGGTACTGGAGAGGACTGCCTTTTGATTGAGGTACTGGAGAGGGCTGCCTTTTGATTGAGACATTGGAGGGGTTGCCCATTGATTGAGGTATTGGAGAAGGCTGCCCATTGATTGAGGTACTGGAAAGAGCTGCCTATTGAGGTATTGGAGAGGGCTGCCTATTGATTGAGACACTGGAGAGGTTGCCCATTTATTTAAATATTGGAGAGGGCTGCCTATTGATTGAGACACTGGAGAGGGCTGCCTATTGATTGAGGTATTGGAGAGGGCTGCCTTTGATTGAGACACTGGAGAGGTTGCCCATTGATTGAGATATTGAAGAGAGCTGCCTTTTGATTGAGACACTGGAGAGGGCAGCCTATTGATTGTGGTATTGGAGAGGGCTGCCATTGATTGAGATATTGATGAGAGCTGCCTATTCATTGAGACATTGGAGAGGTTGCCCATTGATTGAGGTACTGGAAAGGTTGCCCATTGATCGAGACACTGGATAGGCTGTCCATTGATTGAGGTACTGGAGCGGTTGCCCATTGATTGGGGTACTGGAGAGGTTGCCCATTGAGGTACTGGAGATACTGCCCATTGATTGAGGTACTGGAGAGGGCTGCCTATTAATTGAGGTACTGGAGAGGGCTGCCTATTGATTGAGGTATTGGACAGGTTGCCCATTGATTGAAGTACTAGCAAGGGCTGCCTATTGAATGAGGTATTTGAGAGGGCTGCCTATTGATTGAGACACAGGAGAGGTTGCCCATTAATTGAGATATTGGAGAGGGCTGCCTATTGATTGATGTATTGGAGAGGGCAGCCTTTGATTGAGACACTGATTGGAGCGGTTGCCCATTGATTGGGGAATCGTAGAGGTTGCCCATTGATTGAGGTACTGGAGAGGGCTGCCTATTGATAGAGACACTGGAGAGGTTGCCCATTGATTAAGATACTAGAGAGGTTGCCCATTGATTGAGACACTGGAAAGGGTGGCCCATTGTTTACGGAACTGGAGAGGTTGCTTGTGGATTGAGATACTGGAGAGGTTGCCCATTGATTGAGACACTGGAGAGGGCTGCCTTTGATTGAGACACTGGAGAGGTTGCCCATTGATTGAGATATTGGAGAGGGCTGCCTTTTGATTGAGACACTGGAGAGGTTGCCCATTGATTAAGATACTAGAGAGGTTGCCCATTGATTGAGACACTGGAGAGGGCTGCCTTTGATTGAGACACTGGAGAGGTTGCCCATTGATTGAGATATTGGAGAGGGCTGCCTTTTGATTGAGACACTGGAGAGGGCTGCCCATTGATTAAGATACTAGAGAGGTTGCCCATTGATTGAGATATTGGAGAGGTTGCCCATTGATTAAGATACTAGAGAGGTTGCCCATTGATTGAGACACTGGAAAGGGTGGCCCATTGTTTACGGAACTGGAGAGGTTGCTTGTGGATTGAGATACTGGAGAGGTTGCCCATTGATTGAGACACTGGAGAGGGCTGCCTTTGATTGAGACACTGGAGAGGTTGCCCATTGATTGAGACACTGGAGAGGGCTGCCTTTGATTGAGACACTGGAGAGGTTGCCCATTGATTGAGACACTGGAGAGGGCTGCCTATTGATTGAGACACTGGAGAGGTTGCCCATTGATTGAGACACTGGAGAGGGCTGCCTATTGATTGAGACACTGGAGAGGCTGCCTATTGATTGAGATACTAGAGAGGTTGCCCATTGATTGAGATACTAGAGAGGTTGCCCATTGATTGAGATACTAGAGAGGTTGCCCATTGATTGAGATACTAGAGAGGTTGCCCATTGATTGAGATACTAGAGAGGTTGCCCATTGATTGAGACACTGGAGAGGCTGCCTATTGATTGAGGTTCTGGAGAGGTTGCCCATTGATTGAGACACTGGAAAGGGTGGCCCATTGTTTACGGAACTGGAGAGGTTGCTTGTGGATTGAGATACTGGAGAGGTTGCCCATTGATTGAGGTATTGGAGAGGTTGCCCATTGATTGAGACACTGGAAAGGGTGGCCCATTGTTTACGGAACTGGAGAGGTTGCTTGTGGATTGAGACACTGGAGAGGGTGGCCCATTGTTTACGGAACTGGAGAGGTTGCTTGTGGATTGAGACACTGGAGAGGCTGCCTATTGATTGAGGTATTGGAGAGGTTGCCCATTGATTGAGACACTGGAAAGGGTGGCCCATTGTTTACGGAACTGGAGAGGTTGCTTGTGGATTGAGACACTGGAAAGGGTGGCCCATTGTTTACGGAACTGGAGAGGTTGCTTGTGGATTGAGACACTGGAGAGGCTGCCTATTGATTGAGGTATTGGAGAGGTTGCCCATTGATTGAGACACTGGAAAGGGTGGCCCATTGTTTACGGAACTGGAGAGGTTGCTTGTGGATTGAGATACTGGAGAGGTTGCCCATTGATTGAGACACTGGAGAGGGCTGCCTTTGATTGAGACACTGGAGAGGTTGCCCATTGATTGAGACACTGGAGAGGGCTGCCTATTGATTGAGATACTAGAGAGGTTGCCCATTGATTGAGATACTAGAGAGGTTGCCCATTGATTGAGATACTAGAGAGGTTGCCCATTGATTGAGATACTAGAGAGGTTGCCCATTGATTGAGATACTAGAGAGGTTGCCCATTGATTGAGATACTAGAGAGGTTGCCCATTGATTGAGACACTGGAGAGGTTGCCCATTGATTGAGACACTGGAGAGGTTACCCATTGATTGAGATACTGGAGAGGTTGCCCAATGATTGAGATACTAGAGAGGGCTGCCTATTGATTGAGACACTGGAGAGGTTGCCCATTGATTGAGACACTGGAGAGGTTACCCATTGATTGAGATACTGGAGAGGTTGCCCAATGATTGAGATACTAGAGAGGTTGCCCATTGATTGAGGTTCTGGAGAAGTTGCACACTGATTGAGATACTAGAGAGGTTGCCCATTGATTGAGGTTCTGGAGAAGTTGCCCATTGATTGAGACACTGGAAAGGGTGGCCCATTGTTTACGGAACTGGAGAGGTTGCTTGTGGATTGAGATACTGGAGAGGTTGCCCATTGATTGAGACACTGGAGAGGGCTGCCTTTGATTGAGACACTGGAGAGGTTGCCCATTGATTGAGATATTGGAGAGGGCTGCCTATTGATTGAGACACTGGAGAGGGCTGCCTATTGATTGTGGTATTGGAGAGGGCTGCCTATTGATTGAGATATTGGAGAGGGCTGCCTATTGATTGAGACACTGGAGAGGTTGCCCATTGATTGAGACACTGGAGAGGCTGCCTATTGATTGTGGTATTGGAGAGGGCTGCCTATTGATTGAGACACTGGAGAGGTTGCCCATTGATTGAGACACTGGAGAGGCTGCCTATTGATTGTGGTACTGGAGAGGTTGCCCATTGATTGAGATATTGGAGAGGGTTGCCTATTGATTGAGACACTGGAGAGGTTGCCCATTGATTGAGACACTGGAGAGGGCTGCCTATTGATTGTGGTACTGGAGAGGTTGCCCATTGATTGAGACACTGGAGAGGGCTGCCTATTGATTGTGGTACTGGAGAGGTTGCCCATTGATTGAGATATTGGAGAGGGCTGCCTATTGATTGAGACACTGGAGAGGTTGCCTATTGATTGAGACACTGGAGAGGGCTGCCTATTGATTGTGGTACTGGAGAGGTTGCCCATTGATTGAGATATTGGAGAGGCTGCCTATTGATTGTGACACTGGAGAGGTTGCCCATTGATTGAGACACTGGAGAGGGCTGCCTATTGATTGTGGTACTGGAGAGGTTGCCCATTGATTGAGACACTGGAGAGGGCTGCCTATTGATTGAGACACTGGAGAGGTTGCCCATTGATTGAGACACTGGAGAGGGCTGCCTATTGATTGTGGTACTGGAGAGGTTGCCCATTGATTGAGATATTGGAGAGGGCTGCCTATTGATTGAGACACTGGAGAGGTTGCCCATTGATTGAGACACTGGAGAGGGCTGCCTATTGATTGAGACACTGGAGAGGTTGCCCATTGATTGAGACACTGGAGAGGGCTGCCTATTGATTGTGGTATTGGAGAGGGCTGCCTATTGATTGAGACACTGGAGAGGTTGCCCATTGATTGAGACACTGGAGAGGCTGCCTATTGATTGTGGTACTGGAGAGGTTGCCCATTGATTGAGATATTGGAGAGGGCTGCCTATTGATTGTGGTACTGGAGAGGTTGCCCATTGATTGAGATATTGGAGAGGGCTGCCTATTGATTGAGACACTGGAGAGGTTGCCCATTGATTGAGACACTGGAGAGGCTGCCTATTGATTGTGGTATTGGAGAGGGCTGCCTATTGATTGAGACACTGGAGAGGTTGCCCATTGATTGAGATAATGGAGAGGTTGCCCATTGATTGAGACACTGGAGAGGGCTGCCTTTGATTGAGACACTGGAGAGGTTGCCCATTGATTGAGACACTGGAGAGGGCTGCCTATTGATTGAGACACTGGAGAGGTTGCCCATTGATTGAGACACTGGAGAGGTTGCCCATTGATTGAGACACTGGAGAGGTTGCCCATTGATTGAGACACTGGAGAGGGCTGCCTATTGATTGAGACACTGGAGAGGTTGCCCATTGATTGAGATACTGGAGAGGTTGCCCATTGATTGAGACACTGGAGAGGGCTGCCTTTGATTGAGACACTGGAGAGGTTGCCCATTGATTGAGACACTGGAGAGGGCTGCCTATTGATTGAGACACTGGAGAGGTTGCCCATTGATTGAGACACTGGAGAGGGCTGCCTATTGATTGAGACACTGGAGAGGTTGCCCATTGATTGAGACACTGGAGAGGGCTGCCTATTGATTGAGACACTGGAGAGGTTGCCCATTGATTGAGACACTGGAGAGGGCTGCCTATTGATTGAGATACTAGAGAGGTTGCCCATTGATTGAGATACTAGAGAGGTTGCCCATTGATTGAGATACTAGAGAGGTTGCCCATTGATTGAGATACTAGAGAGGTTGCCCATTGATTGAGATACTAGAGAGGTTGCCCATTGATTGAGATACTAGAGAGGTTGCCCATTGATTGAGACACTGGAGAGGCTGCCTATTGATTGAGACACTGGAGAGGGCTGCCTATTGATAGAGACACTGGAGAGGTTGCCCATTGATTAAGATACTAGAGAGGTTGCCCATTGATTGAGACACTGGAAAGGGTGGCCCATTGTTTACGGAACTGGAGAGGTTGCTTGTGGATTGAGATACTGGAGAGGTTGCCCATTGATTGAGACACTGGAGAGGGCTGCCTATTGATTGAGGTATTGGAGAGGTTGCCCATTGATTGAGACACTGGAAAGGGTGGCCCATTGTTTACGGAACTGGAGAGGTTGCTTGTGGATTGAGATACTGGAGAGGTTGCCCATTGATTGAGACACTGGAGAGGGCTGCCTTTGATTGAGACACTGGAGAGGTTGCCCATTGATTGAGATATTGGAGAGGGCTGCCTATTGATTGAGACACTGGAGAGGTTGCCCATTGATTGAGACACTGGAGAGGGCTGCCTATTGATTGAGACACTGGAGAGGTTGCCCATTGATTGAGACACTGGAGAGGGCTGCCTATTGATTGAGATACTAGAGAGGTTGCCCATTGATTGAGATACTAGAGAGGTTGCCCATTGATTGAGATACTAGAGAGGTTGCCCATTGATTGAGATACTAGAGAGGTTGCCCATTGATTGAGATACTAGAGAGGTTGCCCATTGATTGAGATACTAGAGAGGTTGCCCATTGATTGAGACACTGGAGAGGTTACCCATTGATTGAGATACTGGAGAGGTTGCCCAATGATTGAGATACAAGAGAGGTTGCCCATTGATTGAGGTTCTGGAGAAGTTGCACACTGATTGAGATACTAGAGAGGTTGCCCATTGATTGAGACACTGGAGAGGTTGCCCATTGATTGAGATACTAGAGAGGTTGCCCATTGATTGAGATACTAGAGAGGTTGCCCATTGATTGAGATACTAGAGAGGTTGCCCAATGATTGAGATACTAGAGAGGTTGCCCATTGATTGAGATACTAGAGAGGTTGCCCATTGATTGAGGTTCTGGAGAAGTTGCACACTGATTGAGATACTGGAGAGGTTGCCCATTGATTGAGATACTAGAGAGGTTGCCCATTGATTGAGACACTGGAGAGGTTACCCATTGATTGAGACACTGGAGAGGTTGCCCATTGATTGAGATACTAGAGAGGTTGCCCAATGATTGAGATACTAGAGAGGTTGCCCATTGATTGAGGTTCTAGAGAAGTTGCACACTGATTGAGATACTAGAGAGGTTGCACACTGATTGAGATACTAGAGAGGTTGCCCATTGATTGAGATACTAGAGAGGTTGCCCATTGATTGAGGTTCTGGAGAAGTTGCACACTGATTGAGATACTAGAGAGGTTGCACACTGATTGAGATACTAGAGAGGTTGCCCAATGATTGAGATACTAGAGAGGTTGCCCATTGATTGAGGTTCTAGAGAAGTTGCACACTGATTGAGATACTAGAGAGGTTGCCCAATGATTGAGATACTAGAGAGGTTGCCCATTGATTGAGATACTAGAGAGGTTGCCCATTGATTGAGGTTCTGGAGAAGTTGCACACTGATTGAGATACTGGAGAGGTTGCCCATTGATTGAGATACTAGAGAGGTTGCCCATTGATTGAGACACTGGAGAGGTTACCCATTGATTGAGACACTGGAGAGGTTGCCCATTGATTGAGATACTAGAGAGGTTGCCCAATGATTGAGATACTAGAGAGGTTGCCCATTGATTGAGGTTCTAGAGAAGTTGCACACTGATTGAGATACTAGAGAGGTTGCCCATTGATTGAGATACTAGAGAGGTTGCCCATTGATTGAGATACTGGAGAGGGCTGCCTATTGATTGAGATACTAGAGAGGTTGCCCATTGATTGAGATACTAGAGAGGTTGCCCACTGATTGAGATACTAGAGAGGTTGCCCATTGATTGAGATACTAGAGAGGTTGCCCATTGATTGAGATACTAGAGAGGTTGCCCATTGATTGAGATACTAGAGAGGCTGCCTATTGATTGAGATACTAGAGAGGTTGCCCATTGATTGAGATACTAGAGAGGTTGCCCATTGATTGAGATACTAGAGAGGTTGCCCATTGATTGAGATACTGGAGAGGGCTGCCTATTGATTGAGATACTAGAGAGGTTGCCCACTGATTGAGATACTAGAGAGGTTGCCCACTGATTGAGATACTAGAGAGGTTGCCCACTGATTGAGATACTAGAGAGGTTGCCCATTGATTGAGATACTAGAGAGGTTGCCCATTGATTGAGATACTAGAGAGGTTGCCCATTGATTGAGACACTGGAGAGGTTACCCATTGATTGAGACACTGGAGAGGTTGCCCATTGATTGAGATACTAGAGAGGTTGCCCAATGATTGAGATACTAGAGAGGTTGCCCATTGATTGAGGTTCTAGAGAAGTTGCACACTGATTGAGATACTAGAGAGGTTGCCCACTGATTGAGATACTAGAGAGGTTGCCCATTGATTGAGATACTGGAGAGGGCTGCCTATTGATTGAGATACTAGAGAGGTTGCCCATTGATTGAGATACTAGAGAGGTTGCCCACTGATTGAGATACTAGAGAGGTTGCACACTGATTGAGATACTAGAGAGGTTGCCCAATGATTGAGATACTAGAGAGGTTGCCCATTGATTGAGGTTCTGGAGAAGTTGCACATTGATTGAGATACTAGAGAGGTTGCCCATTGATTGAGGTTCTGGAGAAGTTGCACACTGATTGAGATACTAGAGAGGTTGCCCATTGATTGAGATACTAGAGAGGTTGCCCATTGATTGAGATACTAGAGAGGTTGCCCATTGATTGAGATACTAGAGAGGTTGCCCATTGATTGAGATACTAGAGAGGTTGCCCATTGATTGAGGTTCTGGAGAAGTTGCACACTGATTGAGATACTAGAGAGGTTGCCCATTGATTGAGGTTCTGGAGAAGTTGCACACTGATTGAGATACTAGAGAGGTTGCCCATTGATTGAGGTTCTGGAGAAGTTGCACACTGATTGAGGTATTGGAGAGGTTGCCCATTGATTGAGGTACTGGAGAGGGCTGCCCATTGATTGAGGTTCTGGAGAAGTTGCACACTGATTGAGATACTAGAGAGGTTGCCCATTGATTGAGGTTCTGGAGAAGTTGCACACTGATTGAGATACAAGAGAGGTTGCCCATTGATTGAGGTTCTGGAGAAGTTGCACACTGATTGAGGTATTGGAGAGGTTGCCCATTGATTGAGGTACTGGAGAGGGCTGCCCATTGATTGAGGTTCTGGAGAAGTTGCACACTGATTGAGGTATTGGAGAGGTTGCCCATTGATTGAGGTTCTGGAGAAGTTGCACACTGATTGAGATACTAGAGAGGTTGCCCATTGATTGAGGTACTGGAAGGGTTATCCATTGATTGGATGGTACTGGAGAGGTTGCCAATTTATTGAGGTATTGGAGAGGGCTGCCCATTGATTGAGACACTGTAGAGGTTGCCCATTGATTGAGGTACTGGATAGGGCTGCCTATTGATTGGGTACTGTAGAGGGCTGCCTATTGATTGAGACACTGGAAAGGGCTGCCATTGTTACGGTACTGGAGAGATTGCCCATTGATTGAGATACTGGATAGGGCAGCTTTTTGATTGGGTACTGTAGAGGTTGCCCATTGATTGAGATACTGATTAGGGCAGCTTTTTGATTGGGTACTGTAGAGGTTGCCCATTGATTGAGGTACTGGATAGGGCTGCCTATTGATTGGGTACTGTAGAGGGCTGCCTATTGATTGAGACACTGGAAAGGGCTGCCCATTGTTTACGGAACTGGAGAGATTGCCCATTGATTGAGATACTGGAGAGGTTGCCCATTGATTGAGACACTGGAGAGGGTTGTCTATTGATTGAGACACTGGAGAGGGTGTCCATTGATTGAGACACTGGAGAGGGTTGTCTATTGATTGAGACACTGGAGAGAGTAATCTATTAATTGAGACACTTGAGGTTTGCCCATTGTTTAAGTTAATGAAGAGGGCTGCCCACTGATTGAGACATTGGAGAGGGTTGCCCATTGTTTGAGGCACTGGAGATGAGATATTGGAGAGAGCTGTCTATTCTTTGAGCTTTTGAAAGGTTTGCCCATTGTTAAAAACACCAGAGATGTAATCCCATTGATTTACACAATGGGAAGGGTTACCCATTGATTGCGTGAGACAATGGATATGTTTGATCATTTATTGATACACTAGTGATTGATGTTGATAGATTGGGTAACTGGATAGGACTTCCTCTGATTAAGAAACAATGACTACCCATTGGTCAAGAAACTGGAAAGTGTTGCCCATTAAATTGAGACACTGAACAGGGCCTTGTTTTAAAGACTCACGACAGGGCTGCCCATTGATTAACACTGGAGAGGGATGCCCACTGATTGGAACACTAAAGAGGGCTGTGCAGTTATAAAGGCTCAACATTAACAGTTTAACCTAGTTATCCGAAACAAATTTTTTTTAAGGATCACCACAGACAATTTGCTGGGCCTCCAACAAAAACTCAAATAAACAGGAAACTCTGTAGTATAGATTGACTAGCAATCCCTCCTAAAAAATTCCCAAATTTATAGCAGACGCACACAACCAATTGTGACTTCATCTGACAGTTGAACTAAAATTCAATCTCCAGACCGGTGTCCTCCAGTTAATTAAAATAACACAGAAAAGCCGTTTTCAGTTCAATATGCTACTGTAAACTACATTATTTGGTATTTTTATGATTATCTGATGTGTAAGATAATTTTATGAAAAATCAATAATTAATGAATGAATTAATTTTCTTTTTAAATTAAATCAAAACAAAGTTAACAGAGACTGGGTTTGTGCATAAACAAATTCTGTCACTCATTTTTGCAATTTTGAAATTCATAAGCAGTGCGTCAAAGCAGACCCCTCATTCTGCGTTATAGAATATTTCTAAATAAGATGTAAACAATACGAAAATGTACATGCACATTAATTGAGACACTGCAGATGACTGATCACTGATTGAGACACTGGAAAGAGTTGTCCATTGATTGAGCCCTGAAAAGAGTTATCCATTGATTATGACCTGAAAATAGCTGTCCATTGATTATAACACTGGAAAGGGCTTTCTTCCATACCGGACGTTGTTTCCGTTCATGTGACCAGTGCTGGAAAAACCCGTCTTACACCCCCAATGTAAGATGAGTCACGCGCAACAACGCGCCACTTTTTATTTCTTTTATTGTATGGTTATGAAAAGTATTGTATGCCATTTCAATAAAGCGCAATAAAATATATAAGTATGGAAGACTTTTAATTAAAATTGAAAATAAATAATCATAAAAAGGCGACTTTTAGAGGAACTATTTGACGTTGATATTGCACTTCATGGCGTCAGTAAACAACGTCGCACATGCTTTTTGGTGAAATGTACCAAAATCTGTTTTCCATTAAGTCATTTTTTCCATAATTTGATAATTTGAGATATGCAAGAAAAAATATCAATCATGTTTTTCCGGTTAGGATAAAAAATCTGACCCTCGGGCACGCTGTGTGGCCAGTAACTCGGCGAGCCTCGTTACCAGCTTACGCCTGTGTCCTCGGGTCAGATTTTTTTCGGAAACACATGATAGATACTTATAGTCCATTTATTGAGAGACTGGAGAAGGCTGTCTATTAATGAGATACAAATGCCAGCTGTCCATTGACTGCAACACTGGAGACCGCACAGAAAAAATGTTATTTTCTATTCTTTATATATAAAACAATCATTATTGGCAATCAAAATATTCAAATAATAAATTCTTCACTGGCAAAAAATCAGAACGCAAAGCGGGAAGCTTAATGTCCTCTTATTTTCTTACTGGAAAGTGGAGAAACCATTGCCTAAGTTTAAACTGTCAATATCAGCTGTATTTTGGGAATGATTGATCTTAGTCAGGGGGAACATGGCCATCTAATGCCATTTCTCCAGGAGTTTTTCCAGCCCAGAAATAACAGAGCAAGAGTATTTGTCAAATTAATCCTGTGGAAGTGGTGCAAATTGATAAGAAATTATTTACTGTTGGTGAGTGACCTCAGTCCAAAAAGTGGCAGGTTAATCAAAAAATGGAGACAGTTCATCAAAATATACCAAGATTATTAACTGATCATTGATTGCCCTCCATAGAAACTATTCGTGCATAATGGTGAGATACCAAAACAAACAATGTTTCTGAAAATGGTATTCTCGTTGACCGCGTAATATTTCTCTATATATAGCAATATTTCCAGCTTATTTCTAATCTGGGTACTATCTACTTTAAATAGCTTTATTCCATAAAGATGCCTCTGAAATCACATTGAATGAGAAAGACTCTGAATGATTTCTTTAAGAATTTCTTTTTATTTGCCTATTTTTTATTGACATACATCATTCTATTGCATTTTGGAAAATGTTCTTAGGGACTGTACACCAGATTGGCACCAAAATTATTTTTTCTGTAACGAATCTCAGGTCAATTATTTAATAAAATGTTTTACTCTTTGATACCATAATTGTAAAAAAAATACCAAAATGTAAAAAAAACTAGAAATGTGTCCATAGGACACGAATGCCCCCACTTCGGTTTTTTGTCACAGAAAATAAGCCATAATGATTTTTGAAGTATTTTTGGCAAAAAAGGGCCGTAACTCCTAAATGACTAAAGCGATTTCCATGACTATCGAACTTGATCAAGATATTATGGTCACAAACATGTGTTTAAAGTTTGGTGAGGATTGGACAAACAGTTTTCAAGAATTAGATCGGAAACAATCTTCGGGACGTATTTTTCCAAGTCTTTTTTTGCAAATAAAGGGCCGTAACTCCTAAATGACAAAAGCGATTTCCATGGCTATCGAACTTGATCAAGATATTATGGTCACAATCATGTATGTAAAGTTTGGAGAGGATTGGACACATACTTTTCAAGAATTAGATTGGAAACATATATTTTTGAAGTATTTTTGGCAAAATAGGGCCGTAACTCCTAAATGACTAAAGCGATTTCCATGACTATCGAACTTGATCAAGATATTATGGTCACAAACATGTGTTTAAAGTTTGGTGAGGATTGGACAAACGGTTTTCAAGAATTAGATCGGAAACAATCTTCGGGACGTACGTACGTACGTACGGACAGACGTACGTACGGACAAGGGCAACCCTATATGCCGCCACTTTGTGGGGGCATAAAAATCGAGTCAGAGATCGGGTTCGAATCGGTGTCGCCAAATTGCAGTCCACTGTGCTACGAATGCTTACCCTATACAGTTTGAATATTTAAGCTTTAAACCTAACTTGTGCTACGAATGCTTACCCTATACAGTTTGAATATTTAAGCTTTAAACCTAACTTGGTAATATCACGTGATAACATCGACTAGCCAATCACGCATAAGGAATGAATTCTACTAGGTAGACATACCTAGTAATCTTTTTTAATGGAAAAATATGAAAAAACTGCAAAAAATAAATTGTTAACTATATGGTACTTCAGTAAGTAAGTTTCAATGCATTGTACACATCAATTTCAAGTTTATGTCAGTTTTCGAAAATTTTCTTCTTTTTTTGCAATTTCATCATACGGAGTACAGCCCCTTTAATGATCATATAAAATACCAAAAATATTTAAAAAAGTACTGATAATGCTACATAATGTTGTTGCAGTTACGTATGAGACTGGCTCGCTTTCCTAAACCTTCAGTATGAAAACGTGAAAAATTAAAGACCTCAGACTATGTTCTGAGAAACCATCTGACATTGAACCATCCAACTTGTTTAAACATTACTTTTTTACATTTAATACATATTTCATAGACCTCGTCCTGTGTTGCACAATTTAATGCTTCAATGTTCATATAAACTATTGGGCAATCACATTACCAGAACAGTAACATATTTTATTATATACAAAATGTAGACAATAAATTGTTGCATTACACCTTCAGGGAGAAGACATAGTGCTGGGAAGTCTAGGTACATTGATACTGGTTTTGAAGTGTCTCTCATGTTGATGCTTGGAGTTAAAACAGCTGTTCAAACAAGGCTATCATTGGAAACAATTGTATGCTGCCTAACGGGGTTCAAATTTGAAAGGAGAGCACAAAATAAAAAAATAAAAAATTTAAACTAGTTTGAATGTCATAATGGAAGATAGCAAAATTTTAGTTTATTGAGCCAAAATGTACTGGTAATATATGTGCATCTCCTCTTGTAAGTAAAGTTTCTAATAAAGCTTCATTTAATTGAAGCCAGTAGTTGCTGAGGCATATCCCGGACACAAATGGACCTATATTACACCAATATAATTTATATTGTACAAAAAACGGCCACTACTCTAAGACCATGAACTGGAATGGCCCAACAATAAGCGTTCTTGTCAGTAAAGCTTCCTAAATTTAATTGAATTCAAGCTAGTAGTTTTATATCACTCTACATAGAAATAAAAGGGCCATAACTCTATAAAAGGATGCTGGTCCATTTTTCTTTCTTATATTTTTGGATGTGTAACGATTCAGATGTCATCCATAGCTTTTCGTAACACATAAAAAAAATATATATATTAATTGTTCTACGATTCAGCTTTCTTAATTCATGATCATGCCTCACCCACTGTTGAGGAAAAACTTCAAGATGTTTTAGGCTTTTAAAATTATCTTTAACATTGCACAAGGGATGTGGCACTCAGCGCCCACCTTTGACACTCTATAACACACCAACAGTTTGAGAATTTAATTTTTTTACAGGGGATTTTTTATTTTTTTCTGTTTCCAGAGTATACTTACATTAAAGTGCGAAATTGTTATTGCTTCATAAATTTATAAAAATGTCTAGACCTAGTGAACAAAATTATAACCAAAAACGACATCGAACTTAATATAAAAATTAAATTATTTTTTTTGTGTTTTTTTGTGTTTAAAACTTCTAGACAAGTTCAATGGATCAACATACACAAACAGCTCTGCATGATAACATTCAATGACTGATTTTAATAGGGCACACCTTGTCGTCAAATGTAAAGTTAAACCATTTCTTGAATAACTGAAATTAAATAAAAATTGTAATATTAAACTTAGATATTTAAAGATTAATTTTATATTGTAAATTCCCGACTAAAACCGGTAAAAATTTTATCCCTTTATTTGATTGATAATTTTTACAACTGATATGAATAATACTACATTTTTTGGTTGAAAGCTTTTGATATAATTTTTGCACATTTTTTTTTAATTTCTCAGGCATCATGCCAATTGCTATCATAAACAGCCTGTCAGATCTGTAATCATTTATATCATCTCACCACTGGCACCGGATTTTCAAACTCAATCATTTTTTTAAAAAATCAAAAAAAAATCTTATAATTCTAACATGTCCATAGATTGCGATGACTGTCAATCTGCAGAAGTTCTTTTGAACTGAGTAATATGATGATTACGTGACCCGGGTAGAGAAACGTTCAATACCATGTTAGTATAATATACAGTACAAAGTGCATATTTATTAAAAAAAAAATATTTCAATAATTTTTCACATTTTCTGTATTATAATTTTTAGTTTAGAATTATAATATTTTTTTTTGATTTTTAAAAAAAATGATTTAGAGTTTGAAAATCCCGTGCCAGTGCATCTCACATTTAGAATAAAATTTACATTTTATTTGGTAAATTGTATTTTAAATATTTGCATTTTTAGATGTACTAAGTTTATCATTTTAACCAGATTTTAAAAAAGGACTGTGGGTGCTG
Source organism: Mya arenaria (assembly GCF_026914265.1). Lineage (NCBI taxonomy): Eukaryota > Metazoa > Mollusca > Bivalvia > Myida > Myidae > Mya > Mya arenaria. Next base: position 66,704,979 of record NC_069125.1, on the reverse strand, counting down.
CAGCAGAGGAACAGTGTGCTAAGGCCTTAAAAAAAAATTGTGTGGTTCGAGTCACCCGACCCTACCTGGAAAATACTGCCGACTTTACTGTTTTTTGGTGGGACTTGTGAAAAAAAAAAAATTGCCATTTGGTGCCCGGTACGGAACTGTACGGTACTGAACGGGCGTTATGCTCGGCACGTCGCAAAAAAAAAATGAGTTGTGCAAATCGCTACAGCAAAAAAAAAAGCTGTGCGAATCGCTTCACAACAAAAACATGGCGACCAATTCCGCCGTCATTAAGATCGTAAAAAAGGCGTGTGGTCGCCATAACACTCCAGAACGTCGGGAGTTTAAGCTCATAACACCCAAGATGTGTTTCAAAGATAATTTTTTTGTGCGAGCCATGTCAACATCCGACAAGGGGCCATGGACCCGTTTGTATGAAAAACAGCTGTACGACATTTCTGTTGATTGAATGTCGTCTAATTTTAATATACCCCACCCACCAAGACATGACCCTTTTTACTTGTCATGTTTTTATCCAATGATGCAATCATAAAAAAAGTAGTTTAAATAAAATAGCAGCTGGGCAAACATATTACTAGTATAGAACGGAAATATAAATTTCTGAGAGTTCTGACACAGGCTGATGCCTGACAAAATGTCTTTATTTTAACTGGGACTGAAAGCTGGGTCTGTTGCCATTTGTACAGTTTATAAAATATTCCTAACTTCACTTCTTGGAGAATGGCAGAGAAATGTTTTTGAGATGCTGATGCAGGTCAGTATTGTCATTTAATTATCAATATGTTTTGCTTTCAGAAGGTGTATAACGAATGACAACGAAACTCGGCTAGCTCAGTTGGAAGATCGCCAGTCTATCAATCCGGGAAAATCATTGTTACTGAATCTTTAGCCCAAGCAATGTCCTAATGTAACTGAAAAACTGTTGAAAAGGGACAAAAACAAACCATGTTATGCATCAGTGAATTGTAACCACGGCCCTCCAGGTCCGGGGGTATACCGGGGAAAAGGGCCGTGTTTTTACTTTCCAGGTGCCCCCGCAGGGCCGGGTGACCGCGGTGGTTTTGTCATTGTGCCAAATTTAGCAGAGATTGGGCCTTATATAGAGTCTCTGGGGTGCGGGGGCATTTGGCCGGGGTTTAACCATCAGTTCGTCCCCGCAGGGCGGGGATTTTACCCGGGGTTTGCTGGACCGAAAGTCAAAGTCCCGGCTATTCCCCGGACCTGGGGGGGCCGTGGTTACAATTGACTGGTGCATTACCCTAACCACACAATTTATTTTTTTAGGCCTAAGGGAGAAAAAAGTACATTTTAAAGGGCTAAAATTAATTATAAATTTGACAGAAAATGTAAGGGATTGTCTTCAATTGTAAAAAAGTATTATTAAATATAGGGTTCAATCGGTACCAAATAGTACAGGTTTGTATGCATTTAAAACCACAAACGAAAGAAATATTTGATCATCTTAAGCATTTAATTCTACGAGGGCAGGAAGGTGGTAATGCTGGTATCCATGAGGGCAGAAGGGTCCTACCAAAAATGTAACACAGTGCAACACTCTTCAAGAACTATGCACTGAAATAAATGCCTGAACTTCATAATAATAGTTTGTTTTCAAAGTAAAAAGGAGTCTTATTAGTGTCTCTTGCTATATAACTCATTATAAATGTAATTAATTAAATAAATGAACATCATGACCTAAAATTCTTCATGAATATGACTTGATTGCTTGGCTGCTTACTGTAGTAATAGCTAATGAGGATGTCTTTATTCTACACCTATTCAGAGGTATTTTTGATAGAATTAAGAGCTTAAAGGGAAGATATTAATTTGTATTTGAAAGTATAAACTTGGCTACATCAGTAAAGCTGTAGGCTTCGATGCAGTACTAAATTTCATCATTTAATATAAACTACATTTTTTTTAATTTTGTTATTTCGTATTGAGGAAGTCAAGATCAGTAACCATTAGTTAGAGAAAACAAACCAGAATGTTCAACAATAATTACAACATATTTAACTGTTTGAAGTGTACAAGGTGAATGCAACATGATTGACTGTTCAAATTGTTCTAGGCGAATGCTAATTAATGGGATCAGGTAGTTGTCTGTATAAGAAAACACACCTGGCATTCTCTATAAGAACCAGTCCTGAACATTTGGAATGCCACAAAAATGCAGTATTTTAACTACAAATGTTATAATAAATGAACAAATACTTCACTCATATTATATTAATTGTGAAGAAGGCATAACATTCAATCAATCGAAGCATAGCAAAAATGATTGATTTTTCAGATAATTTATAATCTGCTGCAAAAAGGCATCATCAGAGTCTACTACTTTCAATTGATATCACAGTCAAGAATGATCAATGGACAAATATCAGATCTAGTTGAATTAATCAAAACACACTTGTCCATCAATACAGATTTGTGTCAGCATCCAATCTTTCAATGATATATGAGGAAACTCATAATGGTTTTCTAGAAACCCTTTAGATTTCCATCAAAATGTATCATTTTCCAATCTCAATGAGCTGGCTAAATGGCTACTGTTGCAGTTATGTGTTTGCAAGTCACTCTATGACATCTATATTTAACAAATAAGATTTCGAACAATTAGAAGGCTACAAATTAATATATAAACAAATATTACAACTCGTACAATTCAGAGATCAAAATCACATGTTGCCCAAGTCCTCAAGTCCAACACTGGTACAAGTAAATTGTTCTGCTGGTTTTGATCAAGTAATAGTCTCTCTTTTTTTAACACAAAGATAGTTATTATATATTTACTTACCTTAAAATACAACTGCTATTTAATACTTACTGGTTAAAAAGGTTTAGAAGACAAAAAAAGTAATAACTTTCTTAGTGTTTGGCACAAAATGTATCTTCACTAGCCAGCATGCATGTCTCAGTCGCTAAACAATTCACTAAGTAAAACCAGTTTAAGACTAAATGGCATATTGGGTGCTCTAATCAGAAGTTTTCGAAACCATCCCATTGGCAAAAACATAAACTTAAAAACGAAAATGAAGAAGGTAAGTAAGAATTTGTGTTTGCTCATGCAAAAGTCAGACATGTAAACCTCTGGCTATGCCAGAACTGTAGATTTGTTTCTCCCGAGAGGTAAATTTGAGCTTAGAGAGGTAGATTTTACAGAATGGGCATCATCCGCAATCTCTTTAGATTTTGTGTCTTTTTGTGTGTTTTAAGATGGGAACAAATTAAGCGGCTTCTGTTTTAATGATCTGGGCCTTTTTACTCAATGCAGTTCATCAATTTTACACTTCATACCTTTAATGGATGTACATGTAATGAAAAAAAAGGACTTAAATAATTGCCGAAATCTTATACTAATTGCCAGGGTCATGGGACTGACCATGGTGTTAATATTTGCTCATCAACAACATGTGACCAGTAGACTGCAATTACATTGCGACAATTTCATAACCTTACTGTAAGTAAAATGCAATGTTAAGGCCGTTTTTTGGCATTGTTTTTTTTTAACAGTAGATTTTATCCAGAGAGTGATAGGGGGGTCTCAAAAGCGGTAGATATAACCAATCGCCAGTACAGTTAACATGTCTGCCAAAGTCTAATTTCCATAACTTGGAGAAGTGCATAACAATAAAAAGTAATAACAAATTCCTGTGTTTGATTCAGGAAGTTTAAAAATCATCAATATAAAGCCTGACGGAAACAAATGTGAGAATTATAAAGTCCTCATTTACATCAAACCTTTTTAAATCCATATATTAGCAGATGAAACCTTAATACACACATTAAAGCTAATGTGTTTAATCAGAAACAAAACCAAAAGACTCATAGCAAAATTCCATATTTGGAAGGCACTAATAAAATTTTGGAAGGCACTAATAAAAATAAATGCAAACTTATTTGCATAAATCATGTACAGAAGTCAATCAGGATGTTTCAGTACTGCTTAATTTAAAATTAAAATAATGCCAATAGATAAGTCAAACCCTTTAAAGCAGTTGATAGTCTGTTTCAAAATAAAAAGTAAGACCTCTTGCCTTTACATGCAACAAAGATCTTTTGTCAATCAAGCAGTGTAAGACTGCACTTTATTCAGTCTTAAAATGCTGTACCAGGTAACTTGGATTGATTATCTTTGATGAAAAGAACACCTGTAATTAATAACCTGGTACATGCCATACATGGACTTTATAATAAGCTGATATAGATCAATATAGAAAAAAATGAATAAATGTATCCAATGTTCAAAAATGGATATATTAAAATAGATTTTGTGCACTAATAATATATATTTATTCACATGTTTCATTTAAAAAATGTTTGAATAATATTGCAACTAACATAATATTGCAACTAACAGTTTAACAATATAATACCTTAAAATGTATAAAATTTTGCTATTTAACAAAATCAATTGATAACATTATAAAAAGCAAAATCAAATAAATGATAAGTTAAAAAATAACACAATAAAATGTGTTGTTCTGAGGAACTTTCTTTTCAACATATTGCTCTTAATGACGCAAATTCTGCAAGTAATTTACAGTGAAATGTAAAAAGTGTTTTTAACATCAAATGTTAATGGTAAATACAAGTAAAATGAACCCATCATACATTTCCAGAACTCCTGACGCATGCTGCAAAGCAGGTCCCTAACTTGTGTATCTGGTGTTGATAGAAATCTTGCTTTAGATTTTTTATATCCACATCAGAAGCACATGAAAGATACATTTGCAAAGTTGTTCTGTCAGTAAGTTTTGTCTATTAGCAATGTATACCCACATTTTGTTTCTCCTTTAGGATTTTTCTACACATTATCCAAGCCAAGCCTTATGAGGTCCTTACAGCAGGATTCAGATGTAGATGCACATGGGTGGTGAAACATGGAAATTTAGATTAGACTCAACTAGCTACCAACCAGCTTGTTTTTTAACGTATCAGCAAGCGGATGCATTCTGCAGATTACAAATATAATGAACAGCACCCTAATGCTTAAATGACATAAAAAATTGAATTCCCTATAATATACCAACCAGTCGCAATCTTTCTTTCTGTAGGCATGCTGCTAAATGACACTGTCTTTTTCCTGTTGTGATTTCGTCGAGAGCCATCTCTACTCATAAAACTGCTCTTTCGTGGTAAAGATTTATCCGTTTGCAGTGAATCACTATTTCCAGATTCATTTGAACACTCAGGCTTTGTTTCATTTTCATTATTTCCGTTGACAAAAACATCACTATTTTGCTTTTCCTCAGGGTTTGGATTTTCATCCGTTGTTTTCATTTCCTCGTCCGCCATGATGTTTAATTGGAATCGCCTCGAACGGGTAAAGTAGCTATTCCATTACGTATAAAATCGGAAAGGTAGTGACCATTTAATTGATTGTTAATGTGAGATGATATTTTTTTCAGATTTATGTTTTCTTACATTTTTAGTGTATAAACAACTAGTAAACTATACTTGCAACCTGTCTACCCTAAGAGATCAAAGTTGGATGAATCCATGTGAAATTGCAAATGGCGGCAGTCATAAACAAGAAAAAGATTGCATGAAACTAAAGGTTTTAACGCATTATCTGTTGTTATTTTCACTGTCACTGTCCCTTTAACTGTCGGATTATTACATCACTTTCGTCAAAACTTATTGACTTTACTTTGTTGTTGATGAAGTTTTCGTAAAATTTATATAAATGAACTGGTCATTTTAATATTGCCATTTCCATTTACGGCATGATTTGCTGTTGACAGTGTTGAGTTAGGCCTATCCATCGTGATTGGCTTATCTTGACTTTTTTGTTCAGAATTGAGAAAGTTGCTTAAACAGTTAGAATATTTAAATAATCATAGGGAATACACTGCTGGTTGACTATTTCAGCTCATCATTTGCAGTATTGGTTTTGATTTAAAATTATGGCTCCCAAAATTATGAGTCAGATTTCCTTTAAGGGAGTCATCAAGTTTAAATTGAATTATGTTTAAGTTGTTAACAAGTTCAATTTTTTTCTCAACACTCAAATTAAATTTCAGTTGCAACAAAAATTCCCAGCCAAATGCACTTTGGACAATGGAGAAGTGTGTTCATGTTTCCAAGATACGGCCAGCGTGGGACCATTCTATACTGATACCAGAGAAGTGGCTCTGCTATATATGCCGAACCACAGAGAGTGTTTGGGTTAGAAATTTTATTGCACAGCTGTTACAACTAACTGTTTGATTTTATTTTTTTGTCTGCATACACATAAGTACCCCAAAACACTTACAGAGGTAAATCAATCTTTTGCTAAACCCAATAAGCAAAGAATGACATGGAAGATTTTTATAGCCATGCAAAATCATTGTCGGATAACCCTGGTACTCTAATACGCTCTGCACGTCATCATGTTTTGTGAAACAATTAACTGTCAAAATAGTTTACCCTGCAAGATCTAGATTTTGATGTTTCATCAAACTTTTCTCTGATACTTCATTTAAGGAATCAAATGCATGATTGATGTCATAATGTATGAAGGTTATTAGGTTGGTTGAAATGAAAGCCTCCAGCCAAACTGCTTTCATATCCCCCATAATGACATCAAACATGCAATTCATAACTTATTTTACACCAATCAGGTCAGTATTTATTTCCAGGTATATAAAAAATACTTGATTTCATTTAAAATACTTGATTTCATTTATGAAAACCTTACAGTAATTCTTTCTTACCCATTCTGTTAATTATCAATATCTATATTAAATAATACGCGATGATTTGCGATCCCAACATAACATATTATGTTGCATTCATCCGAAAAATTTAGCAATTGCCGAAAGAATGTTCATTTGGAATGGAGGTTGAGGTGTCAATATAGCTCATTCAGTAGCACTTCTGAGTACTGACTGTGACGCATGAAGTATGATTGCCATAAGAAAAATGTTGTCTTCACATAATATTTGGTGAGAATATAAACTAAGGTATTCTTTTAAAGGAACTGCAAGAAAAATAGACATAATGCAAGTGACTTGATTGTTAGAACAATTAAGTGCCAAGACAGAGCACATGGTTTAAAAAGAGGTTTGTATGAACCATAAATGCTTTAGTGATTAAACATAATTATATGCATGCGTTAAGGTTACGAAACTTTGAAACTAAATGCACTAATACATTATTGGTATTTAGTATAAGAATTCTAAAAGAAACTGAACCAAACTTTCTTAGAATCAAGCTTTGATTACCAAAGTGAGTGATTGAAATGATGACATTCAACTTATGGACAAAACAGCAATTGTTTGTATTTTTCATAAAAATCACATTTCTGTAAATCTTCTTGCCATACATCACCTGTTTTAAAATATATCTACACCAAGCAAAAACAACATACTAAAATAAAAATTAAAAGAAAAGATTTTGACAATTTATGTGGTATGAGTAAATGTAACCAATATAACTATTAAGATGTTTGATGTACAATGTCTACATATTTTTTTTAATTGCCCTTGCATCATAGGTTTGAGTTACATCAGAAACACAATATTTTGGCAATTCCATTTACATAGATTGTTATAATTGTCAGTCAATTATCCAAAGGTACTTTTGTAGTGTTAACAGAATGTGTACGGTACCGCGGATGCTGATGATGAAACACTTTGTACACAGTTGTCTTTGAAAAGTCCAGTGTACAAATATGTATGAATGCATTGATTAATTAAAATAAAACATTTTTAAAACACAGATATCCTGAAGTATACTTCTACAATGTAGATTTGTACATGTTTGCTGGTTGTAATGGGTAATTGCATAACTACATGTACATGTATCTAAAGGAATGGTGTTATATATACTGATTCTTTTACAGGCATGTCTTAGCTGCCCAAATGTGGCGTGTGGGCGGTTTAATGAGAAACATGCCCTCCAGCATTACCAGGAAAGTCATGTAAGTACATGTACCTGCGTATAATCATAATACACAAGGTGTGGCGACAAGCCACATGTTGTGATTGAGCTAATTAGGTGCTGTATGAGGTGTTGTTACCTGCATTCAGAAACTGTTAACAGACTCCCATAATTTGTGAAACATGGTAACCATTAATTGAGAAATGTGGCGGCCAATATAGATTATAATGTCTTTTTGTATGAATTTAGATGTGGAGTGGTAGAGACATTTACCTTTAAGCAAGATTGATTTGTACATTAAGTCATAATTCTGTTTTAACTATATATAAAGTATTTAGATATTTTTCTGAAGGGCCTATGTTATACTTCACCATGCTTTGACTTTCTGAACATCCTCTGAGGATTGAGACTGTTAGATATGCCGGAAATCTAAAGCCTCACGAAGAAAGATATTGTTCGGTTTGTTTTATTGTAGATATTGAAGATGAATTCATTTTATATGTATATGTTGATGTTGTAGTGATCTTAGAATGAAAAGTTTAAAACCTTGTTACTACATGCATCCTTCTGAACTCATTTCTACAATTAGTGAAATCAAATGTCTCAATAATTAATCTTTCAGTGTATGTTAAAGATGCTCTGATAATTAGAAATACCTTATTAACTTTTGAGAGGTAAATGTTTTATTCAACCTCCAGTTATTATAATTTCAAATTGCTATACTTTTGTATAATAGACTGTTATACAACATTTGTATATAGGTTTACCATTGTACCAGTATATACACATTGACCAAAATATATGAAAACCAGTATAAAAACCTGTATGTATTGATTTGTTGACAGTGTACATTGCAGTGTGTATATACGATGTGATAAATTACGTCATATATGCTATGTCTGAAGGCAGCATTTAGCTTAAAATGAACACTTAAATCAAAGATAACTTTTCTTTTACACCACCATTTAAAATGAAACAAGGGGCAGTCTATGCCGCTTAAAGAGCCCCGCATTTGTTTTATTACTGAAGTTTGATAAAGTCATTAGTTTCATCAAACACTTCGACAAACCTGTTTCCAAAATCATGTTTTGGCAGTGCTCCGTCAGACGGCCTTATTGTGAAAAGGTTTGTCGAAGTGTTTAAAGAAATTAAACTCGCAATCAAACTCTGGTAAAAGGCCGAAGGCAGGGCTCCGTAAGCGGCATAGACTGCGCTTTGTTTCATTTAAAATGGTGAAGATATAGTGAAGTTATCTTTGTTTAAAGTCATTTTTCAAATCAAAATATTGCCTTCCGACGTAGCATTTATGACGCAATTTATCACCTGGTATACACACACTGCATTGTACACGTCTAAAGAAAATGTCTGTTCTGTTTATATAATTGTCTAAAATTATATCTATGTGCCGTTTTATGCTGTGAATTAAGTTGTGTGATACTTCTTCATTTGGAATTAAATTTTGTGTTTTAAAGATCATTCAAACTAGGTATGTTCATATTGTACCCTTCGTTTACTGGAACCACCTCAATTTCTATCATTTTTCTTTCAGCATCCAATTAGCATTGAAGTTAATGAAAAATATGTGTATTGGTAAGATCTTTGTTATCCCTTTATATATGGTACAAGAGATAGAATCGTTTAATAGACATCTTTAAAAACTTCAAAATTAAACCTTAATTTCATGCAAGCATTTTTTTAATAAAAAACATTTAACATTTATAATCATTCTGTGAAATAGTACGGTAGCAGTAGTCTTGTTTACCTTAATGTTTAGCAATAATATCTTGTTATATTATTGTTTTGCATTAAATCTTATTTGTTGCAGCTATGTGTGTGATGACTATGTTATGAATGACAATGCTGCTGGAGACATCAAACTCCTGCGGACTGCACTCAGTGCCATTGCAACACAGAAGTTCACACACATTGACATGCGTGGAAAACGCTTGCTCCGATCTTACTCACACTCTGGTGTTGTGCAGAGGTGAGATGTCCTTAAGTTCTTGCCTTAAACAAGGTTTTCATGAAACTTATCATTTTGATAGTAATAACTGTTTTTAAAAATCATATTGAACAAGAATAGCATTGCCTCATTGGCCTGATAAAGAAACAATACATATATAATTTATTAAATTCTTTTGGATTCAATACAGATATTTTTTAATGGACTTGGAAGTTTGAACAGTTTGAAGGAATTAATGTTTTTTTCAAGAGCTTTTTTAAATCCTTTAAAAAAGCACCATCTTATTTGCAGGGACACAGCAGATGAGACAGACAAGTTGGCCACTGCGGACTGGCACTTCAGGTATAAATTGGATCTGTTTAGACTGTAGCCTGTTTATTATGTGGCTTGTCTTTCCTAAAAGCAAGGCTATAGTATTTCAGGCAATGAAGCAGTCTTCATAATGTTGTCAGCAACTTAATTCCAACATTTTATCACCTGCAAAGCACATTAATCATAGTCAGTAGATGACTTGAAGTCAAGTCAGGTCATATCAATATTTGTTTATTGTCGGATATTGTGTAACATATAAACATAAGCTATGTATAGCTTTTTACAGAGAGTTTCATGTAAAAAATAACATCATATAAAATATGATATCAGGACTCGCCTTAAATAAGTAAGCGTGTTCTTAGTTTGTAGACAAGAGCAATATCATTCCACCAATTATAAATGAAAGCAATATAACATATTCAACAGGTCATTAGATATAATGTGAAGAAGTATTGAAAAATAAAATAAACAAATTTTATTGGAAACACTTACTTAGAGTAATTTTTAACAACTATCTCTTTCGGCATGGAACACTTTGACACATCATGTTGTTGTGAAGTAAAAAATGCAATTTATTTTAAAGACTTATCTGCCCAGTTTGCTATGCTTTATCTTATTGTGTGTTTTTTTTTCATAATTTTATGTTATGAAACTACGAGGATCATTTAATTGTACAAATAATCTTATGTCTCATCATGTAAGTTAAATTAAGGTTTCTCAATACACATTAAAGAACAGTTTCAATGTCAGAAACCTTTCGTTTTAAGCCATCATTGGATGAGATATACCTAATTTGGAGATTCATATGCACATATATATCAAATAAAGAAACAATTAGTTGTAATCGGTAAATGTTAGGAATAAACTGCAAAACATTAAATGACGAGGAATTTGGCTCCATATATAATGTCAATTTTATGTTTTGAACATTTCTATTTTTGCCCATGAGTTTCTCAATCTTAAAATCAGATTTTGTACAAGGTTTCAAGAGGTATTCAGGTTACCTAATACTAATTTTATGTTGAGTTTCTTATATGTTTCTTATAAAGTTTGTATCATGCAAACTTTGTTTTCAGTTTTCTATGACCCAAAACATTTTCAAAGTGCTCCATGTTCCATACCCTAAGTTTCCTTAGCATCGTATACTAGAATACTAATGGTCACACACACACAGCCTGCGTCTTAAATGATCTGAAATATGTGATTGTTTGAAAACTAAAATCAACATTGGATAACAATATTGATATTTTAAAATACAAAGCCTGTCCACGAACTTAAAGACCAGCCCTCATATATTACTGTAATGACACTGAATGATGTGCACATTGAACCGAGATCATAACAAAGATTAAAATGGCAAGTTTTGTAGGATATTCACAGATTAGTCAAACACATGCGGTTCAGAACTAATAAGATGTTTTAAAGTGCTCATATAAGTTAAGACAAAGTATAACTAAGCTCATTTATAGGTATGCAAAACGATAAAATATTATACAACCAGGTAAAATTAAGATGCCGTCGCTAATCATACGGTATCTTAAACATAATCAAGACAAGGACAGTAAAAAATTAAAATGAGAACAACAATGCACTAAACACACAATTAGGAATTGATTTAAAAAATAATATCACCTTGATAGATCGTAGATGAACTGATTAGCAACAGCTTCTTAGGGTACATAAAATAGTAGTTATAGTAAGAAATAGAAATTAATTACTTTAATAAAACAAGCTCTTTCTATTATTATATAGCAATGAGGCAAAACATATACATGTATCTAGCTAAGCTCTAATCTAGACAGACGAAACAAATATCTAATGCAGGTAGCATACAGATAATACAAAAAGTACAGATTTATGATATATAATAAAGCATACAAATGGGATGTACATTAAAGCAAGCAACAACAAACATCAAACTATGAACAAGAGGAACAGCACCTCTCTCTATCCCATGAGTTGATTAGATTTTTTAAATGCTGATAATTAACTTCTTCGCACATGGGGGGAGTGATTTCCAAAGTTTTGGGGCACTGGAACAGAATGAGTTGCTGCCTTAACAAGTTGGTAATATTCTTGTTTCTATAATTTAAAAGATGGTGTATTATACTAACAATATTATATAAATACGTAGGTTCTTGTTGATGTATTATTGAGTGTGTTTTTAATCCTGTGCTTCTTAGCCTTCTAAGTTTGAGTGCGTGTAGCTTTGACCTTAAAATAGGGGTGTCATAATCTTAGGAATAGTCCATTTGTTTTGGGTTCAAAAGGTCACTTTCATTGTGACCTTTAAATTTAAAAAAAATGAGCGCTCCTGACTGGCAACACTTTCTATTTGCGGAACTCTAGTATCCTTATGCAACTTGACAACAAACACTGCTAACAAAAATAATTGCAATTAATGTTTCTGTGACTTTGTGCTCTGGCAGTAAATTTGTCTTGTTTTGAAATTAAAGTTTCTGTGACCTTGTTCTCTGGCAGTAAATTTGTCTTGTTTTGAAATTAATGTTTCTGTGACTTTGTGCTCTGGCAGTAAATTTGTCTTGTTTTGTAATTTTCAGACAGCGATTGTTGGCCCATGTATTTAGTGCCTGGAGAAACTTCATCAGACATCAGAAATTGCGGCGGAAGCCCAGCCCTGGTCAGGAGGCAACAGAGTCGAGGGTCATGGTTATGAGAAGAACCATTATTCCAGGGGTGACCGGGCTACGTAACCTGGGAAATACATGCTACATGAACTCAGTGCTACAGGTCCTCAGGTATACATAACTGTGACATTTCTTGTTTTATTCCTGTTGTGCCCCCATATCATTTTTGTATCATTTGAAGGTTTTATTTGTAAATATTATACTTAAAATCATATTACAATCACACTGCTCTAACATTGAAAGGTTGCTGAATCATTTCCAAATTCATTTGGAATAAACTTGAACAAAATAATGAAATATTTTTATAAAAATAGTTTGTCAGATGAATACCTTAAAGTTCAATTCACAGAAATTTATATCCTGACTAAAGATGAAAATATGACACTAAGATGCATGCTACTTTAACTAATGACTGAAATTTTAATTAAGAAGGCCCTTGGACCTTGCAGACCAAAACAAGAAGTAAAAAAATCATTTTGCTTTGAATAATGAATCTTTTATAATAAATGCTTTAAACGTTCTGTATATCTGGTAGTCAATTTCATAGCAAAGTACTTGCTCAAAAAATGGAAACCATTTTTATCAGTATTATTATAAAAATGAAAAAGAATACATTGGTATACTTAAATATAACCATTTCATGCATAGCCACATATTATAAGCATTTTCTTGTTTTAGTCACATTGAGGCATTCAGAGACTATTTCCTGAAGATGAACTACAGTTTTGATGCGAGTCCGGACGGTTCACCGCACGTGAAGCATGTGCCACCTGCAAGCACTAAGTCCTCTCCTTCCGGGCACTACACTCGCCAGTCCACCATTGATTGTTTCCAGGTATTACCAGTTATTGTTTCCAGGTATTACCAGTTATTGTTTCCAGGTATTACCAGTTATTGTTTCCAGGTATTACCAGTTATTGAAAACAAAATACATGCATAATGTACATTTTCTGCACTTCATCCTTTAGTTAAATCTTATTGACAGTTAAACATATTTAAATAGCTAGTTTTAAAAGTGCACTAAAATGTTTAAAAATTTAAAAACATTACTGGTTTTCGTCTCAGTGTAGTAACTTGAGCATCATAATCAATGTTTAGATGAATTTGTGCAATGTTGTAAACTAGTATTCAATAATTCCTAGCACCTGATGTCATCTACACCTTCTGTTAAGAAGAGGCAGTCTGGGGGACTGAACGGGGGATCAACAGTCTCCACTCCTGTCAAATCACATCTCATATGTAATGTGGAGTCACAGAGCAACAAGGGGACCAATGTGTAGGGCATAATTTTCTATATTTGATTAATTCGTAGGCATGTCTGTATTTCTCAATTACATTTGAGGAAGTTTGTTTAATACTGCCTATATTATGTAATAGCTTGAACGAGTAGCTGCCAATGCTATTAAAATCAAGAAAGGCATTTACTCGGTGAAAAAAAAATCAACACTGATAATAATAAGTATTGTTTAAACTTTAATCAATTTCTTATATAGTTTAATGTTATATAGTTTAATGTTATATAGTTTAATGTTATATAAATATTTATAAACAAGTAAATGTAAAATTTAGTAATATTTCTTTTCATTAATTATCCATCTCATTTGATTTTGCCCATACTTTGACTGATTACTAAACATTGATACATGACTCTCCTTGTCTGTATTTAGGTCCCTCTGTGGGGAGCTACACGGGCTGTTCCGGGTTCTGTGGTCGGGCAAGTGGGCCCAGGTCAGCCCTCACGCCTTCCTGCGGGCTGTATGGCAGGCCATTCCAATGTTCAAAGGATATGCTCAACATGATGCTCAAGAATTCTTATGGTACATGTTATACAGTATATGGCACCTATTATACAGTGTATAATACCTATCATATAGTATATGGCCCCTATAATACAGTATAGGTCCAAATATTGTGCAATGGTAATAGTTGTTTGTGTGCAGCTGTTTCTTTAAAATAAAATATTGATTTTAAAACTGCATCTTGAATTTTTGAAATTGTTTGGGTAAAAAATCATGTTAAGTTATGGAATTTTGACACTTGTGTATTCTACATACCTTTTACATAGTTTTATAGTTTATACCATTTTACCTGGATGGTCATTTCTCAACACCCATGGATGTAGTGTAGATGCCTCGTTGTGTTTATTTCCCACCAGTGAGTTGCTGGACAAGGTACAGCAGGAGCTGGACTCCCTCTCCCCAGCCCCCAAACTGCCTCCGACCCCTGGACAGCGAGACACGCACTTCCTCTCACTACTCTTCCAGGGACAACTTGTATCCAGGGTACGGATCATTATCATAGTAACTTATTGTAGAACACAAGAATTAAATTCTAATCTAATTAAGAAATATTACACACCACTGAGGGTCATATGACATTATAAAGACCGGCCAGTCAGCCAGCAAAGGTGTATATGGACCGAGGCATTAGCCGAGGACCATTCACCTTCGGGGGCTGACTGACCGGTCCTTATAATGCCATATGGCCCGAAGTGGTGTGTTATATTTCTTATATTATACCGAACACTTTTCATTACAAGACAATATTTTTAAAGCGATTAAAATATGTTTTATTTAACAAACCTGATAATGTTTACTTGCAACAAATTTTCGCCGTTGTGAAAATAGCAAGCCGCACTAACCAATCATATGACATCAGCGGTCTGGACCGGCCAAAAATATAATATGGACCGCTGACGTCATAAAACTGGATTTTCATCAAAAAACAGTGATCGAGATTATATATATAAAGAAGGGATAAATTTATGTGAGGTATAATATTATCTTTATATTATTCTCTTAAAAACTTCTTGCTTTCTGTAGAAAAATAACACTTCAATAAGAAAAACCAGGCTTAGAACAAGAGTTCACATTTAGATACAGCTTTTTTTATCTTTAATACCACTTGTTTAAACAGGTTTTATGAATTTTTATATTTCAATTATTTATTCTGTCAATGATTGAAAGGGCTAGACCAATTGTATTTGGTTTTAGACCTTTTTTATTATATTCCCAGTTACAGATCAATTTCAGTAAACAAATTGTTGCTACTTAATTTATACAAAGCATGTATTGAGAGTAACAACAAGAGAGAACTCAACTTCTAATTCAGGTGATCTGCCAGTCATGTGGAAATGAATCTGAGACGTTTGAACCATACATGGACCTGTCACTCGAATTCCCGGACCGATACCAAATAACGAAGCAGAATGCACGAGTGGCGGAGGATATCTGTCACATCACAGGTACAACAGTGGATCACAGGTTGTTGTCTTTAGTGATCATGCAAAACCATTGGCTATAACTCAAAAGACATTCGCAGACAGTTTATTACAAATATTCCCTCCGACAATGTGTGTATGTATTATATGATAAGCTAGTCCTGTCACACTGTCTTAAGCAATTTTGAAGTTGTACCCCTTTGCCAACTGAGATTTGTTCTTAAAGGGTCTTCTTTCCATGCTACTTGGATGATTTTATTTCTTCAAAAAAGGAGCAGTATTATTACACGCTAAGTCTTGGTTCATATGTAAGCTGCAAAATATAGCTCTAATACTGTGCCTTTTATGTAAATGTTTACATTATAATACTATTAAATCAGTGTATAATGTTGGAAGTAGTTCAAATACATAAAAAAATGGTGTGCTTTATTAAACAATCTGTATGGCGTGTTTTGCATGATTTCAGAGATGCTGGCAAAGTTCACAGAGGTTGAACATCTGGAGGGCAACATCTATGCATGTGAAAAATGTAACAAGAGTAAGTGAGATCATATCTGTAATAGTCACTGGAGCCATCTTAATCAAGTGCTACCACACAATATTGTAAGATCAAGAATCTCGGTTTGATACTATGGTAGTGTTACTAATTTAATTGAAAGATTTACTAATGTATTTGAATAATCTTTGTCTTGCTTCTTCAATCTTATCATCTGTATCAGAATAATTTTATGTTTAAAATTATTTATCATTACGACTCAGCGATGCTGATTTGAAAAAGTAACTGTAGGATTGATAAGATGGTACCAGTGTTTCCAACTCATCAATTTGTAAGTTTGATCACATCAGAGATCATATTGGATAAAACTAAATGGCCTTATATAAGAGCAAATGATTCAAAGCATGTTATCATTGTTTTTATATGATGTGCAATCTTTATTAAGAGACTATAATCATGTAAAATGCATAATTATCACATTTGAATTTCAGACCGAAGGAAGTCTTCCACAAAACTATACTCAGAGGCCACTAAACAACTTCTGATCAACAAACTGCCCCCAGTTTTACGCCTCCACCTTAAACGCTTCAGGTATTACATGTGTATATATATATACAAAATAAGGGAAGCTCTAGTCATGATAAAACTTCCAACATATTCAATGTATATTGGTTTTACTTTTGACATTTCTTAATTTTTTAGCTTAACTAGAATAAGGAAGGCTTGACAACACGTCAGCGTATAATTAATGTTTAAGGGCAAGTTGGCATTTTAGCTATTATCTCCAATACCCTTCCTTCAATTCATTTTATATTTCACACATTTGTTCAGGAACCTCGCAAAAATAAGTTACATAATTCCATATCATCCTAATTCATTCATTTATGGCCTCTGATTGACCTCTGAACTTTAATAGATAATAAAGTTTAATTAAGGGCACATTGTTTCTACTCATAACAAGTTAGGATTTTCACTAATAGCTCCTTCACCCTTCATTCAATTCACTTCATACTTCACACAGTTGTTAAGGACCATCACATGATTAGGTTACATAACTCCATATCATCTTAAATTCAAATTATGGCCCCTGATGGACTTCGGAATTGAGGTTAAAGTTTTAGGTCACATTGTGTCTGCTATTGGAGTAATAGAGCAAGTTTGGGAATTTCACTAATAACACCTATACCCTGTATTCAATTGATTCCATACTTCACACATTGTAGAGGGTCATCATACAATTAGGTTAGATAACTCCATGTTATCCTAAATAAAAGTCTGGTTAAAAGTTTTAGGGCAACTTAGGGTTTTAACTCAAATCTCATTCAATAGGTTATAGTTCACACAGTTGATCAGGGCCATCTGGAGCATAACTTGAAAACAACTGGATTCAATTTAATTGCACATCGTCAATGGTAAACACAATGAGAGGAAGTGCAGTTTACAAGAATCATAACTCTATTTCAGCAAATAACAGAGTTACAGAGAATGGGTATTGCCCATTGTTAATTTTCCTTGAACTTGAAATTTAACTTGAAAACTACTGGATGGAATTGCAGTATATGAGAACCATAACTCTATTTCTGCTAATTACAGAGTTATTGCCTTTTATTACTTTTTTTGTCTGGAGCATAACTAGAAATCAACTGGATGAAATTTAATTAAACTTCATTCAATGGTAAAGCAAAATGAGAAAAAGTGCAGTTTATGAGAACCATAGCTCTATTTTAGCTAATCACAGAGTAATTGCCCTTTGTTACCTTTTCTTATCCAGAGCATTACTTCAGAACTACTGGATAGAATTCAATAAAACTTATTACAATTATAGAACATAATGAGTGATAGTGCAGCATGCAATAACCATAACTCTATTTTAGCTTATTACAGAATTATTGCCCTTGGTTACTTTTTCTTGTCTGGAGCATAACTTGAAAACTACTAGAAGCAATTTGATTAAACATCAACCTGATACTTTGGTAAAGCTCAATGATAGGAAGTGAAGTATACAAGAGCCATAACTCTATTTATCTAACTGCAGAGTTACTGCCCCTTGTTACTTTCCTTTGACATCTCTTGTTACATTTACTGTTGATCAAAAGTGAAACATTTTTTTTTCACTTTGAGCAGTGTCTTAATTTCTGCTTACAAAGAAGCTATAAACTATAGCAAAATAAATGATAATTTCATTAATTTAAGATTTGACATAAATGTTTAAACTTTAACGCCTTGTTAACCAGGTGGTCAGGGCGTACCCATCGTGAGAAGATCAGCACCCATGTGGCTACTGACGAGAAGCTGGACCTGGGCCCATTCTGTTCGGGGAGCGCAACAGGGTCAAAGGAGGGGGCTGATGAGATGACCACTGCTCACTACCAGCTTTTTGGGGTCATAATCCATCATGGCAAGGGCTTTGGCTCTGGCCATTACACGGCCTACACTTGGAACAAGGAAGCAAGTAAGGATTAAGTGCATTTCTGCTGTACTTCATTGTATCAGGACAATATAAGCCATCTCTAAGTTGTTTAATGTTGATATACTGCTGCAAGTGATCTACATATTTACAAATTTTTATCTCATGTTTGTTTATTGTTTTATTGTTAAGTAGATTAGAGATTAATGACATGTTCACATTGCAGGGTCTTGGGTGAACTGTAATGACTCTAGGATGATCCTGTCCAGTTTGGAGGAGGTGCTCACTGCCCAGGCCTACATATTGTTCTACCATACTGTTGGGTCAGATGCCCCATCCATTTACCCCACCACGCCTATCAGCAGGGCTTCCTCAATGCACAGTCTCAAGTCAGAAGCTACTGACATCCTTTCTGACTCGGAAGAAGTCCCTGTTTCAGTGACTGCCTCTGACTGTTTATTATCAATGCCAATCATGGACTATTGTCAGAGCCAGTCTTCTGGAGGAACTGAGAAGTATTCCCTTAAAGTGGATGGGACTCAAACTATGACTGATTCCTCTTCTGTTGACACATCTGTTTCTTCAGCCTCAGATTCCTCACTGCATATAGTGAATGGAGAAATCCCTTTTATGTTTAATGATTCTCCGGGTGTTTCACACAAAAATGAGACTGTTTCGACAATAAGAAATATCAGCAGTCCATTAAAAATGAAAACATCTGGGTCCTCTAAAACAAGAAGTGGTAGAAATTCGAGTCTGACAAGGGGTAAAAGGCGTATCTCTGATAGTCAGTCCGACGGCAACGAGCCTTCAAATCCAAAGAAGGCCCGCAAGCTTTCATTTGGAGCTTCAGTGTTTTATACCTCACCAAAGAGAGATGGCTCAGGTAGAAAGTTGCGTAGATCTTTAAGATTGATAAAGCTGAACCAGGGATTTGCCAAATTAGATGATATTCTTGCAGAGAAAAGTTCAAATGAGGAAGAATCTGAAAAACACATTAAAAGAAGAAAATCAACATTTTGGTGATGTTCGCTGATTATGTTAAGCTTGGATGCTTATAGATTAAGTGCTTTGACAGTGTTTTATCATGTCTGTGATTACAATTACAATTCAAAAACTTGTAAATAACATTACTAAGAGTTTATGTTAGTAAGATGTTACTTGTAGAACCACAAGATTATACATGCAACTGGGTCAGTATTCCAGTATTCATGATCTGTAAATCTGATTATATGTTACTTTGTAGATACAAGTCAAAATTAAATAGGAAACAAATATTTTCATGGAAGTTTTTATATGGTGGGATTTCCATTAAAACCTCAAGGATCAACAGATGGTACAGATTGTGTCTCTAAGATAAAGACATACTCTCTTCATGCATGGATATTATTTATGTATTAAACTCACCGGTTAGATTAAATGCTCAGGAATCATTATCATTTAACATTTCATTTCATTATGTATTTCAGAGTTATATTTATAAATTTCAACATTCTGTTCAATGTGCATGTACATTCAGAAAGTATGTGAAGGAGTATATGGTAACTTGCATAATTATAATAGGGAATGCATACAAGTAGATGATTTAAACAAATTATCAATTTTGTGCTCTCACCATTTTCTGTAACAATATAGGATGTCAGTGTCATAAAGTCATGAAAAACTAATTAATGAGCAGTTTCTTTGCATGATAGCTGTATAGTGTACACTCTTCACTTTTGTAAACGAAATGACTATTCGAGGGTTGTCCAGAATGTTCATTCACACAGCTGTACAGAAACTTAACAATTTCCTGTTTGATTCAGATTTAAATGCTATGTTGAATTATTCCTCTTTATAAAAAAACAAACATATTAAGTTTTATTTAACATTGATTGTTGCTGTAGCGTTAACGCCCTTAAGCATACTTAGGAGTTAAAAGGAATATGTTTGTTTCCGGTTTCATGCCCCCCAAAAAACAGGGTTGGTAGGTCTGAAAACAAGTTTTTAATTTTAATGTTGTTGTCGTTTTTAATTATTAGGCAAAATGTTTATTGACATTTTTCTGTTACCAAAAAACTACAAATTATATGCTTACCAACACCCATACAATCAGTAATAGCAACATTGGAAATGTTAAAAGTAAAAAAAAATCATTTTGAACAAATGATACAAATATTTCTCAATGCCATAAAAAGGTTTACAGTAAGGTCAAGGCAAATAAATAGGGTTGTCTGGGAAAACATGTAATGTAAGAAATCAGCAAAGACATATGAAAATTAACTCCAGTCATTTTATTAAATTGTGTATGAATGAAGACATGTGTTAAAGTATTTACCTTTGGAGTGGGTCATTATTGTAATTGAAAAAAAATAAATAAAGTAACACAGAAATAGAACTGACAAGAATGAAAGGGAAAATGAAGCAGTTTATAACATACAATGCAAAATTATGTCATCATGCGTCACATTTCAGATCAAAGTGGTATACAATGGCATATAGGTGTCGTTCAAGATTCAGCATTTCATCATTGCCGTAATGAATGGAATTAATCCAAAAAAAATTGTAGCTTTTAATAACAACAAAAAGGAAAATACATTACTTATCATGGACTTTTTGGGCAACCTTTTTTTCGATAAATGAAATCATAGATACCATACATATATCTCCCCACACACACTGGCTCTCACACATGTCATGCAGGCATTGCACACTGGCTCTCACACATGTCATGCAGGCATTGCGGACTAAAACAACCATCTAGTTTCTTGCATTCTTTTAAATCAGTGTGATGATGCTATGTGTACCAGATGTTGTATTTATCATCAAACCTCTGATGAATGAAAGCGATTTCTTGTTGTTTTATATACCTTTATCAATGCAAATGGAAAGAAACTATTGTACATACATGTTTAATTCATTATTTAGATATATCTGCATTGAAAGAAAGTTATTCTTTTAGGTATGTTATTTTTTTAGCGAGTGATAGGTCCACCTATGGTATAGGTATAAATAAATTCATGTTTTTATTTTAATGTATTCATTATTTTTGTATTAAATATTCATTAATTTGGATTAAATGTTTTCATTATTTTTGTATTAAATATTCATTAATTTGGATTAAATAAATTCTTTATTTTTGGATTAAATGGTTTTGCACATCAACTTATGAAGCCTACTGGTGCCATAGCAAACTATATCTAATGTTCTATGCAAACTTTACCTTCACCATTGAGACATCATTTTCTGTTTTGTTTTAAGAACTAACTCCCATGCCATATCCAAAATGTTTAGTGTTACTAAAATATTTTAATTTCATTTTACACAGGGTACTCAAGTCAAATTAATTGTAATAAAAACATGAAACATTGACTTAATAATGCTTCTTTTTTAAACTAGTGTATTTTTCAACAGACAAGAAGTTATTGTCAAAGCACAGTTGTCAATTACAGCAATCTCATCATCGTAGTTTGTTAATACCATTATTGGAGACTGTCAAGGAATGGAGTGATGTAACCCAACTTGGCAAGACAGCCAATTTTTAGCCAAAGGCCAGAAGAGCTTGTGCGATGGTAATGTGTACGTAGCATGTGCATCCGTGTGTCTGTACTAGATAAACAATTGCTTGTGAACATGATTCAGTCTTCAGTTTTGATTGTATCTCGATGAAACTTGTACAGTATTTAGGTATCCATTAGAGCTCAGTTCCTTTTGAAAACCAGCCAGATCTGCCCATGCATGCCTAGATTATGGGCCTTGAAAGTATAAAAAATCAGTGGATCTGTAAACAATAGCTTGTGAACATGATCCAGTCGTCAGTTTTGATTGTATCTCGATGAAACTTGTACAGTATTTAGATATCCATTAGAGCTCGGTTCCTTTCTAAAACCAGCCAGATCTGCCCATGCATGCCTAGATTATCATAAAAGTATAAAAAATCAGTGCTTCTGTAAACAATTGCTTGTGAACACGATGCAGTCTTCAGTTTTGATTGTATCTCGATGAAACTTGTACAGTATTTAGATATCCATTAGAGCTCGGTTCCTTTCGAAGACCAGCCAGATACGCCCATGCATGCCTGGATTATGGGCCCTGAAAGTATAAAAAAAATGCTATTGTGTAAACAATTGCTTGTGAACACGATGCAGTCTTCAGTTTTGATTGTATCTCGATGAAACTTGTACAGTATTTAGATATCCATTGAAGCTCGGTGATCTGCCCAGCCAGATCTGCCCATGCATGCCTAGATTATGGGTCTTGAAAGTATAGAAAAATACTATTCTGTAAACAATTGCTTGTGAACACGATACAGTCTTCAGTTTTGATTGTATCTCGATGAAACTTGTGCAGTATTTAGATATCCATTGAAGCTCGGTGATCTGCCCAGCCAGATCTGCCCATGCATGCCTAGATTATAGGTCTTGAAAGTATATAAAAATGCTATTTTTAGCTAAGTCTATTTTTAGCCAAGTCTACATGAGCGAAGTCTATATTTGCTTGTCAAATGTTTGTTCAAATTATGCCCCTTGGGTCAAAACTGGCACTGCCCCAGGGGTCACAAGTTTCCTTGAGACTTATTTAAAAAATATTTTCAAAATCTTCTTGTTTTAAACCACAAGACTGATACCTTTTATATTTGTTGTGGAGCACCATATGAGCAAAACATTTGAAATTATGCCCCTTGGGCAAAAGCTGGCCCCACCCCTTTTGACTTACTTTTCAATTTTGAAAGCTATAGCAATGAATTTTTTACCATGTGTACAGTTTTGCAAACGAGCATCAATGTTGTCCTAGGATGTCCTTAACTTTGATCTTTTGACCAACTTATTTTATTTTTAAAGCTACAGTAATGAAATTTTGACCATGAGTACAGTTTTGAAAGCAAATATTTTTTTAGCCTCAGATTACCTTTACTTGGCACATATTTAAATAGTTCATGCAACTAATCTGCTTACAACACTTTCTGTCCTCAGATGTTGAACGTGCAGCGTTTTCAGCTAACCCAAACACAAAACATTTGCTTCCTATTACTCATACGTACATGCTCTGGATTGAAAATGACCATAAGAGCCATGCCAGTAGAGCATAGGCCCTCTTGGGCCTCTTGTTTCAATTGGTTCAGCACGCATTGGCTTTTGAATAAGACAATATTAGCGACTCATCAATCTCCTGAAAGTGATGGTGGGAATGGTCTAGTGATATAGGTGTCTGGAACTCTCAAAGAGCTTGAGGGCTCGATCCCTACTAGGGGTACATTTTCATGGCCCTTCAAAATGAACACCAGTACTGGTTTCTATCAAGGAAATGAGTGATAGAGTGATTCTATAAGTGATTTGCTTCTTTTACAATCATGTGTCAAGAGTATAAACGAAACTGATCTCCTGTAGGGAAAACATAATTTCATTGAAGAATATTGTTGCTTTGTAATTTTGGCCACATTGTGTGTGCACTGCATACATCATAATTATGTTTTCGACAGATTAGCAGGGTCAGTGTAACACATTTTGGCCAAATGTCCTAATAGCCATTTTGTGTCCTCCACATAAACCATCAAACCCTTGAAGGATTTCAAAGTAACTGAGCGCAAATGACTAATGTTCACCACACCAAGAATATGTGATCCTACCATATACATGCACCGTCAAGGTCAAGGCCAGACTAGGGTCATACGTGAAATGACGTTATTTTGTTTGCAACTACTTATATATAACTCCAAAACCTCGTGAAGATTGTCAAAACAATGTTATGTATATTGAATGAATTTGCAGAACACAAACTTGTATATTTTCCAAAGTTATCAATTATAATTCAATCTTATTTATTTTAACCATTGCATGTCAGTACAAAGTCTATGAAATCTCTATCAATGTGTGCTTCCCTTTCTTCTTTATAATACGAGAGCTTACTGTTTAGCATTTCCAACAATAGCATAAGAAAAAGAACAGCTCTTATTCATACAATGAGGATAACAAATTATTTGAATATTTCAATTCTAACAAATTCGTTCTTATCCGTTATTCATTAAAAGATAGCTCTCATCTCGTTAATGTGGTCTTTAATTCAATTTTTGAGAGAATCAATAACCCTAAAAAATAAATTAAAGACAGCTTTGAACAGCTTAATTAATTATTCAATTAATGCTCAAGTAAGTAAACTGAATTGTTTGAAGAGCTCTTCAAACAAGTTGATTTTATTTAAATTGCAGAGCACGGAAAGACTTTAATTCTGTTATTAAGATGTATTGGAAGGTTGGAGTTAATGTAATTTTGGCGTTTAATAAACGTATTTTTAATAGGTGTAATCTTGTCGAAATGTACGGAATGCCGTTAGGGCCATCGCCTATGAGTGTGTTGATCTAAAACGCGATACTCGATAGTACGATGAAAACGCGAAATCTCGCAACTACGATGGTGAAAACGCGACAGTACGATAACGAAAACGCGATGATACGACAGTACGATGAACTATCGTGTTTTCACCATCGTACTTTCGCGTTTTTACCATCGTTTACAAAACGCGATAGTACGATGATGAAAACGCGATAGTGCGATGATAATAACACGACAGTACGATGATGAAAACGTTATAGTACGATGATGAAAACGCGACAGTACGATGATGAAAACGCGAAATCATGATATCACGATGGTGGAAACGGGAAAGTACGACGGTGAAAACACGATGATATTTTATTTCATTATCATCATCGTACTGTCGTATTATCGCGTTTTCGTACTGTCGTATTTTCATCATCGTACTGTCGCGTTTTCACCATCGTAGTTTCGTGATTTCGCGTTTTCATTATCGTACTATCGAGTATTGCGTTTCAGATCAACACATTCATAGACGATGGCCCTAACGGCATTCCGTAGAAAACACGATAGTTTATCATACTAACATCATCGTACTTTCTCATAATATTGCGTTTTCGTTTTCGTAATGTCGCGTTTTCATCATCGAACTGTCGCGTTTTTACCATCGTAGTTTCATGAGTTCGCGTTTTCATTATCGTACTTTCGAGTATCGCGTCTCAGATCAACACATTCACAGGCGATGGCCCTAACTGCATTCCGTGGAAATATATTTAACTCCACTCACCGACTACATCTCTTTGTTGTCAGTGAATGGTATTACCCTATGATATGATAACAACGTATTTTAAAGTGCACAGATAGTGGAGAGAATGCAATGAAAGATAAATCAGTTAAAAAACAGTTGTCATAACAAGCTTGAAATCCCTTAAACAATTGTGTTATCTTCTCGCAAAATATGGCGCGTTTCAAAACGGGTTCTCTATTGTTATGATTCATCAATATTTCAAATTTTAATGTACTTGGATGTTCATATTTTTATCCTATTGTGTAGTTGTTTTTTGTAAAATGTGAACATACACAAAGATAACGATATCTGCTATTAATTAAATAAAGAATTACTTGACAAACTCAAAGGTTACAATAGAAGTTTTAAATTCTCTTGCAATATTATCAGACATTCTTCTCTCGATTCATACTTATAAATAGCAAATAGTCAGAGCTAAATTCGAAGGTAAAAGGAACCCTATACTGAAAATGATTCTTATGATATTGGAAAAGTACATGTGTAAATATGGTACTTGACCGTTACGTCAACGATGACGTCATCTCTTTCAAAATGGCGACATAAACAAACATTGCTTACTTTGTTTGGTCGCTTATTAACTTCAGCTAACCGTTTTGTTGGTACTGATAACTGAACATCTAATTTAGCAATATTATAGGTATGGAAACCTGAACAACCCTCAATAGTGGTGCAGACTTACTATGTACAGACAATAGTGGAGTAAGACCGGCTTAAGCTTTTTGTCATTGTCAACCGCAGGATCGTATTATTCAAGATAGATTGTATCCAGCAGCGAGAAATGTTTTTGTATTGATAACTATTATATTCTACTAAATAACTACATTTTTTTTATTAAATTAACTTGTCATTTGTTTGTATACATATATTCTTAGATATTCCTTGGTATTTTTAGGAGAAATACAACCGGTGGATTTACTTTCCCCGGACATGTCCCAGATGTGAATCGAGGACTTCCCCGTGTATCACCATACTCTATCTACCTACCATATCTTATTTCCCGGGATGCGAACCGCTATCGAAGCCCGTACACCCTCACCAGCCGCACGAAATTCGGAGCAGGTCCTCATGGAATCACAGGCCTCATGGGCTGCCATCCACGGATGCACTGAATTAGACTGTCCCGTGCATGCGTTATTTGGTATGAAAGGAAATTTTGGAACTCAAATAAAAAATGCCGATGAACTCGATCAAAATTTACCATTAAAAGACGGCGGAAATGAAAAGTGCACCAATTTGGCTGATGGAAAATATGCTATACAGACACACCACATTGATTTTCTTTGCCCATATTTGAGGGAAAAGTACGATGTCCACAATTTTCCGTTATACCAAAGTTCGATCAAAAGTTTCATGAAGTCCTTTGATTGTAACAATAACATAGAAATAACATCTGCCTTAGCAAAGGAACTCTGGAAAAGTCCAACAATTAAGGAAGACGATTGGTCAACGACAAAGCCATCATCCTGTGATAGCTATTTTGACACTTCTTCATCCAGTGATACTTGTTTGTTAGAAAAACTGGAAGAAAGGCTTAAAGGTATCAAAGATGTGGATATTTCAGACCTTATCGACCGTTACAGTTTCCTTTTTCCGGCTCAACCAACAGAGCATTCTGTCGAGCACAGTTTGTCAACAGGTATCGCAAGTGACACTCTTACAGAAGCTTCACGAAATGTTTTTGGTCTGCATGGTCAGGCTTCTCCTTCGGCATCTCGCGATGTTTCTGATCTTCAAAATATGTTGATACAAGCTGTGTTCAGTGCACAGTCAGTTAGGAATAATGGTTCGACTCATGGCCGAGGCATGTCACTGAGTGCATCTATACATGATACATTAAACACTTTTCCTTTAGCCAATACTGGTTTGTGTTCCGGTCGTCCGTCCTCATCGCATGACCGTGGCCCGAACACACCCATAGAGACGACTCCCGCTAGCGCGTGTCTCGATTGGGGCTATCAAACGCCGGGTTCTGTGGCATCTCCATCCATCCAACAGCTGTTAAACCGTCAACTGTCGCCGGCGCATAAAGAAGCCATAAAGGGATCACCTCATACATTGTCGCATTATGCCAACGATCAGCTAAATTACCGGCACCAAACAGTGTCTCCTCTTACTAAAATGGACGAAGAGTCGCCTTTTGGTTATGCATCGCCCGGCGATAACAATGAGTCACCATTTCACCAGTGTCAGGATATACTGAATGAATCAAGTGGAGAGAATGACGCCGAAAAGCTATCCCCGCCTGCCCCTGTGGTGTACCAGTCGACGTCTACGACGGGAGTAGTGTACGACTACAGGGACTGTCCGGTTGAGACTTACAACAGACAAGGGCCTGTGAAGCTCTGTCCGGATTACAACTACAACTGCATTCAAGAGGAAATACCTGAATCCTCCGAGTTGCCAACACGTTTCCGCAATCTAAGAGACGCTGTTGGCTATAGCAGTGAGGCTGCATCTAAAATGGCAAACACAATTGATGTCCAATCCAGCTGTCTCGAAACATGTTCATATCAGAGCCAAGAGGTCTGTGTCATCGCCGACAAGGCGGGGAGCCTACTGGGGGAAGTACAGAGGACGACATTTGTCTATGACAGTCTCTCACCTCGCACAGCCAACGGTTGTTCAGACCGGGTGGACCGGTATGCAAACAGGCAAGTGCTTTGTGATTTCGACAGAGCGAGCGAGTCAATATCGTCAAGCACCGTCAGTTCAGAAAGAACGTCCCATTATAGTGAGGACGCGCATCATTCGGATCAAGGTCATAGACGAAGCAATGTGACCAGACAGACAGCAGACATTCTGAGAAAACGATCCCAGGGACGTCAAAGGCGTCGAAGTCCTGGATCAGATGCCTTCAGACGGACTCATAATGTCGATGTAAAGTATCGGTGGATGTTTTCTTCACAACCATCAACTTATAGGGGCCGGTCGCGGTCACCAGCCTGCAGATCACCGTCGGAAACGGGACGAAGACGGCGGTCGCGGTCCCGACGCAGTTGGTCAAGGTCACGTGGTTACTATACATGGCGATCATGCTCAACTGACAGAAAATACCTCAGCAGAAACAGAGATTATGGATACACTCAAGGGAAACACAAAAACCATCGCTGGAATGAGGATTTCCGGTCAGATAGTAGAGGAAGCAAAAACTACAAACAAAGAAAATACTGCAAAGAAAACTACAGATTATAGCGCAACACTGGTGAAGCTGACGATTTAGATACTACTAAATATGGGCAAATATTATAAATATTAATTTAAGTCGGTATTTAATAACGAATAAGTGCTATAGCATAAATATATATACATATCATACTCGAGTGTCTTAAATCTAGTTTTTAGCTCTACTAGCCAAAGGCCTGAAGAACTTATGCGATGGTAATGTGTACGTAGTATGTGCGTCCGTGCGTCTGTCAACAATTGCTTGTGAACACGATACAGTCTTCAGTTTTGATTGTATCTCGATGAAACTTGTACATTATTTAGATATCCATTAGAGCTCGGTTCCTTTTAAAAACCAGCCAGATACGCCCATGCATGCCTAGATAATGGCCTTGAAAGTATATAAAAATGCTATTTAAGCTAAATCTATTTTTAGCCAAGTCTACATGAGCGAAGTCTATTTTTAGCCAAGTTTACATGTAAAGTCCCAATTGCTTGTGAATGTTTGTTCAAATTATGCCTCTGTGGTCATAACTGGCCACGCCCCGGATTCACAGGTTTGGTATACTTAAATTGGGATATGTTTGAAAATCTTTTTGTCTGAAACAGCTATGCAGACCCTTGCTATTTTTAATAAGGCTTAATTTAGTGGTCCGCTAACATGGTTGTTCAAATTATACCCCTGGGGTCAAAACTGGCACTGCCCCGGGGGTCAAAAGTTTCAAAGAGACTTATTAAGAAATATTTTCAAAATCTCCTTGTTTCAAACCACAAGGCTCATACCTTTGATATTTGTTGTGGGGTATCATGTGATGAGCGTCTACCAAAACAGTTGAAATTATGCCCCTTGGGCAAAAGCTGGCCCCGACCCTTTTGACCTACATTTTTGTTTTTAAAGCAACAGCAATGAAATTTTGACCATGTGTACAGCTTTGCAAACGAGCATCAATGGTGTCCTCGGATGTCCTTGACTTTGACCTTTTGACCAACCTTTTTACTTTTAAAGCTACAAAAATGAATTTTGACCATGAGTACAGTTTTGAAAGCAAATATTTTTTTCCTCAGATGACCTTTACTTGGCACATGATAAAATAGTTCATGCAACAAAGCTGCTTACAACACTTTCTGTCCTCAGATGTTGAACGTACATTGTTTTTATCCAACCCAAACACAAAAGTGAACTATATGTTTGTTCCCTTTAACCCATACATACATGCTCTGGATTGAAAATGACCACAAGAGCCATGCCAGTAGAGCATAGGCCCTCATGGGCCTCTTGTTTATTTATTGTTTTAATGTATACATAAACTGTTCAGAAACTAGAAATTTTTATAATATCAACATGAATAAAACAATGTTGCAGTACTTCTTGTTTTATTGCTCTTTTTAAAAACATATTGTGCACACTTAAACAACCCTTAATTGTATTTACTTATTATATAAACTAGTATATATTTTATTTGAAAATGCTACGTAATGTACAATTCAAAGCCCACAGCAAACCATGGATGAAACTTACGTTTCGGCACATATCACAGGCCGAAGTTGGGGTATGGTAGCAGCACGGGCGATTTTAGATTAACACCTATGACACAGCAATTAAAATAACTGTTGTACAATATATGTATTTTATCCCGTAGTTATAATTGATAAGAAAAGTCAGATAATTGCCAGATATTTGGCTAGGCTGTTATCATGGGTCCATAAAAGACCCGAATGTTGTTTTATTAATTTAAACGCATTTTAGCTAATTAATACTAACTGACTTTGTGGGTTATTTAGCACAGGAACAATATTTCAAAAGACAAATTGCCAGTCGAAGCATGTAGCACACGATGGCACAGAGCTGATATCACTGTATGAGTATCATAACAAATATATTCCACATTCAAAATACATTTACAACATTCAAAATACACTGAATCTATAATAACTATTATTTATGATATCGGTCGGACGGATTATGACAAGGATATAATCTGCTTAAAGATAAACTATTATTCTCACGAACATCACTTTATAGATATACATATAAAATCAACACGCAATGAGCAAGGAATATATATATAAAACATATTTTCATATTTTTAAATACTAATTACAAAATTGATTAAGCACCAAAGCAACACAGGTATAATACAACAGTCAATCGTTGAGTGTGTGAAAACAATATGTGCCCGTACAAAGTGATTCAATGATCCTCAACTGTCACTGATGAAGATGCACCTCCACATCTGGAATGTTCTATGTGGATGCAAACCGTGACACCATGTGTGTAAGTTTCAACTTAGTATAATGACTGGAAGTTTGGCTCAGTATCATGAGCATTTGTCTGGTTTATTGCTGCTTGTTCCTCCATGGGGAAAATTTCACCGGGCCCTTAGGCTTAAGCCCCTTAATTTCTTCAAAATGGCCTCTGAAAATATAATGCATGTGTTATAAGTTCATATTCTGTTTGTCACCGGAAAAATAAATAGACATGCTGCGATGATCTATGTTAAATGATCACCAAGGGATCCGTCAGTACTCCCCAAAAATGATGATGAAATTATTCGTCCGTCCGTCTTTCCATCAATCCATCCCAAACAATTTGCTTGTGAAAACGTCAATTACCAGGGTGTAACTAAACCATCCGTCCTTTATTAATCTGACCTAAACAACTTGCACGTCAACATGTTAACTATGGTCAAACAAACCGCCATTTTCTCAATCTGACCATAACAATTTGCATTTCATGTCCTTCTATAAATTTAACCTTAGCGACTTGCTTACATGAAAATGTCAACTACAACCCAACCATGCATCCTTCCACGAATCCTTCCTGATCGAAATGCTTATATATGAAAATGTAAACGTGACGACTTAACCATGCGTCATTTTAAACAACTTGCTTGTGAAATTGTGAATTACGATCCTAAACAACTTGCTTGTGAAAATGTAAATTACGACCAAACCATCCCGGACCTTCCATTAATCTTTCCGAAACGACTGACTTGTGAAAAATTCAACTGCAACCAAACCATCCGACCTTCATTCATCTTACCTGAACGACATACTAGAGCGTCTAGAAGATGGCGTTACCGTCATTATTGTTGTGAGA
The DNA here is from genome assembly GCF_026914265.1 of Mya arenaria. Lineage (NCBI taxonomy): Eukaryota > Metazoa > Mollusca > Bivalvia > Myida > Myidae > Mya > Mya arenaria. The sequence continues at coordinate 66,672,695 of NC_069125.1, read as the reverse complement.
CGTGTTACAGTAAGATTATTCACTAATAATCAGGATATATTATACTTGTCAATAGCAAAGTATTTGCTTACGGCAAAACTGTGAGTTGAAGGTGATTTCCGGCGCTCTTGATGAGTTGGTGGGCCTGCATGTGGCTCAGCTTGTCGGCGCTCGTCCCCCCGATAGCGATGATAGCATCCCCGTTGTGCACGTTCCCCGCCGCCGGCGTGTTCGGTTCAACCTGGAAACACATTCAGCGAAGGGCTTGGAATTAGAACGTTTCTCATATTGCATCACGAACAGCAAAACCCAACTACATAACGCGGCTGCAAACCAAAGAAACCCCGCTATCATATCCATGAAACAATGATAACAGCCCTAAAATGCATACAATCGAAGTTCTGCGTACACATATAATAAGTACATGTTTGATATGATCATTTTTACGTCCAAAAATGGATTATTTGATAGTTGAACTATTATCACAGTTACATTTTTTAATAAATAGGTAAAACCAAAATTTAAATATAATTAGAAGCGCGGTACGTGTTTGTGGAGCTTTCTGACAGTATCATGACATTGTATATACAGCGCTGACGTAATTATCCAGTTTTTTTTTCTTAAAAATCGCATTTTTGCATCGTTTCTTCTGGTATTACGCAATTAATACTCATTTATAAACTCGCTTGCCAAAATCAAAATTAAATTAAATCATAAAAGCGATAGCACTTCAAACCGATGAAGAACTATAAATGTTGGAATGCTTTGTGTTGCTAAATGTACTCGTATATGACGTCATCAGCGAAAATGAGTCCTGTTTTAATTGTTTCGAAAAGTTGTTCCTGATAAACAGGCGTTCATAGCTACTTTTTAAAACTTATCTCTGTATCAATGTTTCATTGAGGTTTTCAATGGTTAAATTTCGTCTTCATTTTGTCGACAACGTATTAAATAAGAAATGCTCCAAAAAAGATCGAAGAGTACGTTGAAACCAGGACCTGTTATAATCTACACTGAGATTCTATGTGCTGATGGCGGCTGGTAAAATGGCAGACTCAGATAGGAACAAGAACGTGCATGCATTTTTTTCTACAAACAATGGCTTCTTTCTCCAACTATCCATCCACACAATTAGATCATATCTATTATATTAATAAAACGAAACCATACCTGGCAAATTATGTTATTGCAAGTCCTTTTTTTTCAAAATGAACCATTTTCTGTACGAAAAAGACCCGTCCTGATAATGAATAGGGTATTGAACATATATCAATATTATCAATTCACATAGTACCCCTCGCCGTTAGTGTTTGAACGGTCAGAAGTTTCTGATTACATTATGCACCAGTCAATTGTAACTACGCCCCCCCCCCCCCCCCCCAGGTCCGAGGAATAGTGGCGACTTTGACTTTCGGTCCAGCCAAGTCCGGGTTAAATCCCCGAACTGCTGGTACAGTCTCTGCCTTATGCCCCCGCACCCCAGGGGCCATAGGTTAGGCCCTTCCCCATTTTTTGGCGCAAAGACAAAACCACCGCATTCAATCGACACTGCGGAGCCACCTGGAAGGTTAAAACACGGCCCAACTTCCCGGCTATCCCCGGTATACCCCCGGACCTGAGGGCCTTGGTAACAATTAACTGGTGCATTAGTATTAGTAAGTACCCAAAGCTCCTACCCATCTGTGCAGTGTCTCTTCCTGTTGCCTATCGTGCCCCTAGATGTAAGTGTCCGGTTCATTGTCATGACTATGAAATCCGAAACGCGTTCTAGCTGACAACGGTTGCCAGTGTTTTGCCAAGATGTGAATACCTATATAACTATTGTCTGTTGTCTGTTAGCACATAGATGATTAATTAGCAGCGACTACTCCCTACTAGATCTGCTGCACAGGAATGTATGATCACAGAACGTATACCGTCAGATGTATGGTTACAGTTAAAAGATGGATGGAAAATTGATTATGTATTCGAATGTGTAAGTAAGGTTCGAAACATTTGACAATACTTGTCATTACCATTCTTCTTATTCGGAAGCAAACGACTATACACGACATTATCAAACTAGTTCACAAAAGTATTCGAATTAAAAGTAAAGTAAGTATGGTAAATCAAGAAAATAGAGGCGTACCTTTTTCACCTGAAGCTGCATGCGGAAATCCCGACCCCCGCAAATTTTCATGCCCCAGGGTTGGTTAACGGACTGTCGCTGAATGTTCACTGTCTGCTCTGTCGCCATTGTCCCGTATAGGAATTAGCCCGGGAGTTCAAACGGAAAGTTCCAACCACTTTAACCACCTACTGTTAGCATGTATTTTGTTTTGAAAACGTTTTTCAGTATTTATCAACGATCAGCAGGTGTTATATTTCCAAATTTCGTGAAACTCTAGCACGGAAGATTATCTCTAGCGTTATCGCCGTATCAATGCCGAGCGCGGTTCCACTGATGGGCAAGGTAATTCCACAGCACCGCGATCTCGAGCCTATGTTTTCGCCAAGAAAACAATGCGGCTCGTCAGGTAAATGATCTGAGTATATACGTTTTCCAGGTAAGTTTCCCATTGCCGTTTGCCACTGCCAACATTCCTGACGTCGTGTGAGTAGTCTGGCACCACCAGTTACAAGGGATAGACAGCAATGATGTCATACCAGGAATAACCATGTTTATTCTGATAGTAGGGTTAAAGTAAAACATTTCTTAAGACACAAAAAGGTGAAGGTGTTTATATATATATATATATATATATATGAAAATCATGTGGAAATCATCTGATATGAATGGGTTTTTTAAGGGTTTTTTTAGTTTGTTATCCCACCTCGAAACCACCAAAAGCGAGAATATTTGTTCACTTTTTTATGTACTCTTCCACCGTCCATTTGATATCGAAACTGATATATCTTTAATAATGACAATGCTATTTTCTAGAGCTTTGGAACTAGGAGAAATTGCGAATAGTTACCTGAAGTTCCTGGCACCAGCCAAAACTACGAATGTAATATTCTAACATCTCTCGATTAGTGTTCAGTATTGCTACGTGGGATGTTTGCCTGCATGTCACGGTGAAGTACTTAGCTTTGAAAAATCGGCTTCGACAACTTTATTACAAACACCTTACATAAATTCTGTTCAAGGTCATGTTTTCCTATAATGCTAATAGGTTCTTGTTTAACTACCGAAGTACATTGCTTTCGACAGTCGTTTACATAGTTAATATGTTTTGCTATATAAAAGTAATTACCATACTAGACAAAAAGTAAAATGACGCTTTATCGATGACAGCATCTTCCTTTCTCCACACATTTTTTAACATCTTACACCGGGCTTTTAATCAGATGTCATGAACGTAAAATTTGACGTGACGTCGAATTTCGTTTGACGTTATCATATGACGTCTGTTGCCACGGTGTCGGTGAACAGTCACACAGGATCCACAAACAATTTTAGCTGCGCGTCCATGACTGCGTGTTATTAGCAGAAAGTGGCGGGACGGACGCTGCAGACGTTGCTACGGGGCGGCGAGTATGAAGAGCTGGAGGACGTCGTCATCGCAGAGGGAGAGTTTGTCGAGGAAGATGATATGCACGTGCCAATCAGGTAACACGAGTTCGTTCAATTGACGGTAATTTCAACATTTTTATACAGTCGAACACCGTTGGCTCGAACTCCCAGGGACCGGGGAAAATACCTAGAGCCCCGGAAAATTAGAGCCAAGCGGGAATTCTTACCTTTCAGTATAAAGAAGTCGGACCTTTACAGTTGGAGCAAACGAAGAATTCAAGCCGACCGAGTTCGAGCCAACGGGGTTCGACTGTACACTCTTTGATTGTCTGAAGAGATTCAAGCCGTGAAACTTTCTTCAGTTTACTACGGATTGAGAACACGCACGAAGCGATGAAAATGATTGTAGAAGCAGATGATATTTTGAATACTTTAACGTAAACAATCATCAGAGTATTTATTTCTGTATATTGTAATATTCCTGTGTTCCAGACAGCTAATTCTGGGCATGACGCCGGTCTTCCTGCTGTTGGCCAGCCGCCACATCCGAAATTACAAGACAGACCCGGAAGTGTACTACGACACAGAAGTGGACCCGTTCACGGACGGTCTGGAGCTGTCCGCGGTCTGGCCAATATGTTTCCTCCGCATCTCGTATTCGCGCGTGAAATATCAGCTTACCGTCAACTTCTATAACAGGATCAGGTTAGTGAATAATTACCCGAATAATGAATGGGTCAGTCAATAAAATTACAATGTTGCTTTGGGAAAAGGCATGCCCATTTGTGTTAATGATAAGAAAATAACTGTTTTCCTGTTATAGTATGTGAATGAACGATAAATGCAAAAGTGCCATAAATATACATTTGCATGCAGTCATGATTATTACTTCAACAACTGTCCGTATTTGTCCTATTAAAAACAGGCTTATTGTTTTTATAGGTACTACGAGATGACGACGACGTGTTTCAATGGCAATCTAGAAGAGACGTGGGCGCGCTGGGTGGAGCGGGTGGACTACATCTTTGCGGACCCGTACCGCTACATCCGGGCGCAGTTCGACGCCGTCTGCCTCCCCTACCCAGAGTACTATCTGGAACAGGACTCTCAAGCTACCGTGGGGCACGGGCGGGACGGTGATCGGGTCGCGACACAGAAGGGCGAAAATGATGAAAAGAAGAAAACGAAACGAAAACAACCTAAAGAAAATGCTAAGCTTGATAACCATTTCGGATCTGTTGAAGACATTGTGGATGGTAAAAGTAAAGAAGTAAAACGTAAAAAATGGTTCTTCGGTAAGAAATCACAGAAGACACGGGTAGAGCCTAATGGAATGACCACGTGATACATTATCCATGCACCTACAACAAAACATATCAATTTCACAAGTCTTACACGTTTGTCATTTTTTTATTCGACATTGAGTTCAAGCTGTTCGTATCCATCATAAAAATGAATGAGCTGTCTTTCCTTTGAATAATGGCATTGTTTAGAACAAAGCATTAACTACAATACTGGTTTCATCTGGAACAGAATATTGCACAAGTATACTATATATGCTCCTCCCCAGAACTTGACATGTACATGGTAGCAAGCATCAATACAATGCTAGTGTTGTCAAACTTTTAGAATATAATTATACATGTATAAGTTTCAACTAGAATTTAGATAAAATTTGACCTAAATCTCATCTTACTTTCTAATAAAGTTTTATGTCTTGGTATAAATTGTGGCCTCTTAAAGGGTTGCTTTTTTTGTCTCTGACTTACTTTTTTACCACAATCCATATGTGACCAACCGTGAACTCGTACATGCATGAGTTTCTACCTAATTTCATGAAGATTGGTTAGAAGAAGGGTATCCAAGATTATATTGACTAGAACTAGTGATAGACCGTTTTTGACGGAGACGGCCTATAATCAAATTTACCTACAAATTGATTGTATTTATAAACAAGCAAATTCGTTGAATTGATATCCCCCGTCAGATTGGGCTAAGTCAAGGAGTGGAAATCAATTGTTGATGAAATATATATATTTATATATATGCAGCTGTTTAAAATAAAATAAAAAAATAAAAAAATAGTGTAAATAATGTAACAATTAGAATTGACCAAGAAACCTAGTTTATTACTCCATGTTACCCAGTTCCAAACTATTCTAAGATTTCATCAAGGCAAACATTCTGATCAAGTTTCATGAAGATTGGTCCAGATATATTGCAAAAAATATAGCCTCTTGAGTGTCCACAAGTTCTTCTTTAAGATTTGACCTACTAGTTTCAAACTATTCCAAGATTTCATCGAGGCATTCTGATTAAGTTTCATGGAAATTAGAGCAGATGTATTGCCTCTAGAGTGTTCCCAAGATTTCTGTAGGATATGACATAGTGACCTAATTTTTGACCCATATGACCCACTTTTAAAATGCAGTCGAAATTTAACCCAAGAGAACATTCTGACCATTTTTTGAACAAAATCCGACCAATCACCACCATAAAATAGTATCGGACAAGATTTTTGAAAGATTTGACCTAGTGACCTAATTTCTTATCACATGTGACCCAGTTTAAAACATGTCCAAGAGTTCATCAAGGACAACATTCTGATTAAGTTTCATGAATATTAGACCATACATATTGTCTCTAATGTGTTTCAAAGATTTTTCTAAGATCTATCAAAGTGACCTAATTTTTGACCCCATGTGCCCCACAAGCGGTCCATATTTCATCAAGGGGTACATCATGACCAAGTTTGAACATAATCCGACCGATCATTTCCATTCCGGCCAAAGATTTGACCTTGTGACCTAATTTTTGCTCATATGTGAACCAGCTTAAATTAAGTCCAAGATTTCATCAAGGAAAACATTCTGTTTTATGAATATTTGACTATGTAAAATGCCTCTAGTATGTTCCAAATATTTTTTTTAAGATTTGACCAACTGACCTAGTTTTTGACCCCATGTGACCCACTTTTAAGTGGTCCATATATCATCAAGTGGTACAGCATGACCAATTTTGAACATAACTCGACCAATCATTACCATGATATGGTTCCGGCAAGATTTTTCTAAGATTTGCTCTAGTGACATAGTTTTCAATCATATGTGACCCAGTTTTATTAACGAGCAACAGTTCATCATGGAAAACATTCTGATGAAGTTTCATGAATATTTGATCATGTATCGTGCCTCTAGTATGTTCCTAAAATTTGACCTAGTGACCTAGTTTTTGACCCCGTGACCCACTTTTTTAATTGGTCAATATTTCTTCAAGGGTTACATCATGACCAATTTTGAACATAACTTGACCTATCATTACCATGATATGGCTCTCGACTAGATTTTTCTAAGATTTGACCTAGTGACCTAATTTTCTATCATATGTGACCCAGTTTTAATTACGACCAAGAGTTCATCAAGGAAAACATTCTGAGTAAGTTTCATGAATATTTGACCATGTATAATGCCTCTAGTATGTTCCAACGATTTTTCTAAGATTTGACCTAGTGACCTAGTTTTTGACCCCATGTGACCCACTTTTATAAGTGGTCGAGATTTGATCAAGATGAACATTCTGACCAAGTTCGAACATTTTCTGATCAATGCCTACCAAGATATGGTACCGGACGGATGGAAGGAATGACGGACGGACAACGCCAAAACAATATCCCCCACCCGAAATCTTCGATTCGGCGGGGGATAATTAAAAGCAGTCTGATCAATGTTCATAAAAATTGGTAGAAACCTATGGCTAAATAAGGTTTACAAGGCTTATGTTATTTGACTTAGTGACATGCCTTTAACCGAAAAAAATATGTATGGTAAAAAAGAGATTCTGGCTATGTTTCATGAAGATTGGATAGAAAATCTGGTTTCGAGCGTACAGGGACATTCAAAAAGTAATGTAACTTGTTTTCGTGTGTATAAATTGTTCACTGAGTCAGACATTCGTTTCACGTCAACCCTTTAAAGTATTCCCCTTCACAGATATACACCTTTAAGTATTGCTATCCACGACCTAAATGCTGCGAAGTGGTCCCCCTTTGGTATATTGTTGAGACACTGAACAATTGCAGGGCCAATGGAACTTCTAATAGCACGAGTTTTATGGGAACATTTTTTAAGCAAGTGAAATAGGAAAATGTGTCACAATTGAAATGCTTGACCATTGTTCCGGTTTCAAGTAATAATTGATTCACGTGGCACACTATTAAGCTTCGTTAATTTCAAACAGTCAGGCAGAATATAATGGGCGGTCCCTCCTGAAAGGCCTAGATTATAAGGTAGCTGGGAAATAGTATGTTTGTCATCTTCATTTACCATAGCTCTAACAGTGGTAAGGTTTCCATTTGTTGCTGCAAAAACAGGCCCACAAGGATGATTACTGTCTTGCAGGCTATAAAGGCCCCCTTTAAAAAACAACCAAGCGAAAAACAGTTTTCAACGTGAACGTAGAACTACCAAAAAGTACCATGTATGCGACACAGCTCAGAATCCTTTGAAGATTCGCGCTGCATTTTGACTGATAATGACAGGCAATAGATCTTAACCTCATTTTATACTGAAAAACATTCTGACCACCTTCATAGAATTTGGATAAAATATGGTGCCTATTGGAAATAAGTTGTTGTTTTAAATACTTGACTATGTGACCTGCTTTGACTGTAATCAAAATTCACCCAGTAACAATAGAGACACAAGTTCTGACCAAATTTTTTTTATAAATGATAACAAGCAACTGGAAGCGGTGTCCTTGGGCTCAGAGGAGATAAAAACAAGCAAACAAGCATAACATTCAGTTCTTTATATAAAAGAAATACCCTTGAGTGAAAACAAGTGCAAACATCATTTCATCAACAATCTTCAATGAAGATCTTTAAAAAAAATAAAAATGAAGACAATCATAATTGAAGTAAACAATACAAAACAACAAGAACAAAAAACAGCATGTCAATGTCATTATTAATCATAATTTTCATTGAATAGAGTTTCTTTACAAACTTGGCATGTTCAAAACATGAATCATGCAATTAACACATTTCCTTTAGAGTTAAAGCAAATATAAATGTTATTAAAAACAGTCAAAACTGTAAAAGAAAATAAATTTGCTCAAACAACTTTTATCCTGATTTATTATTCATTGTAGTTTTAAGTCAAACATGAATCATTGGTTGGATGCTACATGGTGTCTGTTTAGGACATCGCTTGCCCAATACAGTGGCCTCAATGACCTCTCTCACAAGTCTGGGACCACCTGGCTGTCCATATCAGCAGCCAGGAAACTGTCTTCTAACGGGTAATGCTAAAGCATATACAAGGCATTTCATTCATTCATCAATTAATACTTTATATTTATACCGAAAGATACTTATTTAAAGATGCACTATGGCTCCCAAATAAGATCTAACACATTAAATACAATTGTTTTAATATATACCAAAAATGATGAATAAATGTCGATAACAATGATGCTAATGAAGGATTCCGAGTTTAATTAAAAAGAAATGTGCAGAAAACACGGTATTGCTAACTTATGAGACCATAGTAGATCACAGTAAAAATTTTAGCATTCACCAATCATTTAATATGTTTGAGTGTTCAGCTATTAAATACACAGTTATAATACTGTCAATAGTAATTAATATTTTCCATAAATGCATTATTTAATAAGTAATTGAGGGTGTATCACTCAAAATTAATGTTAGTTTTACATGTGTATCTATTGATTTAGAATAAGAGTGTCACTTTAATGATATCATGCTATAATTTCTAGCTTCAAGGACTGCTCTTCACTCGAGAAACTTTTTTGATTAATTTGATGTAAGCTGTTTTCAGCATTTATATGAAAGAACATTGCAGAATAATGGTGAATATAACTATCATTATATGAAAAGTGCACTGTGTAACATTAAAAACAGCAATATTCAAGGTTATGGTCACACTTGTGGGTCAATGGTCACCATTTTGTATTCACCAGATAACCTACTCTTAAACTGCAATTCTAAGTTGTGTTCCTTTAAAAGGAGACTGGATGTTTTGTCAATTAAGTGACTGAAACAGGAACCTTTTGTCTGGGAGGTAAATATATACTGTCCCTCTATGTATACCTGTTTGTCATTGGCGTCTGTGTAGAACACGCCAAGGTCTTCGTAGCCAGTCACAAGGGCGAGGGAGAATCCGTCCACGTCAAGGCCATGGGAAGGCAGATCCATATCTGGCACCTCTTGGGAATCGTCTGCCAAGTATCCACCATCAACAGCTGTTGAACAGAAGAGTGGTTAGTTTTCCATGAAAGGCAATAAATGACCCTTTCTTAAAGATCACAGATTCCATTCACAAACAAATTCTTGTACAATGTCAATGAATGAGGGCTATTCCAGTAAAACATATGTCCCACCCCAGGAAGGCACTTTCAAAATGGACCATCCCCCTTCAGAAGTTTATTTGATGAGAAAAGAACCCCCTTTAGAATATTTTTTGAGCAAATTCGGACCCCCTTGAGAAGTTTATTTTTTTATACGTCTATATGCAAAGATTATTTGCAATTACTCTTTTGTAACTCTTTGATCAGGTGAGCTATATAGGACCTTATAGCTCACCCTAGTTTCTAAGCCAATCATCACCCAGAGATTTTCAAATCTTTGCTCGAATAGGTTTCATATAAGATCACATCTGCATCCAATAAGTTAATTATTATAACTAGGTCAACAGACATGGCGCGCGCCAAATGAACTTCGAGCAGCCAATGGGCACGCTGTATACGGCCTTGTTCGATGATTGGCTTAGAAACTAGGGTGAACTATAAGTCGGTTACAGCTCATGTAATGGAAAATAACAAAACTTATTACTGGGCTTCGCTTGTAATAAATTTTGTTATTTTCCATTAATAAATTTGGTTATTTTCCATTATATGGACTATAACCTACACACCACGGTTCTCTTGTTTCTTCATATGTTGCTATAAGTGCATATTAAGCCACATGAGGCTGAAACTTTCACCCATGTAATTATATACAACCTTAAAATAACTTGTGGTCGAAATGTTAAGGGGACGAAACATTCGGATTTATAACATTTACGCAATACGTACAAATTATGATTTCTAATAAAATTCTAGACAACTGTTGTCAATTTCAGGGGTCGACACTAACCATTTTTCCAAGGGATCCCGAAGGGACACCAACATTTGAAATCAGGTGTCCCTTCCTGAAATTAGGAGTCCCTTCCACTTTTTACATTTTTTCATTGTTGAGCCTGTTTTAATATTAAATTCAACATCCTTTTACTTTTCAATTTGTAATGCAAGTATAAACCACCATAATTATTATACATGTTTTCAGCAGCATGTAATGACAGGTTAGTAGCACTGAATGGCAGTGAGGTATATTTTGGTCGGTAGATTGGGTTCAAAAGCGGGAGAATGTCTAAGTCCCTTTTGTTTTCAGTCAAAAACAGAGATGGATACAATGTAAACAAAAACTTGATGTTGTTACTATTTTTAGATTTTTGGAAAATACGCATAAAATACATCATGGTTCAGGGTCTTGTCAAATGTCGGTGCTTTTCATTAAGAAACTGTAGGCATATTACATCTGGCTTGTGAAAACTCCAATCAATATTTAGTAGAGCTGTTGATAAATCAATCAGACTGCCCAACAGTCGTAGTGCATACTGGAAGAGCAGACGACCAAAAATTGTGTATACATGTTAATTTTCGCGCCAAAAAGTCATAAAATTTTATAAATTTATTGAATTAATGAATAAAACCCTGCAAATTTTATTTCTATTATTTTTTATCAAGGCATAAAATATATGTCTTTAAAATTAACAAAGAATATTGATAAGTTGAATGCCAATTAACAAAGAATGCTGAATGTAGGATGCAGTTCTTTTGTGTCGTAAATGTTACTGTAAATACTCAAAGGTCGCATCATATTATATAAAAGGTATCAGCAGAGTTGGCATCTTTTTGGGCGGTTCTGACACATAAGCAAAACAATTCCACATAAGTATTTTACCGATAATAAATCTCTGTCAGCTCTGACCTTGTTTAAAATGTAAACAACAAAACGGAAGCGTTAACCTGCATGCGCCTGTGAAATGACCTGTTTATTTATAGATTCATGACGTAACTATAGTCAAATAGTCAGCTATACTTTCGCTTTGATGAGTCCGATAATGATAATTAATAATATTGTTTTGACATGTGCTGTCAAGAAATTTAGGGAGCCCGAATTTAGGTAATAAATTAATTAAATGCTACTTATTTATTGATATTTAGCGTTTATCAGTCAGAAATTTAAAGTGTCCCGACGGAATACCGGACTTCGAAGTTCAGGTGTCCCTCCTGAAAAACTGGTGTCCTCGGGATCCCGTTAGTGTCGAACACTGCAATTTGGTATACTTACCACGAAACGTATCCACACATGCGGCGCAACTATTGGTTTCTAGCCAATTTTGTAGGTTGGTCTTCGACCACGACTTTACAAATTCTGGCGCCTCCGCCATCTTGTTGTCAAGGGACGCAACTTCTTCTGATTTCCGGTACCGCGGAACCGACTCGTAATATCACGAAAATTTGTATCCAAACCAATTCTGTACACGACGTTCGGTAAAATATGTTATATGGATAAAAAAAACCGGTATTTCACCATCGGGCAGTGAATATAAATGAGCAGATACGGTCAGAAGCAAAAAAGACAAGAGATGTTTGTCAAACATTATGCCCCCTGAGCGCCAAGTTGCCAGAAATATTTGGACAATTGAATGAAATATGCATGGACTGAAATGACAGCTGATTTGTCATTGGATGCATATGAGGCAGGTCATCTACTGGTCATACCTAATCTTCATGTCAAGTTTGATGACCATAGGTCCGGGAATTGTTGAGTTATCACTCGGACAAGCTTTGGTCTTCCAACAGACCGACCGACATGTGCAAAGCAATTATATAACCCCTCTGCTTCGAAGGGGGGCATAATTAAACTAGATGTTCACTGAAAACTGATACTTCAACTCATGCATTTAGTGACATATAAATTTCTACTGTCTACTATATAAGAAAATAAAATATGGACAATCAGAAAACCTTTTTTCAGCTTACAGTCACACTGACCTTGACCTTTGACCCACTGACCTCAAAATCAATAGGGTTCATCTGCTGGTCATGACCAATAAGCCTACCTAGTATGAGGTCCCTGGGTCAAAGCGTTCTCAAGTTATTGATCGGAAACCGTTTTTCATGTTAAGGTCACACTGACCTTGACCTTTGACCTCAAAATCAATAGGGTTCATCTGCTGGTCATGACCAATACACCTACCAAGTATGAGGTTCCTGGGTCAAAGCGTTCTCAAGTTATTGATCGGAAACCGTTTTTCATGTAAAGGTCACACTGACCTTGACCTTTGACCCACTGACCTCAAAATCAATAGGGTTCATCTGCTGGTCATGACCAATAAGCCTACCTAGTATGAGGTCCCTGGGTCAAAGCGTTCTCAAGTTATTGATCGGAAACCGTTTTTCATGTTAAGGTCACACTGACCTTGACCTTTGACCCACTGACCTCAAAATCAATAGGGTTCATCTGCTGGTCATGACCAATACACCTACCAAGTATGAGGTTCCTGGGTCAAAGCGTTCTCAAGTTATTGATCGGAAACCGTTTTTCATGTAAAGGTCACACTGACCTTGACCTTTGACCCACTGACCTCAAAATCAATAGGGTTCATCTGCTGGTGATGACCAATACACATACCAAGTATGAGGTCCCTCGGTCAAAGCGTTCTCAAGTTATTGATCGGAAACCATTTGGTATTCCGACCGACCGACCGACAGACAGACAGACCGACCGACCGACCGACCGACCGACATGTGCAAAACAATATACCCCACTTTTTTCAAAAGGGGGCATAAAAATGACGCCCCCCTATAGAAGCGAAATTGGACTTATCACCACCCCCTACAGTAGCAAATTAAGAAAAAGACCTACCCCCTACAGAATTTCTTTATTTTGCCGTCCTGGGGTGGGACATATGTTTAACTGGAATAGCCCTGAGTCAAATTTATCATTATACCATTCAAAAAAGACAAGAAATGAATGTTATTGTTTTAACCTAATGTTGTTCAACATCCTGAATTGCCTTCAATCATTGTTTATTATACTCATACCAATTTTTTACCTCTAGTTCTTAAAAATGGCAATAAGACTTTTTTTGTTTAGATTGTTTCCAATATGCCGGCCCAAAACTATAGAGTAGGTGGATCAAGATTTTGTTTTGTTGTTTTATGTGAAATTGTGTCTCAATTTCTAGCTTCAAAATTATTTTTTTCTGCTGGCATTTTATAAAACATTGACGGTTGTGTTCAATAAAATACGGTTAATGTCCAATCAATCTGCCATCTAATATCCACACTCACAGAGCTGAGAGTCATGCAGTCCATGAAGTGGTTTAAGGTCAATGGCCTCAAGGTCTGGAGACAGCGTGTGTGCATGTGAGGGCATGTCAAGGGAGGCAAGACGGGCATACATGGTACGTTCTTCATCCCCCAGCCCCTCCCACATAGCGGCCACTGCTAGGGCAGCATCTCCATCATACATGACCTGCATAGACTGGATGTTGTGCTGGTAGAATAACAGGTACCTGCAAGAGTATATATGCATAGCTTGAAATATGGCTGAAATATACCATGTATAGTGATGAGAAGCCATGCTAGAAAACAACAATAATATAGGTGGTTTTATCTCAAACATTTGATATTTTTTTATAACATGTAGTATTTGTTTAATTTTAACATGATTTCTTATGAGATTATGAAGGATTTAAAATATAAGGTTGTAAAGTGGTAAATGACCATAACGCTAAATGACCATATCACTAAATTTATTTAAAAATGGCTGGGCATACCCATCAAACTCCAGACAACTGGTTTCATGTGAACCCTTGGGGACTTCTTGGTCTCCACCACTCGAACCATATGCCCTGAAAACAATACTTTTTTTGAAACAATATTTACATACTATTTTGTGTAATTTCGAAAGAGATCTCTACATTCAAGATACAAGTCACTAAAAATAACTGTCAAGACATAAGATTTTTATCAATGTAGGTGACAATTTTGTGAAGTGCAAGTCCAGTAACAAGGATACACTTGTACCTGTCAAGTCTACGCCTGCATTTTCTGCCCCTATGCTCCCGTCTCTTCTTACTGCTTGCTTTACCACTGAAACAGCAAGTACAATCAGGATGGGCATTTTCTGCAAACCAATGTATACTCAAGAAAAACTCATACACATACATATAATTTACTTATTCTAAAATGAAGCTATCAAATAAGTACAAAATCATGTAAAAGAAAAAGTTTTCTTTGATAAGGCCACACCAAATTGATGTTTCCTTTTTTTTTTAACTTTTAGAAAAAAACATTTTTTTTTTTGCGGGCACCTCTAGTTTAACCGCCAACCAGATTTTTTGTGGTAATTAGACTTTTGAAAGATAAAATATAATCAATTAAAATTTGCTTAACAATAAATGTGATGTGACCATGCTCGAAAGCCATTGTTCATATCATTCTATGCACTATAGAATATTAATTATGCAAAATAATGGATACCTGATAGTGATACTGGTAGCCATAATATTGCGTAATAAGTGATTCTTAATTTTTGGATGAAAATCAGAGCGAGAAGAAATGACACAATTTAGTATTATTTGATTTGATCAAGTCATGATACTTGTGACTAGAATTTGACCTCATGACCTCGATGCTGTAGAAGACAGCTTAACTCAACAGGAACATGTTTCATTGTTTGGTCTAAATTGATGTTTCAAAGTCATTTTTGACCAAATACAACAATTGCAAACAAATATCTGTTCACAAATAGCGATCAGTATAGAATGGAACACTGGTTCTGATAGACCAAAAAATGCGTAAGCCTTACCGTAGATAATTAATCCTTAATTTCTGTTTTACAGCATAATCTGGGAGTAATAAAACAACATCCTGACCTAAATATTACTCTGGACATACCATATACTTTTCATTTTGGGCAGCACATACATTTACTGTGTTATTAACAAGAGCTGTCATAGAGACAGCGCATTCGACTATTCCGCCACTTTTCAATGTAAGGATTGAAAAGTTTTGGCGAAACATGCATGGATCACTGTTAGATTAGATTTCAATGCAATACATGATGTGCTGAGATATTAACATAAATATGGTTACATGGAACATTTTAACCAGAATTTTTAAGTCTAATAATAAAGGGCTATTTTTTTGCAAAATACAGTTATCTAACTTGGTTATTAAATTACGTTGGGTGGTTGAATACCATTGTATAAAGTCTCAACGCAATACATCAAGTAGCTGCTGAGATATTATCCAATGTGTGCTAACATGCAAGACCTTAACCAGAATTTTTAAGTCTCATAATAAAGGGGCAAAAATTATATAATATGAAAGAGTTATCTTACTTGATTAAAGAAGAAGGGTAAATGGTCGGGAGCCTGTGTGTAAATTTCAATGCAATACATGATGTATTCGCTGAGGTATTGACTTAAAAGTGGTTACATGCAAAACCTTAACCAAAATTTCTATGTCAAAAAGGGACCATTATTTGAATTTAATATAAACTAGAGTTATCTAACTTGGTTGGATGTAGGTTGGATGGTTGAGTACCATTGTATCAAGTCTAAATGCAATACCTCAAGTAGTTGCTGAGATATTAACCTATATGTGCTTGCAATAAGTCGAATAATAAAGGCCTATTATTTGCATTAAATGCAAACTAGAGTTTTCTAACTTGGTTAATTTAGTAGGTTGGATGGTTGAGTACCATTGTATCAAGTCTCAATGCAATACCTCAAGTAGTTGCTGAGATATTAACCTATGTGTGCTTGCACGCAAAACCTTAACTAGAATTTCTAAGTCGAATAATAAAGGCCTATTATTGGCATTAAATGCAAACAAGAGTTTTCTAACCTGGTTAATTAAGTAGGTTGGATGGTTGAGTACCATTGTGTAAAGTCTCAATGGAATACCTCAAGTAGTTGCTGAGATATTAACCTATGTGTGCTTGCATGCAAAACCTTAACCAAGGTGTGACGCCGACGCTTGGGTGAGTAGTATAGCTCTCCATTTCTTCGAATAGTCGAGCTAAAAACGAATTTAAGTCTAGAAATTAAAATGTATATAGAGTCTGTTGTTTAATGCTGCCTGTGTGAAACTTCATTTTTTAAACATCTTAAATTAATCATGATCAACGTCTAATTACAGGTAGATTTATATAAGAAATGTTTTAAACCTTTTCCTATAGCAGGTTTATTTTTTATTATGAATGATCAGCATACTTGTTTATCTTAGAAATCTCATTTATTTATATAATGGGTTTACTTAAAAGGGATGAATAATAGTATGTATTCAACATTTTTCCTTTGTCCAATAGAGATTCAGTCCATGGGTTAAAGGGCAATTAAACTGAACATTTTTTCTAATTTATATTTATAATTGTTATAAGGAAAAAGTATTTTTCGCACCTTGCAGGACCTATGAAAACCGACAAAATTGTATTTTTTTTGTTTTGCTCGCTCAATTTTTTTTGCAATTCTCAAAGGAACAAAACTTTAATTTGGTGAGGCCTAAACTGCAACTGAATCTTCTAGTAGTATTTCAAGCAAAACTCAAATTGTTGTTGAAAATACTGGAATTGTAATAAACAATGCTTACATTATATATTCACATACCTGACCAGTACACTTCCACCTTCCTTATTCTTGTGATTTTTATCAGCGACTGGTTCCTGGCATGATGTCCTTAAATACACAACATTTGCCAAAACCATTCTGTATTGTATTACAAATTTTCAAAACTTTGTGCTGATTTTTAAAAAAAAGATTAAATTAGTTTGCATATCAATTTATTTGTTTAAGTTAAAGCAAGAAAAAAACAACAATATGATATAGAGTAGAACTTACCCATTATGACACACTAAATCAAAATTACAATTTATTTCAACCCCTTACATATTTGCCTCGAGGTCGATACTGTCGATGGACTCTGTACACAGCAGACTGGTGCCATCCTCATCCTCTGACAGCTCAAAGTTCTCCATGGCCTGTAGACAGCTGCTCCCAGGGGTCTGGTGGAAATGGGAAAGGTAAAATCAAGCAGGAAAGTAATATATGTAAGCTCACTGGTAGAGCATTCTGAAAAACTTTTGTTAAGACCCATTCAAGCTCTTCAAAATCCACCTTTTTCCCATTACCTTTATTGTTGAAATGGGGCCATATGCATGCACCAAGGTTAATATTTAAAACATTCTTGCCAAACCCTACTTTGAACAAGTGCAAAAAAGTTGAAATTTTAATTTATAATTCCTTCAATCAGTTTAAAAAATATCTGTTGCTGAGTATGTGACTACCTCTGGCATGGAAAAGCAGCTGAATGGTGAGCCAATCAGGGAAATGTTGGGGGTAGTGGGTGGGGCCATGGTAGGGTCTCCTCTGTCCAGCCCCATGGGCAACTTCACGGGAGTGAACCCAGAATGACCATCCGTACCCCTCACTGGTGTCTTTTGCTGACCATTGAAGGATAGCTGCAAGAGTTTAGAGGTATCAGTTTTTCATAGTTCAGTACAATGGTTTATGCCTTTTTGTATTATCTTGCTTATAGTTCAGTACAATGGCTTATGCCTTTATGTATAATCTTGCTTATAGTTCAGTACAATGGCTTATGCCTTTTTATGTATAATCTTGCTTATAGTTCAGTACAATGGCTTATGCCTTTTTATGTATTATCTTGCTTATAGTTCAGTACAATGGCTTATGCCTTTTTATGTATTATCTTGCTTATAGTTCAGTACAATGGCTTATGCCTTTTTTTATGTATTATCTTGCTTAAAGTTCAGTACAATGGCTTATGCCTTTTTATGTATTATCTTGCTTATAGTTCAGTACAATGGCTTATGCCTTTTTATGTTTTATCTTGCTTATAGTTCAGTACAATGGCTTATGCTTTTTATGTATTATCTTGCTTATAGTTCAGTACAATGGCTTATGCCTTTTTATGTTTTATCTTGCTTATAGTTCAGTACAATGGCTTATGCCTTTTTTATGTATTATCTTGCTTATAGTTCAGTACAATGGCTTATGCTTTTTTATGTATTATCTTGCTTATAGTTTAGTACAATGGCTTATGCCTTTGTGTATAATCTTGCTTATAGTTCAGTACAATGGGTTATGCCTTTTTATGTTTTATCTTGCTTATAGTTCAGTACAATGGCTTATGCTTTTTATGTATTATCTTGCTTATAGTTCAGTACAATGGCTTATGCTTTTTTATGTATTATCCTGCTTATAGTTCAGTACAACGGCTTATGCCTGTATGTATAATATTGCGCATAGTTCAGTACAATGGCTTATGCCTGTATGTATAATCTTGCTTATAGTTCAGTACAATGGCTTATGCCTGTATGTATAATCTTGCTTATAGTTCAGTACAACGGCTTATGCCTGTATGTATAATCTTGCTTATAGTTCAGTACAATGGCTTATGCCTGTATGTATAATCTTGCTTATAGTTCAGTACAATGGCTTATGCCTTTGTGTATAATCTAGCTTATAGTTCAGTACATTGGCTTATGCCTTTGTTTATAATTCAGTACAATGGCTTATGCCTCTGTGTATAATCTTGCTTATAGTTCAGTACAACGGCTTATGCCTGTATGTATAATCTTGCTTATAGTTCAGTACAACGGCTTATGCCTGTATGTATAATATTGCGCATAGTTCAGTACAATGGCTTATGCCTGTATGTATAATCTTGCTTATAGTTCAGTACAATGGCTTATGCCTGTATGTATAATCTTGCTTATAGTTCAGTACAACGGCTTATGCCTGTATGTATAATCTTGCTTATAGTTCAGTACAACGGCTTATGCCTGTATGTATAATATTGCGCATAGTTCAGTACAATGGCTTATGCCTGTATGTATAATCTTGCTTATAGTTCAGTACAATGGCTTATACCCTTATGTATCATCTTGCTCGCAATTTTCTTTAGAAATCTTGCATCATATATAAAACAGAATACATAGATTAGGTGTACATATGTTAATATAAATGAAAGTTGACAAAGTGTGGAAATGCACAGGCAATGAACAAGATTATACCTTTTTGCATGCTTTAGATGGTGTTTTTTGTGAAGTGGTCCTATCCTTGCTGGTAATACTGGGAGTTGTGCTTAAGACTGGTTGAGCTGGAAGGCTGTCTGACCAACCCCTAGGCTTGGCTGGAGTGAGCAGATAGCTGGTCACATCATCCTGCTCATATTGATTGTCCCACTCTTCATCAGCATCATAACTAATTGTAGACTACAATAAACAAAACTGTGAAGAAGCTACGTATTTTGGTAACTTTTAAATAACATGTTTACCTTTTACAATATTTGGATTATTATCATAAATGACTTATAGTTATATTCAGACAAATAATGTATTTAGATGAAATTATTTCGTTGATTAATCCAAGATTACTCTGAGGTCAAGAAAAAGAACATTTGTTTAAACGATTTGAAAATCTGTGTTACATGTCTAGTTATTTTTAAATAAAGCTGACCAAATGACTTTTATTTAGACATTCTTACCTGTAGCTAGCTAGTAGCAAATGCATTCAGACCTAACTTGCAGTAAGACATGTGCCCTATTATACAAATATAACTTAAATGTTAAAAAAACCCAAAGCGTAACAAAATATAATTCTTAACTACCAAAGGTTTGTTTAACATTTTTTAAAAACAAAATGAGTTCACAAGACCGGGTTGATCAGTAAATGAGGTTCATCATTTTCTTCGTCAGTGCGAACACTAATGCTCGTCTGTTTATTTTTTGTTATATAAGTTCAGATGGCAGGTAGAGTAGGCTAAAGATTTTTTGTTTTGTTTTTAAGTCCAGTCAAATCAGCAAAGCAAGTCAAGGAAAGCTTACCATGAAATTTCAGTATATTGTGTATTCAATAATAAATACTTGATGTTACAAATGGATTGCAAGGTCAACAACACTTTATAATCAGTTTTTTTATATATAAGGTTGAGTTTTTTAAGCCAGTCAAAAAAGAGAGCACCTGACAATGGTTGTAATATCTGTTGAATATCTGTAATATCCATTGAAGACAGAGTTATGGTCCTTGCTGTACTAGTTCATATTGTCTCTAGCATCATGTGTACGACATTTCATGTGAATATCTTGAACACTTTATGGAGTTTGGGCCAAGGTTGAAGTTATTGCATTTCAACAATGATGGCACCACCAACACCAAAACTATGACAATACCTTGATTATTTTTATTGAAGAAACAGATGAGCTCGAAAAAAGTAAAGTTATGTTACACTGTTTTTAGTAACTTATCCTGAAGTATTGTGGAAAGTAACTTAAGCAATAGTTGTAGTTGAGGGGCAAGGTCAACCTTTTTAACAGAATCCTTAAGATTAACCTATGCACGCTGACAGTGCAATAGCTATTATTTTATGGTCTTCTTATAGTGCATACAAAATAAGGGCAGAAATGCCTAGTTTCAATTAGGCCCATAATTCTAAAATTATTAATGAGGTCTGTTCGTTTATGGCTAACAGCTACTACATTATGCCGATGGTCACAAAATTAAGTGCATTTAGGAAAAAATAAGTAAGCCTACTAAGTGAATAATGGCCACCTGTTGGAACAATCGCAGTTTTACTGAAGTGATATTTTGACTTTTCAAAGGCAATAATAGTTTACTCCAGAGGATTGGTGTGCCCTGGGTGTCTATCAAACCTGGTTGGTATATAATTCCCATTAACATTGTGACCAAGTTTTACATCAAAGATTGGATCAGAAATGATAAAATAAGGGAGCAGACATGAAAGTCTGACCCCGCTTAACATCTGCCATGCTCATGCAGGCAACATAATAATATTAACCTAGTATCAATATATTAAACATGCAAGATAACAACAATTCGGCTCTATTCCTCAGAGCATAGAAAATTTGGATGCTTAGATATAAGCATGACACACACATACCAATAAAAAAGGGTCTCAGTTACTTAAGCTTCTTAAAATGCATTTATTCATTTTTATATATCTAGGAAATGACAGAAACACAGAAAAATCACAAACAATGAACCACATAAAAATGCATTTGGGAAGTAAAATAACAATGAACACATATATGTACAAATCATCCTTATATGTAAGCTATCAGTAGTTGTTGATGTTGTAGCTTTATTTCAACTTCCAATATTTTCTGAGGATTTTAGTAAAATCAGCGAGTTTCCTCTAATAAATCAAGCTTTTTCCTTCTATATTCATTGTTTATAATTTCTAAACATGCCATATCCCTGGCGGGTGGAAATACCCCTCCCGGAATTCTGACAGATGATCAATATCCCCTGTAATTAAAAAAACTTGATCAAGGTTGACAGTGGAAAGCCAGTGATTTTTACCACCTGTGCCTTGCAAATCGGGAAAAAAGTCGACTTTGGGAAAAATACAAAATCAGGCCAAAACAGCTAATATAATGGCAAATATACATGTTTTAACTTTTTTATGCATACATTATGCTATGAAAGACTAAGTCTAGTCAAGATTTTGTTTATAATTCAAGAAATCCATTGCTTTTTCATTCACTAATGTAATCTGCATTTATCAAATTTGGAAAAAATTGAAAAATTTGGGAATTTGGGGGAAAATTGACAGTTTTTGCAAGGGGAAACAGCCTTTAGAAGGCAGTAAATTGCACCAAAAAAATCACTGAAAGCATCCATAATACTTTGAGTGTAAAGTTTAATGAGCACACTATCTCTTGTTGGTTCTATCAAAGAACATGTTGACCCCCCCAAAAAATGTTGTTATTAGAGTGTGTTGCTGGAATAATTTCATGATAAAAATAATAGTGAAAATATGTTATTATCTTTCTCAGTGCTATAAGAATTGACTGAAGTGAATGTGTAAAGTTCATAAACATTCTAGTGCTTTTCATTCACAATGTTTTGTTCTACTTTACATAATGCTGATGTTTTATATAATTATGTTATGAATTGACATGATGATGATTTTAAAATATTTATTTATTCTTATTTTGTATAATAATAGAGCAATAATCAAATGTGAGTACCTATATACTCATTCTTATTTCTGTATTTAGTCTAAAATTAATATGTCAATATTGTGCTTAATTTCACAACACATGTAAATATCCCCTTGTCCAATATCAAAATCCCCTAGAATTGAGACCAAAATCCCCTGGCAAGCCTCTCAGAAATATGACATATATAAACTACACTCACTTAAATGATTGCTTCTTGTTGTTTTAAATGTCAAGTCGTTTCTTTTAAGTTATAACAATTCTTTCGAACAAAGACTGAGAAATTATGATCATTTTGTTTATAAGTATTTGAAAAAAACTTCAACATTGTGTTTCAATCTAAAACTATTGTTTGTTCAGCATGGTGTGTACGGGAATCCTTGTAAAACCCTTATGATTTTGAGGTCAAAATAACAAATATTGGATGAACTGATAAAAACAGGTAAAAAGAAATGAACTATTTCTAGTAATTATGATACATTACATAACATCATGTCAGGGCTAACATACTAGATGTCACATACATGTAAAGATGGTATAATCCAAGATAGAATAAAAAACGTGCTTGTACAAAAATACAGAAAAAAAAGAGATTGCTTTTTTGAAAAAGCGCTGGTCTCCCTCATTGTGTGGTCATAGGTGTGAAAAAATAAATGATGGAATTGAAATTTGTACTTATGGAATGGATATGAACAAACATAGGGGTCATCTACTGGGCATGACAAGTATGAAGTTCCTGGGTCCAAGTGTTCTTACGTTATTGAGTAGAACGAAGTGTGACAGACGAACTGGTGACCAACAAATTGTTTTCACTTAAAGGTGACTGTGATCTTGCCCTACTGATCTCAAAACCATACCAAGTATGAAGCTCCTGGGCCCAAGTATTCATTAGTTATTCTGGGGAAACTGTTATTTTACCTCAAGGTCACCATGACTTTTGACCTACTGGCCTGAAAATCAATAGGGGTCATCTACTAGTCATTACCAACTGACATACCAAGTATGAATATCCTATGTGCAAGCATTCTTCAGTAATTAATCAGATCTTTTTTTACCTGACAGTCACTGCAGTCTTTACCAGAACCTTGAACTTTGACCTATTGATCCCAATTCCAATTGGAGCCATCTACTAGTCATGACCAACTAGCATACCAAATATGAAGTTCCTGGGTGCAAATGTTCTTTAGTAATTATTGGAAAATGTTTTTCCCCTCAGGGTCACTGCAACCTTGACCTTTGACCAACTGATCCTAAAATCTATAGAGGTTATCTACTAATCATGACAAATTGGCATATCAAGTATGAAGTTCCTGGATGCAAGCATTCTTTGTATATTTAGCAAAAACTTTTTTTTTTCACCACAGCCTTGACCATTGACCACCTGTTCCCAGAACTAGCATACCAAGTATGAATTCCTGGGTGCAAGCGTTCTTTAGTTATTGAGCAGAAACCGTTTCTTCACCTCAAGTTCATGGTGACCTTGACCTTTGTCCTACTGATTTCAAAATCAATAAGAGTCATCTACTAGTCATGACCTACTAGCGTACCAAGTATGAAGTTCCTGGGTACAAGCATTCTTTAGTTATTGAGCATAAACCATTTTTAAGCTTAAGGTCACCACCAACGTAAAAATTAAATTGTCTTTCTAAAAAGAATACCCTTGCATAGGTATTAAGGTAAAGTTAAAAATTGTCCCATATGTTTTTGTACAATACACATAGTTATTTTTCATTAAAATTTATTTGAATAACACTAATGTTCATAAACACTATTATGAGTATAAGTTCAAGCACTTTTACAAAACATGCATTTATTCTTTATATGGAGAATGCCAGCACATATCAAGGGTGATAAGAAAAGTCTTCGCTTAGTTTTGACAATAAAAAAAGTAGCAAACAAGATTACTTGTACAAACTTTTACAGCAAATATAAACAAGATGGCCAAGATGGCCCTATATCACTCACCTGATTGGACAAAGGGTTCTAAAGTTATTGATCAGAAATCATACTGAACACTGCCCACGTGTATGCCATAGGTGAAACTATAATACATCCTTTTTTTTTTAAACAGACATAAAAAACCATTGAAAATATGTATTCATTTTAAAAAGTTATGAATGGCCATAACTTTTACAACGCATTGTTACGATAAATTAGTTTATGAAGTTTGAAGTTGATCATCTTCAATGATTTTTAAACAATAAAATAATTACATATTTTATTTCTTCAAAAAATTAAAAAAACTATATATATAAAAAAAAATATTAAATTTTTATTAAAGGTTCACCTTAGGAAAATTCCTGTGAAATATTTTGAATTTAGGCTACTGGTTTCTAAAGAGAAGATTTTCGAAGTTTTCCATAAAGACATATATTGAAAAGTAGCCCTGCCCCTGGCGGCCATGTTTTTTTTACGAATCAACATGGGGTGAACAAATTTGATAGAACGTTTCTGTGAAATAATTGTTTATTGAAGGAATCTGGAAGAGGACCACCCAAGGAACATTCCTGTGAAGTTTGCTTGAAATTGTCGCAGTGGTTTAGGAGGAGAAGTTGTTTGAAGGAAAATGTTGACGACAGACAATCACCCTATCACAATAACTCACGATGAGCACTTTGTGCTCAGGTGAGCTTAAAACATAAGAAAAACTATGGTGTTATAAAATATGACTTACATGCAGTAATGTTTGTTCATGATTTTATCATTATATGTAAAGCAGAAAGACCATAGCGGCCATATATTGCTCACACTAAGTCCTAATGCTCATTTGCAGTAAACGGCAGGCAACGACCACAGGGCGATTATAACAAAGGCTCACCATACATGAAGAATGCATGCTCAGGTAAGCTCAAAAGCATCAATAAAAAGTAACTTACATGACAATTTGAGCATGAGAACCACTTTAACAAAGTTTAGAAAAACACAGTAATAAACACCATGCTGTGTACAAATGTGTTTTTCACTAAAATTATACACATGTTAGAAAGATTAACAAATTACTACAAAACATGTCTAGAAAACATCAGCTTCCATATACAAAATGTGAGAATTATTAATTATCTAGTAAATCTGTTTTCTAATGGGGATGTTGGGATCTGCGGCAAGGAGCATTTCTGAAATCTAAACAGACAGACAATAAGCAATTAATGTAAATTCTAATTGTTGACACCCCATCAGATCATGGTACCATCATTTGAGGGAAAAGAAATACCAACAGATATAACATGTGAACATCTGAATGTCATTCTGTGAAATGTAAATTTTAGTATCCTTAATGTTATGATGTACATAAAGAAAAATCCGATCTGTAAAATCTGAGGTACACAGTTATACCATGTACACAGTTATAACGTGTTCACAATTATACCATGTTCACAGTTATACTATGTCCACATTTAAACATGTCCACATTTAAACATGTTCACAGTAAAACATGTACACAGTTAAACATGTTCACAGTTAAACATGTTCACAGTTATACCATGGACACAGTTAAACATGTTCACAGTTAAACATGTTCACAGTTATACCATGTTCACAGTTAAACATGTTCACAGTTAAACATGTTCACAGCTATACCATGTTCACAGTTATACCTTGTTTACAGGTATAACATGTCCACAGTTATACCATGTTCACAGGTATAACATGTCCACAGTTATACCATGGGCACAGCTATACCATGTTCACAGTTAAACATGTTCACAGTTATACCATGTTCACAGTTATACCTTGTTTACAGGTATAACATGTCCACAGTTATACCATGTTCACAGGTATAACATGTCCACAGTTATACCATGGACACAGCTATACCATGTTCACAGTTATACCATGTTCACAGTTATACCATGGACACAGTTATACCATGTTCACAGTTATACCATGTTCACAGTTATACCATGTTCACAGTTATACCATGTACACAGCTACACCATGTTCTCAGGTAAACCATGTACACAGTCATACCATGGACACAGTTATACCATGTACACAGCTATACCATGTTCACAGGTATACCATGTACTCAATTATACCATGGACAGTTATACCATTGACACAGCTACACCATGTACATAGTTATACCATGTACACAGCTATACCATGTTCAAAGTTATACCATGTTCACAGTTATACCATGTACATAGTTATACCATGGACACAGCTGTACCATGGACACACATATACCATGGACACAGCTATACCATGTTCACAGTTATACCATGTACATAGTTATACCATGGACACAGCTACACCATGTTCACAGTTATACCATGGACACAGTTATACCATGGACACAGCTACACCATGTACACAGCTATATCATGTTCACAGTTATACCATGGACACAGTTATACTATGTTCACAGTTATACCATGTACATAGTTATACCATGGACACAGCTACACCATGGACACAGCTATATCATGTTCACAGTTATACCATGTACATAGTTATACCATGGACACAGCTACACCATGGACACAGCTATACCATGTTCACAGTTATACCATGTACATAGTTATACCATGGACACAGCTACACCATGTACACAGCTATATCATGTTCACAGTTATACCATGTTCACTATTATACCATGTACATAGTTATACCATGGACACAGTTACACCATGGACACAGCTATATCATGTTCACTGTTATACCATGGACACTATTATACCTTGACAGTTATTTCATTGACACAGTTATACCATTGACATAGTTATACCATGTTCATCAGTTATACCATGTGCACAGTTATACCATGTTCATCACTTTTACCTCCATTTTTTAGAATTTAAAAAACTTTTCTACTAAAAGCTATTCAACCAAAAAATCAACAATAACTGTATCTCATGGTGTTGAAATGACAAAGATTACAAACCGTGACTTTAATGAAACAGAGTTGACTTGATTATTTTTTTTAATTTATTTAAGAATATAATAACTGTGGTTAAATACAGTGCTCACTAACATAAATAATTTTCCAGTAATATGACAGTTGACATAAATAATGATACCCAATCAGTTTTCAGATTACCAGAAATATTACCCAAGGAATGAAATATCAGACAAACATTAGACAAATAACTTTCCTGCATGCAAAAACATATAAGGAATGGTGCATGCTGTTAACTTAACATCAAGTCAGTTTTAACCAAAATAATTATAAATTTTGGGAAATATTTGAGAAACAATGAATCCTTTACCAATGGGCATTCCTTGGTCAAAAGGAATGAATTCTTGTAGAATTCTGGGAAGGATGTCTTGATTTCTTTGTGGTCGATGGTGACGAGACTGCAGGACTGGCGACTCAGGTTCTCAAGACTTGTCTCAATGTCAGAAGGCACATTGTAGCGCTTCTTCCCCGTGTTGGAGCTGGTCACACTAGATTAGGGTCAAGCCAGCGCATAATGTGAAATATTATGTGTGTAATATCATGTTGAACAGGCATGTTACTCTAATGTAATCTGATTGTGCATAACATTTGCCAAGTATAAAACTAATGAAGTCAAATGTGGTTAACTGTGCCGAATGAATAATTGAGTTATACAAACAATTATGAATACTTATTTTCAATCCAGAAGTTGGTGAAGCTCTACACAAATATCCAGGCCTGATTTTATTTACCTGAAGAAAAAGCATTGTTTGATAGCGAAGTCATGCCTGATGTCATCCAGTGTGGCTGGACTGAGGCACCGGTTGTCGTTCTCAATCACAACTGCCCTACCACACTGTGGAGCTGAAGTTTAGCACAGTACAATTGACAACCAATGAAATCTACTTAATTATATACTCAATGTCAGATTATACACTTATTGAAATCTGCACAGTCATGCCTTTAAGCCTGGGCTCATAAGAAATCTAGTTTTTGTGTTATATGTTTATATATTTGGGCATATGGGTTATAATCTGATATTGCATGAATGTATGTACCCAACCACGCATTTACTAAACAAGTATCTAATACAGATTCAAATGTTTTATACATTTTACAGTGAGACATATTAATTCCAGTACTGTTACCTCTAAGCTCCAGCAACTCTTTCAGTTTTCTCTCGAGACAAACTATATGCCGTTCTGTTTCTTTAAGTGTCAAAGCCTGCATATAAAGTCACAAATATGTAGTGTATAATTTTGTTTCAAATACAACTAACACTTCATTTCATGGTGATTATTGCTATTCAATTCTCTCTTTGACACAGCTTTCATTTAAATAATTATTTATGACGTTGTTAAAAATATCAAGGATTTTTATGCGGTATACATGTATAAACATACCGTTAATGTTGAAACAAATATTGATTAAGATGAAATAAGGCATCCACAAAGTTGGAAAAAGAAGAAAATATTCCCATAATTATATCATGCATTTAATACATTGATGGAAAATCTCAATTTAAATATATCAACATAATAGTGAAGAAATATATCACCTTAGAAAGTTTTCTTTTAGATGTCTTGCCAATTTTCTTGGAGTTAGGAATAACATTTTTCATAATGTTGTAACACATTGCAACACTTGCTCTCCATTTTGCATCACTCTGCCTTCTCCTGACTCTGACTGGTGTCACACCTCTTGGCATCGCTAGCTTATGAAAACCTGTAAAACAGATCTCCAGCATGCAAATATAAGAATCAAGCATGTGTATGGTGACTTCAATGGACTGGTACATAAATTGAAAGTGTATCTTTGTTCTTTTGGGGAATTTAGCTCGATCTTTGAGAATACAAATAAATTAAAAAATAATCTAAAATTAGTATATGCCCTACATTGTCAGCTTGTGAGGTGCACTAGATTTTTTAAAAAGTTTAGTTTCTTATTTGTGAAAAATCGCTACTTATTGATGAAGATGACACATTATGATTAAGTAAATCATAATAATTGTGCATGCGCATATATTATATAAGCTAAGCTACTGTTTACTTCAGTGTTTCAGTGTTAACGCTGATTTAAATGTCACAATATCTTGCAATGATTGACAGGTCTTTTTGACAGGCGCATGGCTTAATTTCAAAGCTGATGCAAATTGGGAGAGGCTAAACACTAAGTAGAATTTATTCAGTAATTATTTCGTGAATATAAGAAACAAGCATGACTGTTTATGGTGTCTGTGGATTGGTTAACTATTTACATATTTGAAAGTGTATTTTTGCTCTTTTGGGGAATTTATTTAAGCATCTTTGAGAATACAAATAAATTCCTAAAACAATCTAAAATTAGTGTTTGCCCTTCATTGTCATCTAATCAGGGGCACTAGATTTTTTTAAAGTTTAGTTTCTTATTTGTGAAAAATCGTAACTTATTGATGAAGAAGACTCATCATGATTTAGTAAATTGCTATATTTATATCGTGAATAAGAAGCCACGGTCTACATGTATTTGTTGTGCTCCGCTTCATTACATTACTTATTCACAAAGAAATTACTTCATAAACTCTAACTTACAGTATACATAGAACCTTTGAAGTGTTTTTACATTTTATTAATGTGCAAGTCTATAAAAATGTTAAAAACAATCAGTCAAGCCAGTTCATTGCAACTTTGATTTCCTAAAGGTAACAAAAATTCACCTGGTATGTTTGTCAATTGTTTATTTGAAGGCCACGATACAAACATTGTTAGGATTTCAGTGAACAACAACACCAAGAACTTTGTCGCTATTCATGCTTAAAGTAAAATTTACAAACTCATTCTTTGTGAGAACAGCTATTGACTCACTGGAACAAACTAAGTGACAATATAGTACACTCTGATTCAGTGAACTCTTTTAAACTGACATTAACAAAAAGTGATTAAGCTCACTCCCTCCTAGCTAAAGAACTTCAGCGAACACGTTATATATGACCTTTTTTAATGTGTTGTTAACATAAAAAAAAAATATCAACATTAAAGTTATGGAAGCCAGAACTAACTCCTTCCCCGTGGTGCTAAAGCCAGTGTTGGACTCTACCATGTACCATTAAGATTCAGATTCAGAACTTATCTGCGCTACTTTTATTGTAGCACTTTGAAAGGTTTGGGTGCGAATCTACCTACACGATGTTCAGCGTTGGGTACGAATCTGCCAACACGATGTTCAAAATATTCCCGGTATTCAGACTTCGGAATTAAAACTTGATCGGTGTATTGAAAGTAAAAAATACTGTCGTTTCCGATAAGTTAACCTATTAAAAATGAAATAAAATAAAATAGTAATAAAATGAAAAATAAACGAATATTAAAACAGAATAGAATAGACACCTTCTGATTACCGCGTCACGTCAAGCTTTTTACAGTGATGCTAAAGCCCCGGTATCCGGTATTTATATTTGGAAAAGCCGGTATCAAAGTGTGTGATACTGGTCAGGGTTTATGTGTAAGTGTTCACAAATTTAATTTTCATGTCGATTATAGTTTCTGCCCTTTCAGAACACGTCGATTTAGCGTATTGTACATTGCTTTGTTTACGTTTATCCATAGATATTTATGTGTGTGTTCATTGAAATCAAAAATACATAAACGGTATTACAAGTGTTTGGTTTAAATAATACTATTTTTCGTGATAAATACACTTTCACTGCCTTTTTGTACTTCCTTGGCAAGTGGAATAGGAAAATTGGTTTAAACCCTATGTAATACAATAGAACATAAAGATACACACATTTAATCACAATCAAAGGATTTACTGTGTTGACAATACAGGAAAATAAACGAGTGCGTACAGAACAAAATTATGATGATATACGTGTAATTGAGTAAGGAGCTTTGGAGTTTATAGTTTGCCTCTCTTCTGTCTCTCTTTAAAATTGCTTGTTTCTGGTGTTAAGGCTGTTATGATTTGTAGAATATTTTTACGTGTTATTATGTAGAAACATAAGTTGAAAGGTGCATGTATACCAAATGTATCAAGCAGTTAGTGGTACGATGCGTTGGAAGTTTAGTTTAAACTTACCCACTTAAACTTATTTATTTTACAACGATTGTGAAACAAGTTGTTACAACATTATATTATTCACTCTCGTTGGCACGATGATACGCGAGAGTGTGGTCATGCGCCCAAGTGTGGAAGTAGACAGAAGTTACAGAAAAGGAAAGAAACAGAGATATGGAGGTCGTTGGGGAAGGGCGTGAACGTGGTTGATTACCGTGTGTTGGTCAGTAACGTGGATTTTTTTTGGATCCAAACAGTACTAGCAGAGGTGACAAAAAACCTGATAGCAGATAATTGGTCGAATAGATTATGTTTTCGAGCACGATGAATCGGAAGGTGACGAAGGAATGGAAGGTTTCCTCAATTCTTCCACGTTGGAAATTGTGGCTGTTGACAATTTTTTAGAGAACACATTTTCATTAAGATTACTAAAGTGCGTTTGTTGCATTGCATGAGTGACAATCAATTTGCGTTCACCCTTATAGTAAAATGAGGAACTGATCTTGTATTCTTGTTAAAATTATACTTAAAGGAGGACATGGATGGAGGACAACGAACTGTTTCCGGTAGTTTTATTAAATTACACAATTTAGATCATGTCAACGTGAACTTCAATTTAAGGGAAAACAATATCCCACGATACGAAACATATATTGCAATGTTTGTAATTTAAAGTTGAAACATAATATCATTTAATAATAATATGTTCATGTTTAATAATATAAGGTCTGCATTCCTTCCATATGTGTTTGTTAAGAATCCAACAACCATGAAATGTTATTTCTTGATGCCAAACAGGAACAAGTCCTATGTTAAACATTTAGCATGTTAATTATTCTGCATTAAATCGTGGAAAGGATTTATTATTATATTAAATAGATGTAATTCAAAGGTTGTTGGAACTGTGAAAAAAAAGATAACTGACTATGTTTTGTGCACAAAATTTATTTTGGATGTTCATCCATATTCTTTGTGTCAGGAGCCAGAGGCCTATATCACACTTAACCACCTCGGCCAGTATCCAACGAGACTTGTCTATCTCGAAGCTTGCCGGAGATGGCCGAGTTGTTACGATTGACTACAAGATTGTCTTGTATTGTCCTGAAAAGCACTTTCACTGAATTGTACAGCTAAGCCCGAATGAAATGGGGCTAAATAATCGTTATGACAGAACAGGGTGAACATATGGTTTTATTAAAAAAGTATATTCTAGGACCTTACGTATCACATGGATAACACTCAACAAGGGTAGTGTACGGTAATATAACTGACATATTTGGGAACTGACTTCTTATAAATAGCACAGACCTCAGCCAGTTTCCATTTGTTTAGTTCTTTCCCGGAGCGAAAAGAGTAATTAAAAGAGGTCACGAAGGGGCTCTGAAAATTTAGTTGCCTTCTACTTTAGAACTTTCTACTTAGCTATCTACAGAGTTCGTTCCGGTTACCTAAGTACCAGTTGTCAGAACATTTATTGAGCCTATAACTACTCTACTGTAGACACTTTCAATATCAGAACCTGAGATATGTATCGTTATTCTATTGCTCGTCCGGAATTTCCGGGATTTCGTCTCAATCATTGAGATAGTGTAGGAGTTCTAGGATAGAAACTAGTTACAAAAGCAAATGCCTGAGAGTTTAGGGCGGATAACAAGATACCATTTCCAACTTGCCCCTTTTATTTCGATAGGGCTTTACTAGACCGGGTCGTTTGAGCTGTTTTGAGATATACTGTTTGGTATAGCCTGATGGGTAGAGTTTTAATGAGTAATATTTTTTTAAGAGTAAAATGCATTGAAACTTAAGGAACCCATAAGAAGTGTGTGTTTTAAAACATACTGGCTGATTTTACGTAAAAAATGGGAATATTTCACCGTTTCAAAAAAACAAGGACAAAAGAGTTTAGAAGAAAATTTATAAGTCATAAAAGGATAATTTGAGAACGCAGTAAGATAATTGTTAACAATAAGTAGGAGCTGTGAAGATCATTCATTCAAAAAATCTTAACATATGTTAGTGGCAACCGACATAAAAATTGCCAGGACCTAGTAATTTGGGGATATTTTCATTTTTGGTTTATATTTTTAATCTGATGACAATTATTTATATCATAGAAAATTGCATTATACGTGTTTGTTATGCTTAGAAAAAAGCGTTTTTATAAGACGATTTTGTTTGTGCTTTTTGAGTTTAATGATTGTTTGTCAGGGAAATATTCAAATGGCCAACACGGAAAAAAGCCAAAATATTAAGAGGAAGTTGAGCAGCTAGAACTGCTAAAAAGTGATAACGCAAGAACTAGAGAACGAAATTGGAATACAAATACAAACGAATATTATTTTAATAGTCTTACCCAACGGACTTCAACTCATAGAAGGGCAATAACTATAAAATAAATACACACAAAGTTATGTATCTTGTGCACTGCACTTCTCCTAAATGAGATATATCTGTAAATGAAATTTGAAGTAGATACCTCAACTTTTCGACTTTTCACGTAATGCTCTAGTATATTTGGAGGTTTTTTTATAGAAAAAAATAGGCATAAAAATAAACAAATGGCGATACTAAAAAAAAACTGCAGCCAGTTTTATTGTTCCTGTGCACTGCACTTTCTCTAAATGAAAGCTATCTTTATAAGAAGTTTATAGTGTCAATACCTCAAAGACTTTTGAAGTTATGTTCCGGACATGATTGCCCGCGCACACGCACACACACGTGCGCACACACACACGCACGCACGCACGCACGCACACACACACACAAACACACAAACGCAACATGACACTAGTAACTTTGATATGAATAAAATTGTTCATGGCACTGATTATGTATATTATTATGTGCACTTCAACTCCGACAAATAAAGATAACCAGTCATATTTTATAATAGTGTTCAACGTGTTCAATAAAACAGTAAATAAACAAGACCCTACATATTCATGTTCACTTCAATCACTCTGTGACACAAATAGACAAAACACTTTGAAGCTGTTATGTTTGGCCTTCTACAGCCAATTTGTATTGTGAAAGACCCTAATCACAATTATGCGTAGTAGGTCTCCTAAAGATTATTGGAATTACATAAACAGTTTAAACACTAGAATTAAGACTGATGATGTTAACCTTGATGTATTTTTTGATTTCTTTAAAAGCTTAAATGCTAATAACGTTGATGCAAATGAGCATGTTGAAGCTGAATTTCCAAATGTGAGCATAGATCATAATCTTAACAATGAAATTACAATTGATGAAATTATTGTTTGTATAAATAAATTAAAGATTGGCAAGACTTCTGGGGAATCAAATGAATATATTAAAGCGTCTTATGATCTTTTAATGCCTCTGTACCATAAGTTATTTAACATAGTCTTTGACACGGGTTGTATCCCTGAATCTTGGCTAATTGGCGCCATTAAACCAATTTATAAAAATAAAGGAGATAAAGATGATCCCCAAAACTATAGACCTATCACAATTTTAAGCTGTGTTGGAAAAGTATTTACTGCTGTGTTAAACAATAAGCCAAATACTTAGATGTTATAATCTTCTAAATGAAAATCAAGCGGGCTTTAGAAAAAAATCACTCTACAGTAGACCTGCATGATGTGTGTACGAAAACAAAAAGATTAGCCTTAAAAATATAAAAATATATTTTATTAATTTATAGCTACGAAGCCACAAAGGGCCCAGCAAAAATGTGCAAAATGTTGCCAATATTTAAACAATTCGAACAAATGATTTAAACATGATAATGCATTATAATTAAACAATTAGTTTTTGCATCGACCTATATTGTGTGCATTTAACAAAAGCCAGTCACTGCAACCTTTATTACCGTAAACGTAAAAATAAAAAGGTTTTCTGTTGTTTTATTGATTTCCAGAAAGCTTTTAACTCTGTATGGAGAACCGGACTTTGGAGTAAATTAATGTGTTATAACATAAATGGAAAAATGTTAGCTATTATAAAACAAAATATGTATAGTGGTATCAAATATTGTATTTCTGTTAATAATTAGATGTCAAACTTTTTCCCCTGTGCTAGAGGTGTAGCCAAGGCGAAAATCTTTCACCGATACTTTTTTCTCTGTTTTTAAATGATCTAGAGAATTAATTATTGACAAAAAATGACATAAGTTTAGTCTTAGCTGATGACAATTTCGACATATGTATAAAACTGATTGTTATATTATATGCTGATGACACAGTACTTTTTGCAAACACAGAGGAGGATCTGACTTCAGTGCGTAATACTTTTAACGAATATTGCACACAATGGAAATTAGATATAAATTTTGACAAAACTAAGATAATGGTATTTGGAGATCGTTTCCGTAGAAAAAGAAACTTTATCATAAATAACCACCAAATCGAGGTGGTGGATACATTTAAATATCTTGGGATTATTTTCTCTAAAAACAGACAGTTTACATTTGCTAAAAACGTATAGCTGAACAGGCAAGGAAAGGCTTATTTTGTCTATGCAGAAAAATAAGAAATCTAGATTAATCTATGGATTACCAACTTAAATTGTTCGATTCAACTATTCTTCCAATTCTTACTTATGGATGCGAAGTTTGGGTGTACTCAGACGTTAACCTGTTAGAAAAAGTGCATACAGACATTATGAAAAACATATTACATGTTAAACGTAGTACTCCTCATATTATGCTATATGGAGACCTTGGGAGATATCCCATTTCAATTGTTATCAAGAAACGAATGATTGGCTTTTGGTATAATATGATATCAAATACTGATAAACATTCTTCGTTGTTTTATAAATTCATGTACTCAGACTATGTTCATAATTCTAAAATGTATAACTGGTTAACATTTGTGAAGTCTATTCTAGATGAATGTGGTTTAAGCTATGTATGGATAAACCAAATGTTTGATGGTTCTAGAGAGATGTTGTTAAAGAAAATAGAATCAAGTTTTCAAAATCAGTACTTACAAATATGGCATAGCAATGTCTTTGATTCCAGTAAATGCCTTAATTACAGTATGTACAAACACGAACATAAATATGAACAGTATTTTGATAAATTGTCACCTTACCTTGTACAACAATTAGTTAATTTTAGAATGTGTAACAATCATCTTCCTATTGAAAACCTTAGATGGGCAAATGTCCAACGTAACGATAGAATTTGCAATGTTTGTAATTATGGAGAGGTCGGAGACGAATTTCATTACTTATTCAAATGTAGTTTTTTTAATCAATTACGAAAAACAAATTCCAGAGCGATGCCAATGAAACACAAATTGTCTTAGTTTCGAATTGCTTATGAATGAAAACAATGAACAAACACTTCGTCAATTAGGCATTTTTTTGGCTATTATATTAAAACATTTTAAAAACCCACCCGTTATTTCAAACACACAAAACGTTAGATAACCATAGAAGCATGTATTTTCCTTTTGATAAATGTCTAGCCACTTTTCCGCATTATTTCTTCCTTCTGATAGTAACAACCCACAGCCTGGTTATTGTAGCTATTAGTATACTGTTGTATAACCTTTTATCACATGTATGTATGTGCTAAGTGTACCTATAAACTTGTAAACAATTTTACAAGCATGTTTTTTTCGGTGTATATTTTAATAAGATGTACTGTGGTTATTGCTTATACATTGATAACCACACAATGCAGTCAATCACATTGTTTTAGATATTTAACGAATTTTATTTAAAACAAATTTGCACAATCATCTTACAATTTACATTCATCATAAGTATCGTACACCAAGCCCGCGAATATTGGGTCAAGTTAAAACATCATTACGGTTTACCGTTCCGTGGAGCGAACACCAATTAACGTTTAACGCACTTTTTGATTTATTTCTGTGTGCAGAACACCGAAACGAAAAATCAAATTGAAAATGAATTTAAAATGAAATCTACATTGTATGGATGACTTTCAGTGGGCAGTCACATACCGTAATAATGCCTCCAAAAACTCGTTATATAACGCGCTTTCGCATTATAAAACCTTTTAAAACTTGTTATACCGACTTCTAAAAACGTTATTACGCATTTGTTCGCGTTTTCATGCACGTGTTATCAGAACAGAACAAAACAGAACAGATATTTTATTAGACTTATACAATTGTACATCGTCTTAATACATATAGTTATACATAAGTTCATGTCATTTCTCTAAACAAACTAAGAGGATTTTTTAACAAATTTAAGGCATGTTGTCAAGCAAAAGTCAAGAATTGATTTCTAAGTAACTAACCTTATAGTATGTATTACTTGATAACATTGGCAGTGAGGACAATTATCTTTAGTAGTGTACTTATGTCATGTTATTAATTATTGAGTTGCGTATAACAAATGCTTGTTTCATATATTTACAGACATTCATAATTTCAGTCTTGTCATACGAAGTCAGTAATTTATGAAACTTAAAAACAGATGGATTTACATAATACAGTGGTTTTATAAAAAGTAACATAACGCATTTTTGCGATATTGGGACTTTTGAACGTCGTTCTTACGCCATATGCGTTATTACAAGTTTTAAATATTTTATTTCAGAGGCCCTAAAATAGTTGTGGTTGTGTAATTTTGCGGCCATCATTGTTACACAACCGCTGTTTGACCTTGAGGGTCAATCTATAAAGAAAAAAGGATCCCCATGAATAAAGAGCACTTGCACATAAAAATAGGACCAATTACCACGGACGTAAAATTAAATCAGAGGTTTCATAATTGCAAATACATGTGTATATGATTTGTTATACTTTTCTGTCGACAATGTATTTTTTACGTGTTTCATATGTTATATAATGAAAGTTCATTATGTGCCGAATTAACGTTATTTTATTACACATACTCGTATGTTATCGTAGGTTTTCATGGATGTGTTATAACACGGAAAAAGAAGTAGTCCGCATTTGAATGTTTATTGTTATTGTTATGAAAAATGTTTTGGTGGACCGGACAGTTATTAGAAGATGCTACTAACAAAGTTATCATTTTTGCTAGTTAGTAAATGGGTACTGAAAAGCTTTCAAAAGACATTGTTCAAACCTTTTCGACCGTTAGGCCGTCTGAAATCACTTTGACCTCCTGTGAAATTCACAAAAATGAACTGAATAAATTAAGTTTTTCATTTGTCAATGCCGTCGCGTGGAAACGAGACGTCCGATTGTTGAATAGCTTCGATGTTGTACCCTGGAGGGTCACGTGGTCAAAATGGACCAGCTAACATTATTGTTGTAAAATAATACTATAAAATATGTTTGATAAAAAACAACCTTTATGAACAAACAATTGCATAAACTGATTAGAAAATCATTAAAGACACACAAATCGCATGAATTATACCATTATTGCAAACATTTGCACACTTTTAATGGGTATTCAATTACATGTCCCCAATACTGGTTGGCTACAGGTTTTTATAGATTGGTTTACAATCCTAAGGACAATATTTAATATCTTAATTTTTGAATACAATGATACGAATTGAACAAGGAATAAAATAATACACACGTGCTTACTAACAAAATATGATTGCTAAATAATGTATGTTCTAAAAGGACAAAACAATAACTTTTCGAAGACGTTGTGTAAAAAAAAAGGTCATTCAAACCCGTAATTTCATAATGTTTGTCCCTATATAACCGCCAAAATCCTACATAAAGATAAACAAAAACTAATACTGTATTTGAATGTACTCATATGGTAATATTTATTCAAATTATATACGTATCGGATGTATTATTTAATAAATTGGTACTAATATTCAAGCCAATCACTTGTACGTATCAAGTCTCATTCAATTGGCGACTTGTGTATTTTTATAAATTGAAATGTTTATCGCTTTTATTCAATATTTCCGGGTCATTAAGAATGTTGTTTATCGTTTAACCAGTTGATATATCAACATTTTATGGTTATTAGTTTACGAGGGGTATCAAAAAAGCATGCAATGTCAGAAATGCAGAATTGAAATTTATATATGCATATAGGCGTACCAGTGCCGTAGTCTATAGCAGTTTGCTAACATTGTCTTCGCATTATTTTGTTAAATTAAGGACTTACTTAATGAGCACACTAGGTTGATGCAAAAAATCAATGCTTTCTGATAGCATATATATATATATATATATATATATATATATATATATATATATATATATATATATATATATATATATATATATATATATATATATATATATATTGTTGTATCAACCTATATTTACGGTGGCACAGATGTGACTTCCGCAACACTTAATTTATGCTGTGGCCACAAACTAGTAAATTGAGGCCACAACTTATTAACTTGTGGCCACAACTTAGTAAATTGTGACCACGACTTAGTTTTGCCAATCAAAACAGCCGTTTAATTTTTGTCGCTTTATGGTTATAACACAGTAAGCACCCCTGATACTAAAACGCTTTTTGTACCCAGCAAAAGTGAATAATATGGACGAAGACAAGGATAGTCTTATATCAGATTACTTTCAGGAAGGCCTTTCTTATACTTATATTGTAACCGTTTTGATGAAAAGCCATATACATGTACTAGTAGTTCAAATAAGTGTACGTCCTTTGCACAGAGTACTGAGATCGTTGACGTTAAGACGAGGAGAGTACAGTGACACTCGTTCTATTTGTGACTTTGTTGACAACATTATCGAGAATTCTGGACGTAATCATTGTAACAGAATTATGCGACAACGGTGCTTGGCGAATGAATTGAGCGTTAGGTTTGAGTTTATCATCCATGTCCATAACCATGATTTGCAAGCATGACATCCTCTTTCTTCTTCCTATTGCTTCCATCAGGACTAAATAAAGCCTGTTTGTTCAGGCGAAATATACGGGGTATCCATAGCACCGTTCTATCACCGGTACACCCCCACCAAGAAGTGTGGTGTGGGCTATATAGGAATCACCTTGTCCCGTCCGCCCATCCTTCCTTGGACATCGGGACAAGTCTACTTGTGACTTTAAACTTCATGTACGATTGGTCTCATTGATGATAAATGCAGTGCACAAGAACTAAAACTCTATCTATATTTATTTTAGTTATTGCCTTTTGTTAATTTGCATACTTATTGTTTGTCCCGCATTTTTGAAAAGTCTTTGAGGTATTTACTTCTAACTTCATATCTCATTGAGAAGAAGTGCAGTGCACATGCACCATAACTCTGGCTGCAGTATCTTTTTAGTTATTGTCCATTGTTTAATTGTAATCCTTTGTTCTAAGGCGAAGTTAATAATGTTCATAATTAGGCGGATGGTATGGAGGATTATTGTTTGTTTCAGTGTAAGATCATAATATATTTCACTGGGTGAGCACTAAGCCACGTCACTCGTGAAATATTAACCTGTGGTGGTCACGAGTCGATATTCAATGACGACTTTGCCAATAAACATTAAACCTTCATATTTTTTGAGAGATTATATCATATATTCTTAAAAACACACTATAAGATTCTAAGTACTTACTGTGATATACTTATTATGAGATTCTTAGTCCTATAATAAGATAATTGTCCTAATTAGAACTAAGTCCAAATGAGGATATATTAGCCATAATAAGGAGATACTAAGTTCTTATAAGGAGATCCTTAGTGCTTAGTCCTTAAAACGAAAAACTGT
The DNA here is from genome assembly GCF_026914265.1 of Mya arenaria. NCBI lineage: Eukaryota > Metazoa > Mollusca > Bivalvia > Myida > Myidae > Mya > Mya arenaria. The sequence continues at coordinate 66,631,556 of NC_069125.1, read as the reverse complement.
CCTAATTAAGAGATACTATATTACTAAGTCCTTATTACGAGTAAGTATCTCCTAATTAAAAGAGAATTCATTTGAAAATACTATTTTCAAAATAGTATAACAACAACTTATACAAGTAGACTGTGTGACTAGGGTGCTTCCATATCATACTGATATATTATAATTTGCTATAAATTTGCTTAATATTTCAATTTAAAAATAAAATAAAACAGCTATAAATGACAATTTCGCCCAAAAACACAACTCTTAAAAATTAATAGAATGGTCGATTCATCTAAAAACCCAATAAAGGTTGTAACGAATCGTGCATGTTACTTTCCAAATATCCCTTTTGCCTTATTAACGTTTCGTCTCATTGACTATTGCCTTATTAATGTTTCGATCCTGTATATTACACATTGACCCATGAAGGCTAGAGCGTACCAGTATGACTCGAATGATATGAACAAAACAAAATTATCAACAAGTAGCGTATTATCGACAATGTCATTTTGTAAGAGCATTACAACGATACGTGTAAAAGCCGTTTGACCGTCATGATGTCTTCAATTCATGTTTGCATACCGTGCTGTTTATCATTGCTCTTGCTGACGACACAAATGGCTGGCGGAGTTATCCAAAACAGATGTGAACGGAGGGTTCTCACGCCTCGTCAGAAGTACGCAATGTATGTGTGGACGGACGGCTTTGACAGGGACGTTAGCGGATGTGGTCTGACTGAGTTCCTCGCCTGGGACTCCCGAGGCCCGTGTTTCACGCACACATGGAACACGGCAGAGAAACGCGCCTGGAATACATGCAACCTCCCGGGGCGGGAAGTATCCGCCATCTTTGTAAGCGACGTCCACCAGAACTTAAAGCGAGCCAAGGACACCGCGGACTGCTCCAGTGCCGACATTAATACTGTCAGACAAATGTTGTCTGAGGGGCACAGTCAGGTAAATATCCGAATATTATACACATTTTGATCTTATAATATAGACAAAGAATTTTATGAGAATAATAATCAATTTTGAAAGTTTGATTTCTCAAATGGCATTGTAACGTGCGACGTCAAAGACCCAGCGGACATGAGCATGCTTTTCTCTGAAGGGATCTGTTGGGTCTTACAGCGGACCGTTACAGCCACAGGCATCTGAATCATTGTTTGTCACAAAGTTTCTTTTTTGTATATCAAAGACACTAAATATCTTCTGGTGTGTTGTTTATCTCATTGTATGTACCCAAAATGGTTTTAAACAACATTTTAGTGACAAACAATGATTCAGATGCCTGTGGGTAGTATATGATCGATAAAGCTATGTTTTCATTGTTATATATTTCATCGTCATTGCTGTTCCTGTCGCAGTAATAAGCACTTTACCACGGGACCGTCTGTAGTTCTGGACATATATTACAGGTCCCAAACCTGAAGATCTACGGTTTATACGCCACAAGCGATCTGCCTGTGTCCGAGAGGAATCTTGTCCAGTACATCGTCCACTACAACGACAACTGTGCCAGTAAGGCTCCATAACCATGATTACTATGTATATAAAGAAGCACCAAGGGTATTCATAACAGGTTTTGTATTAACGAGTCAAACAATGTTAATTGTTTCGTACAAATATAATCTGTTTTTAAGACGAAATAACCTGGCAATCTGCTGATATTCGTCAAGGTAATCCAAATGAGCGTTTCGATGGCGTTGCTGTGAATAACGAAGCTTACGCCGGAATCAAGTGTAACTCTGATGCCGAGAGAACACAATACCTTGATGCCCTGGCCGAGATCGCGGTGGAGGCGGAAAAGCAGACAAACGGTCATCTGCTTACGCACTACTCCATGGGCTGGCATTGGGGCATATGCGACGGCGCGCCCAGTGCCATCACGTGGCGGGGAAATACATATAACGCCAATCACCATATGATTGATATATTCAACAGTACAGATGTTCAGGTAATCGCGGCAAACTTGTTATCAATCAAAATGTATGAAAACGTATCATGATTAAACAAGAATCCGGTTAACAGTGTAGACTGATGCATGCTCTGTTTTGTGTTATCAAAGTTTGAATGCTTTTTGTATAATTTCTCATGTTGTCACATGAGCCAACTAAAGACAAACACATCTTTCCTTATCCAGGTGGGCTACATCATCCACCCGCGGATATCTGACCGGATGCGCAGCGGAGGCTATGACCATGCCATGGCGGCCGGCAAATCCATATTTACTACTGTCTATACCAACGTAAACACTTATCAGTTAAATAACATCATATGTATATGCCATATTTAACATATTGCATTATATTAGAACGGCAATATCCGTTTTCTGGTAGGAAACCAACACAACAAGCGTCAATCTTGAGAGACCAGGAACGTAATCCTGGACAAACCTACTTTACCAACTTCATTTTCATTTATGTTATTGGAACTTACTCTGCTTGTTTTCTAAGTATTACTTTTACTAAGTGGTTTATACCATTTAAACTATGACGCCTCAATTCAGCCGACGTCCCTGTGTCAGACCACTTTCTTTCCTAACGGCACGTGTTTCATCCAAGGGCACAGCGAGGCTGCGATGTTTGAGAGGTTTGACGAGTTCTCCATTAACAACATTACGCATGCGCGACCATGCATCCATTACTTCCGTGGAATATATTCCACCGGGGTTCACGCTGACTGGCCTTCGCTTTACTCGGGTCTGTATTTCCTAATAAATTACGATCATCGTGTATAGCCAGCCATTCACTGACTTATGTACCAGTCAATTGCAATCACGGCCCATCCGGTCCGGGGAATAGCGGTGACTTTGACTTTCGGTCCAGCCAATCCCTGGTAAAATCCCCGTCCTTTGGGGTCAAACTGCTGGTAAACCCCCCGCCAAATGCCTTCGCACCTCGGGGACATCCTAGATAAGGCCCATTCCCCGCTATGTTCGGCGCGAAAACAAAACCACCGCATTCACTCGGCACTGCGGGGCCACCTGGAAGGTAAAAACACGGCCCATTTCCAACGCTATACCAGGTATGTCCCCGGACCTGGGGGGGGGGGGGCGTGGTTACAATTGACTGATGCATTAAGATTGCCAAGTTTATGACTGAATAACGATCACTGATCATTATAAATGTAAAACTTAAATTATTATTTAAATAAACATTATATAGGACGCACGTGACGTCGTAGGTTGAATGTTCTTAATGTTCTTATCCGATTGACATGTTAGTTTGTCATCCAAAAAAAATATGGGGTAATTTTTTTATTTTTATTTTTATTTTAGGCTAATCTCCGATTATCGGCTGAATCAACGTCGAGATGCCAGTCATTCTGATAAAGTCATATGCAATAAATGATAACTGATCACAATGGTTATTGTTTTATTGATAAACATTTTACAGCATAATGAATATTAAGCGCTTACAGCAAATAAATAAAGCTCAAATACAACATAGATTATAGGTCATGGCCGAATTTTAAACTATATTATACGAAAAAAATAATAATTAAAATTAGAAAACGAGTAATTATTTAAAGACATAACTGACAGTATACGTGAGCAACAATTGCATTTGTGCTCTAATAAAATGTAATAGTACTAGATTCAATAAACATTATTGATGATTTGAGGTAAAGTACTTGAATGTTGCTACGTTATTATGTAGAACGTGCAGAAACTTATGTCTTGTAATACAGGATAGATAACACAATCTGTCTGTCCAGCCAACGACATCGCCAGTCGGCTTTCGTTAAGTACATTGTGGCGTTATGTTACTGGTAGCATCTACTACTTTAAGTGCGTCCCCTCCTCTTTAAATGTAAGCATCCCTGGAAAATCGAAATGGATTGCACTTATACTTTTAACCACAGATACCAGTAACTGGTCACTTATTCAGCGGCATTATGGCCTCCGTACACTTCCAATGTCAGTTTCGCGCTTTGCACGATAACGTCACAAGTGCGTAGTTTCAAACTTTTGCTCCAGCGTGTCCCAGTCGCCCGCCTCAACTAGGTCGCTGATTTCCGACCTGACGTAATCAGCGTCCACGGCTATGATGTCATACTCGTAGTAGACCTTCTTAGCACGGGTCCAGCTGAACGAGTTGTCAAAAACAAGCTTGTCTGAAAGTGGAGACATGAAATTCGTCATTACTTTAATAGAACATAATGGGTCTAAACATATATTTGACCTAGAGACTTTACTTTGAGCAGCCTACGAATAAAAAAAAAATACTTACTTGGTCATATATCGAAAACAAGATATCATTTTATTTTTTTTTTGTTTTCTAGTGTGTAAGTCTAAACTATTTAATAGAACAAAGTTGTATACATGTCCCTGGCTGGTCACAAACGACGGCACCATCCTCGGCGACCAAATGGCTGTTGACACGCTGCAGCGGTACCAGGAAGTGCGCCTTGCCGCTGTCCTGCACCAGTTGCACGCCGAAACCCATGTCGTATTCCTCCGACCGGAACGCCCAACTGTGGAAGTTACAGTTATGCCTATCATTAAATTAATACTGATTACAATACAGAAAGGGCTGTTTCAAACATTCTACAAGAGGAAAGCCTTGACCTTTGTGTGAAATGTCGAACCCAACCGGTCAAAATATCCCTGATATGGAGCATGTGTACGGCCACATACAGCTCCCGTCACGTCGAGCTCCCCGAGAAGCTCTATACGTCAATAATAAAACCACAAAGAGCGCCCGTCAAAAACAGCTCCCGTCACATGGCATTCACCGAAAAGCTTTATGCGTTGATGATAAAACCACATTAGGCTCCCGTCACATCGAGTTTGCGTCACATAGAGTTCCTTTCACGTCGAACTCCCATCTCAAACCGCATCAGTCACATAGGGTTCCAGTCAAAACGAGCGCTAGTCATTGTAACCTCCGCGAGAAACTCTATGGTTGATGATAGAACCATAAAAAGCTCCCGGACCACCGGGCTCTCGTCATAGCAAGCTCAACTAGAAGCTCTATAGTTGATGATAGCTCCATAGAGAGCTCCCGTAACATCGAGCTCTCGTAATAGTAAGCTCCACGAGAAACTCCATAATTGATGATATAAACATAGAGAGCTCCCGTAACACCGAGCTCTCGTAATAGCAAGCTCCACGAGAAACTCCATAATTGATGATAGAAACATAGAGAGCTCCCGTAACACCGAGCTCTCGTCATAGCAAGCTCCACGAGAAACTCCATAATTGATGATAGAAACATAGAGAGCTCCCGTAACACCGAGCTCTCGTCATAGCAAGCTCCACGAGAAACTCCATAGTTGATAATAGAACCATAGAGAGCTCCCGTAACATCGAGCTCTCGTAATAGTAAGCTCCACGAGAAACTCCATAATTGATGATATAAACATAGAGAGCTCCCGTAACACCGAGCTCTCGAAATAGCAAGCTCCACGAGAAACTCTATTGTGGATGATAGAAACATAGAGAGCTCCCGTAACACCGAGCTCTCGTCATAGCAAGCTCCACGAGAAACTCTATTGTGGATGATAGAAACATAGAGAGCTCCCGTAACACCGAGCTCTCGTCATAGCAAGCTCCACGAGAAACTCTATTGTGGATGATAGAAACATAGAGAGCTACATGGAGCTCCTCATAGAGTTTCTGTCCTATAGGAGCTTAATGTGTTAATACTTAATAACTTAATATGCTCGATGGTCGCGCAGTCAGCACCACTCTCTCTCTCAAATATCAACAAAAACAACAACATGATGACATTATATATGTAGTAATGTACATATCAGATATCAGCGTGAGCTCTATGTGTCAGGACGCAACGCATAGTGCTCTAGGTAACGGAACATCAGGCGTCTTTACAGGCTCCTTCAAGCTTCTAACCTGGAAAGGACTCTTATATTTATCCAATAAGCTTTACAATCTAGCTAAAATAAATAAGTATAAACTAGTAAAACTTATTATTACGTGAGTGTTGCACCAGGCTGATTGACAATGACTTCGCGAGTATGGACGGTGCCGGCGGCGATGGTGACGGACCCCATCTGCTCGTACAGCGCCCGCACGTCTTGGTAGTACTTCTCTGGAACATCGCCGCCTTGGCAGATCTGACACATACCAACAGGAAGTATTAGATATATTATCAAATGTTTGATGATACATTATCAACAAACCGTACTAACAAATTAAACTGCATTACATCAGTTGGAGATCTGCGTTATTTAAAATGAACAAATCTCCTATAATATGACAAAGAAAGCATCCTGGATTGACACTGTTTGAATGTTGGTTACAATCGATATTGAGTAATATTTCAGAACAAGAAATAAATTATAAACAAGATCACCACAAGCCAACGCGTTTCCATATAGTACCCAGTTACGTTATGGGCGTAATAAAGAAATACAAAGTGTAACCATGTTGTCCATTACTCCGGAAACAATGGAACATAAAGAACATAATTTATTATCAGAGTTATGGGATTTACTGTCCATGTATAATTTCAAATAAATTTAATTATTTAATTTATTAAATTGTCACTATGCGAATGTCTACCAAGTTTCAAACTAACAAGTGGTATGGCTTTGCGTTATGGTAGAATATTTTGCACCGACATTGACACATCACCAAAGCTATGAAATACATGTGTACCTCAAATTGCAAAAACAGGCGAGCTAAATTAACAATGGCGCCTACCATAGTTTTGCACCTCGGGTCACCGTCCGGGTCTGTAAGAGTACCGCCCAGGAAGGCCGGCAGTTGATCTGCGTCTATATACTTTAACAGATCGTTCTTGTAATTGCCTGCAAAAGGAATTTGAATTTGGTTTGCAATATGTTCTGACCATAAGTATCAAAATGAGTCATACAGATTTTGCTTCAGTGAATATTTAATATCAGAACCCTGCCTCCATTTGATGCATTATGACCTGACGGTGTCTATAAACAAAAGGGTCATAATGGCCCTAAATCGATCGTTTAACCTTTGTAATCAATATAGATTGATATTTGTTCTCAAAAAAATATTGAAAAACATACTGATCAACAGGTGCCTGGTTAACACTGACATGACTTGTCACAGTTGTCTGCACTCTGACAGGACTTGTCACAGTTTCCTGCACACTGGCAGGACTTGGTGATTGACTGCACACTGACAGGATTTCGTTCAGTTGCCTGCACACTGACAGGAATTGATGATTGACTGCACACTGACAGAATTTGATTCTCATACCTGCACACTGACAGGACTTTGTTCAGTTGCCTGCACACTGACAGCACCTGGTACAGATACCTGCACACTGACAGGACTTTTTTCAGTTGCCTACACACTGACATGGCTTTGTTCAATTACCTGCACACACACAGGACTTCGTTCAATTGCATGCACACTGACAAAACTATGTTAAATTGCTTGCACACTGAAATAACTTTTAGTATAGATACACAAACAACAAACAGTGCACCATTTGGCATAACACAAAGATCAGATCGCAGATGTTCATATTTCTGTTTGAAAATTAATGTTTTATGGCTTAAGTAGTTTCTAACGGTTAAAGAAAATGCATAAAACATCAATTTTTGAACTTAAATCTGCAATCTATTTTTTGTCAGCAGTCTTATATGACTGGTGTCCATGCATTTTCACAAAAATGGCTTATTCCAAGACAAAAATTAAAAAAAAAATGTCAAAACGTTCAATCTGTGAGAGTGCAGCTTTAAGCTCTAAAATCAGAACACATTCAGCACCCTCCACTAATATCATTGCTTCTTCCATTTAGGTCAACATCACCTTCCTTCGCATGTTTAAATTCAAAATTGTCTTTACATATAATAAGGCTTATTCACTGTCCACACAGAAGATTAGATTGTAGCTAAGAATAATATACATGAAGTTCAATGGAAAAGTCTGATCATTAAATTTAAAATTGGGTAAAAATGAAATTTCTTCGAAAGAATAAAGTGTATTATAATTATTTGAATCTATGAACCTAAAAAAAGAATAATAATTACCTTTAAGTGACTATGTTGAAGACTTAATAAAATTTAAAATCTATTCCCTTGTTACTAAAATAGAAAGTAGTGGAATCTCCAACAAAAAGGGAGACCATATAGCAAGACTTGCTGCCCTTGCTTCAAGTGTAAACTTTACATAACTATCAGATTTTAACATTTCGGCAATTTTGTTGTTGTTGTTGTTGTTGTTGTTGTTGTTGATCAATCGTGACCCCTTGTTGTATTTTAGTAGAGGGTAACACAAGGAAGCTTTCTGTAACGTTTAATTGAATTTGGAGTAGTAGTTTCAGAGGAGATGTATTTTTAAGCAAAACAGGAAGTCAGTCATTTTGTTGTTGTTGCTGTTGTTGTTGTTGTTGTTGATCAATCGTGACTCCTTGTTGTATTTTTGTAGAGGGTACCCAAGGAAGCTTCCTGAAAAGTTTCATTGAATTTGGACTAGTAGTTTCAGAGGAGATGTTTTTAAGCAAAACTTGAAGTCGGCCATTTTGTTGTTGTTGTTGTTGATCAATCGTGACCCCTTGTTGAATTTGTGTAGATGGTCACCCAAGGAAGCTTCCTGTGAAGTTTCATTGAATTTGGCCTGGTAGTTTCAGAGGAGAAGTTTTTTTGAGCAATTGTTGACGGACGGACTGACTGACTGACGGACGGACGCCGGACAAAGACCGATCACAAAAACTCACCTTGAGCACTTTGTGGAAACAGTTAACTCGATGACTGTTTGTTAATAAATCCGCTTCATCCATTCCAGAGGCCACTATTTCAAATTGGTGCTACAGAAATAGTTGACTTACTTCCCAGTACGTGTATCTTGTTCCTCATCTCGTCACTGATGAGCGGTCTAGCGAGTTTGTACAATATTGGAAAGATTGCTGGAGCTGAAATACACCGAGTCTTGGTATCAGTTTCACATACAATATAGTCACTTATCACATCCTTAACCGAGACTTTGTACGAGTTTTATGTACAATAAATAGTTATGTAACTGTTATTTAATGCATTTGAAATGATGTATGAAACAACAATACCATCATTGGCACCGATTTTCTAGATATTGACAAACTAACAGAACTATCTGTTAGACATTTGTGCGTGTGTCGCGGCTTTGTTGTGGCAATATCAAATTTGCTGGGAAATGTTGCACTTTCTGTGAACACCTTACCGTTGATAACAAAGAGACGCTTTAACATTTCAGGGTAGTTGTCCTCCAGAACCTTCACCAAGTGCAGGTACATCTGCATACCTGGGACATGAATACATATAATACGTATAAAGTATGTTTGAGTATTATGAAATAACACGAACATGATAAAAACACAATTATATTTACTGACACGTTTATATTTTGTGACGTCTAAGCAAAGAAAATTTGTAATTTTTCATATTTTTGTTAAACTGAAGCATCAATATGGTAACAAATTTTGATCGGACAGTGTAGGAATTGTGGCGTTAACTTTTAATTCCCGTGTACGGACAGTAACGGTTTGATAATGATGTTCATTCCCTACCTGGCCGCCACATCATGCGCGTGGTGACGCCCTCCATGTCCATGATGACCGTCAGTCCGTCAACCCGTCGCCCCAGCTGTAACACAATATACAACATCCGGTCACATATCGAGTCTACTACTATCAGTTATCAAAGATATGACTGGTGTGACATTCTGCACTGTTGCCCGATGCTTTAAACCCTGCGAAAGTTGTCCCTTCACCCTAGGACAACAGTTTTGATTGCCCCCCCCCCCCTTCCCGATACATCTCATCAACTATTTTTAACTTAATATTGGTGAAAAAGATTTACCCCTTCAACTGATGTCATTTCAAATGAGGCCAAATTATTTTAAAGCATAGCAAAGTTCATTTACAGCTGCAATAAGTTGTAAATAAATAAACAAATATAACAACAAAACCTTATAGTTTGGTGCTATTTCCGGATAAACAAACATTTCAGAAGAAAGAAATTACAATTAATTAAACACTATTTCAAAACGCTCTCTCTTACGGCTGAAGTTAAAAGTGATTCTAATAAGTACCCTAGGTACCGAGAACGGCTATTTAATTGGGAATAATGACCCGCCCACCTTTTCGCCCATGCGTTTCCATTCCTGCACAGTCCACTCACACTGCATCACCTTGGTCTTCTCCAGGTCCGACCGCCGACACGACGCCATCAGACCTTTCAAAGACATGGGCGGGACAGTTAGTTTAAGGACAAACCATATACATTCAAACATTATATTGCATCTTCGAGTATACCGATCATCATCATCATCATCATCATCATCATCATCATCACCACCACCACCACCACCACCACCACCACCATCATCATCATCATCATCATCATCACCGTCAGTATTGGTAATTAAAGTGATTAAGGCGAAAGAAAATACGTTTTCGTTCTGGTAAGATAGACTATCACGAAAGTTTAAAAGTATTTTCTTTACAGTTTTGTTTGTTACTGATTTGTTAAGTTATCATACGGTGGTAAAAACGCCCACCTTTCATGTCGAGGTGCCCATACAGCTCCACCCTGATAGGGGAGCCGTCCTTGTCGTGCCCGCAAAACCCACCCGTCAGGTACCGCTTGACCACCTAGCCGAGGAAACATAAGACATGCAAACGGCTGTAGGACAAAATCCAGTCCATCGCTTCACGCTTAGGCGAAGAAGATCCTTTGTGATTTACAACATCTTTGTTGTTTGAAGAAAAAGGGTTACAATAAAAAATGAAATAATTATGTAAACAAATGATAAATTTTAATTGTAAATAGGAAATGGGGTGGGTGGATTGTTTCTGCACTCATGCGAACATTGGTGAGTGATGGAGGGACGTGGTGGGTGGGGGCGTTTTCTCCGTAGCACATACAGTTATTTAACAGACATATTTTACCTTTAGCTTCTACTTATTAACTTTACTATATAATTATTATCTGCGTACTATGTTTTTGGTTTTAAAAATTGTTTTCGTCTGACACGAAAATGCAAGTACAAGAAAGTGACAAAACAGGGACAACACATGTACAATGTCCTATCATACCGGATGTACATCCTGAAATTGTAAAAATGAAATTTTAGAATAATAATAATAATAATAATAATAATAATAATAATAATAATAATAATAATAATAATAATAATTTGAGGCCTCGAGGACCCATTTACTTTACCCCGTTAAATGGACCATAGGGACGAGGCCATCCCCATGGTCCCTTACGCCATCCATTTAATCTGTCGAGATCTTACCTCTGGTTTTTCGTACTCGGACATCAAGGTTTCTACTTTTATTTTCTTCTTGTAGGCTGTGCTCTGAAAGTTTGAGACGGATGAGGTTAGCAAATGGTAAAATATAAATTATCCTCAGCAGCCAACTCACAGCCTCCCTTAAGAGACATTTATAAGAAGTTAAAATGTTATTGTTTTCTTACGTAAATAAAAAGGTAACCTACATTTCTGAACATCAGCTCCGCCTTGTCGACATCAAAACTTCTTGCTGTAGAAACGAAAAGAGGTCGTGAATTAGCGAATTGCGTTCAAAGATGACTCGAACTTCTAGCAATAACAGTAACTGTATAACAGGTATCGTTCATGTTTGCACTCGTCGAGTATAGAAAACATGCATATTTTAACGTATTTTTCTTTTATAAATTGAACTTGTTTGTATATGCATGGTAGTTAAATAATTTTATTTTTGAAAAATACATTCATTCATTGTCTCGACTCATGTAAATACTGAATGCCACACTGACAGAGCATAAGGATGCACGTGTGTCCCGGGTCTCTCTGGATACCTTTGAGCCATTTCCGTAGATCGTAGTCCTCGTACTCCACCTTCAGGATGTCATGTAGCCGCGACCGCAGCTGAAATACATCAGCGTATCAAGGTACCAAATTTAGGAAGGGTCTTTCAACATTCATGTACAAAATAAGTAGTAGAAATAAGTTCCATAAAGGTCATTTTGTAGGTGCATGTGGATATAGTACCGTATATTTTACCATCAAAACAAGTACACGTAATAGCTATATGTTAGTGAAATTAAGGCACCGTGGGCATTAAAACTGCTGTGTGTGATTATGCAAACACCAAGAGGATCGACATGGAAAACTGTTATAGCCAACGTGCTGGGTCTTGCAACACATGAACATAGTGAATTGCCGTCAGCGATACCTCTCCTTCCCACACTATCGAAGTGTTGTGCTGTCATGCAATCAGATTAATCAGATTAATTATATGTTTGGACAAAGGTTGCACGCCATTCACTATACTGTGTCTAAAGAAAGAAGATTCCATGAGGCGTTCCTGATGCTTATGGTTGATTCTAAGTCTCACGCACCAGTAATTGACAACTGACATGTCACTACTGACAAGATGCTCTCATTCAATTTGTCACTTGAATTATTCGGGAAAGGCTTGAGACTTCAAAACTGAAGACATCAATATTTATATTTGTATACGTATAATTTTTAAATGAGTGAGACAGTTATATCAGTCATTTTACGAAAAAGGGTATCCGATCTGACGGGGTAATATATAACCGCAACAAAGCATATCTCTATAACATGCACTTTCAGAAAATGCGCCCTCCCCTAAGTAGTGAGCGATATAGGTAACTTCGACAAGTAAGTTATTGTATAAATGTGCAGTCATTATATAGCTGGCAGGGCTATTTAAGACACTATTAAAAAATAAACATGAAGAAGATCGCGTATCATTTTAAGGCATGGTTTACATACCGTCTAACTTGACTTTGTGGTTTCTATTTATAAATCAATCCCTTTGTCCAAACCTATTACTGCAAGACATTGTCAACCATTTCGGAGTTACTCTCGATTTCCCATCTTGTCACAAATTGACTGCGGAAGCTTGGCCGTGCAAATATAAAATTGGACTAGTGTATTTTGCCCCACTTTAATAGTGCAGAAAAGTGCCAACTCACATGTTTGCAAAAATGCCTTTTTGGCATATTTCAATACAGTAACATTAACTATGAATTTTATACTTATAAATTATACCTGAAAAAGATCACAAAAAAAGAACAAAGTTATAAACCATAAAAATATTGGTGGAAAAAGTACTTTATGACTTATGGCACCTTTAAACACTGAACAATATGTTTTGGAATGATGAAAATGTTTAGGGTGTAAAGGTACCATAGGTCATATGGCACATTTTAGCATTCAGTAAATAAGAAAATGCTTGAAGTATAAAGGTACTATATGCACACAAAAGAAAAGCACCGGTACGTTGATATTAGTAGAAGATGTTTTTAATCTTTTCATTTTTTTGGTTTTTGCCTATCTATGTAAACGTCAGTTATAAACATGAACGAAAGCATCGAAGGACTAAAATGCAACGACTGTAAAACAACCCTGTAGTTTAATTCTGTGCAGTACAGTTTACAGATTTCATATATAAGGTTGTATTTTTGTAACAGAACTGAGAAATAAAGGTTTTAATATTCATTTTGGTAAAAAAGTAGGCTTTGTTGGTTCTCTGTAAACAGAATAAGATATGAACTAGTGTATTTTTCACATTATCTCATAATAAGAAAAGTGTTTCACTCACCTCTGCAATTTTCTTCCTTTCCTTTTCTTCTTTGTCCTTCGGCATCCTGTACCTTGGCAACGGCGAGACCCGATCAAAGTGAAACAGAAGCCTGGCTACCCGCAAGCAACGGCGACGTCAGCGTCCACTGCCACACTGGATACTTGATAATGGATGATGCCGGGAAAGGGGTGCTTTCACATCACTCCACAGAAGACAGGCATGGCAGGTTTTCGCTGTTAACAATCAATGTACATCGTCGCATGTCGAGATATACTCTCACTCTCTGGTGATATTGTGAAATAAGAGGCTTTGCCACTAATTAATAATGATTAGGTTTGCAACGTATGATACTACGACACAAGCAATACTAGTATTTATGAGCCGACTGCTTTATTCTGTACGTACTTTGACTATGCCTCGTCAACATCTTCATTCAATTAGAAGGAACCAAATAAGCGATGTTGAAAGAGCATCCATGGTCTTTTACGTCAACTGACATCAAAGTGTTTCAGGGGCGTTTACAGGCAGGTATCGTTGATCTATATCAATCAAACTGATCATAACTGAATAATTTGCTCTTTCTTTCGAAGAATTCTACATGTTAAATTAAATAAAAAATGTAACATTCTTCGAAAGAAGTTACATTTAATATATTAAGCGTTAATATGTGCACTTACATATTCTTATATAAATCCCACCTGTAGTACACGAAGCTATTATATCCTCAAAAAATGAATGCGCTCAAACTGTAACTTCTGGATTCAGTCGAATGTTCGATTTACTTTTATTAAATATATATATAATTAAATAATTCCGTCACAGTTATGAGCAGAACAAAACATAAAATCCACCACAATTATGAATAACTTTTTAAACGTTTGAAAATAGTACTAAAATACGTGCATACCACAGTAGAGAACAGTGAAGCGCGTATGTTTTGTAGACCAATACGACACATTTGATCAACTATGGTTTGTATTTGTTCTTTTAATAGCGCATTAAACCAACTGCGTCTAGTCCATCAAGCTTGCAACTATTTTATAACAAAATTTCTAGTCCGTCGGATGTTTAAGGAAATATGCATTTTTAGTAATTTAGTACGATTTATTTATTTTCTTTTTTCCATCACAAATGAATACACATGCAGACGAATATACAAACTGAATGTGGTATTTGTGCGGTGACATGCGTGTTATTTATTATCTCGTTTAAACGACTTTCTTACGCTTTCTCGTTAAAACGACTAGGAATCTCGTTTAAACGACTTAGTATCTCCATTAAACGACATACGTTATTTCGCTAAAACGAATTTCGTTAAAACGATCTACGTTATCTCGTTGAAACGACTGACGTTATCTCGTTGAAACGACTTACGCTATCTCGTTAAAACGACTTACGCTATCTCGTTAAAACGACTTACGCTATCTCGTTAAAACGACTTACGCTATCTCGTTAAAACGACTTACGCTATCTCGTTAAAACGACTTACGCTATCTCGTTGAAACGACTGACGTTATCTCGTTAAAACGACTGACGTTATCTCGTTAAAACGACTGACGTTATCTCGTTAAAACGACTTACACTTTCTCGTTAAAACGACTTACGCTATCTCGTTAAAACGACTTACGCTATCTCGTTAAAACGACTTACGCTATCTCGTTAAAACGACTGACGTTATCTCGTTAAAACGACTGACGTTATCTCGTTAAAACGACTTACACTATTTCGTTAAAACGACTTACGCTATCTCGTTAAAACGACTTACTCTATCTCGTTAAAACGACTTACGCTATCTCGTTAAAACGACTGACGTTATGTCGTTAAAACGACTTACACTATCTCGTTAAAACGACTTACGCTATCTCGTTAAAACGACTTACGTTATCTCGTTAAAACGACTTACGCTATCTCGTTAAAACGACTTACGTTATCTCGTTAAAACGGCTTACGCAATCTCGTTAAAACGACTTACGTTATCTCGTTAAAACGCCTTACGTTATCTTGTTCAAACGACTAACGTTATCTAGTTAAAACGACTAAGTAACTTGTTTTAAAAGAATACGTAAGTCGTTTAAACGAGTTACTAAGTATGTCACCTCAATGCCTAAATCACGTGTTATGTGTCTACCTTTCTGAATCTTTGTTGCTGTTGTTTTAAATGTTCCAGATTGTTTCGTTCAGTGTTAAACGTGTTTAGTGGGATTTATGTTGAAGCGGAGTATTTCATTTTGACACTGTCGCTTTAAGCCAGACACTGTTTTGTCCAGACAATGAAATGAGGGTGAATTCAAGTTCAAGTCATCTCGGGTTTAACGCCATGTTCAGATGGGGTAAGCATAACAATCTATTACGAAACCTTGGACAATCTCAATAAATGTTTTGTAATACAATATTTCAGAGAGCCATATAAGGCCAGGTGGCATTAATTCTCATCATGTTACCCCATATGTAAATGTAAATCCGGTATTGATCACGTTCCGGCACAGTTTACATGAACTCCATAGCTCCCAAACAGTATTACATTCATGTAAATTAAACTCGCCTTTTCAAGTTTAAATATAATAATCAGAACTTTAGAAGATATTTTAAAATATCCGGTATTTATATATAAAAACTTTCTATCTCACCAAATTCACTGATCAACGTTTATTGATATGGCCATCGAGTGACCCCCGCCAGCAAAAATAATAGTCACATTTATGGAAGTCTACCGTAAATAATGTTTATGGCTTCAGCTGTTTCTATAATTTTATGATGTTTGCCATACCAGAGGATAATGAAATCAGCCCAGCCTGTATGACTTATTAAGAACCGTACATCACGGATCGCGCCAACGTTAACAATTGCAAACATGCATATTCTTTGTTAATATGAAACACACATTTTGCTTCATGTAATTTTATAACACAATGATAAAATGACTTCTAGACAAAAGTATACACTGCACAGGGGTGTTAACAAAAGTCGGTTACTGGTACGAACATCTTCAAAATTTGAACAAATGATTCAAGGGTGACGGACATATCTTTTATCTCCATTTATTGCGGAAGGTGAAATTAGGCTACTTTTTTAAATGTTTAACCTTAAAAGTAGAGATGAGTTGACAATTTCAACATTCCACCAGGGATTTACTTTACCCGTCTGCTGGCCGTGCTCAAGCAGGTCAGTGACCGTTCAAAAAGCAAATCCGTCTGCTTGGTCGCAGTCCAAATTGACCGCTGTCCACCACCGTCAGTTGATAAACCAGTCAGGCGTTCAAAACATGTATTTGTCATATATTTTAATATCGTCTAATAAAACACTAAATTCAATTATTTTTTTCACTATTTTAAGCAAAGGAACAAACCAAGTCAATATGTATAATGTTTATAAATACTTGGATGTTTAAGCCATCTTTCACATTGCAAAAAAAAATGAAATAAAAACATTTAAAGACAAGGCTGAAATTTGAAGTTAATCAAATAAATATTAACATACAAAATTGACTGATAACATTTTATTCAAAAGTTATCATTTACATTCTAGGCAACAGCAAACACATTGAAATGGATAACAATAACTTTAAATCATAAATGACAAACAAGTTCATATACATGTAAATAATAATTATACTGACATTGCAGCAGTTAAACGATATATCACATGTTCCTTTAACGTTAACATAACTAGAGCTGTCACAGGAGTGACGAATACCCCCAAATGCCCCTGGACACAGGAATGGCAAACCATTCCTTTGAAAAGAGGCCATAACTCCAAGGTTACTGCACACTGCATCTTCTTTTATCATGCATGTATTGTTTTATTTAAATCTGTTGAGTAATTTAGAAGTTACACTGCTGACAAGAAAAACTAGCTGATGCTCTAGCTGATCTCTTCCGAAATAAGACATCTAGAGCATTCACGAGCTTTTCTTCCAACACGATCATCATCAAATTTTACAAGTACATATTTGGGCTTGAATGCATCCTTATCCACCTGGGAATAAATCCCGGGACTGTTCCTGTAGCCGAATTAACAAGTCCATCTGACAGGTCAATATTAGTAGTAAGCACTACTGTGGCAACTATGCCATACTTAAGTTCTGCTGGTATTCTACTGGCATCTGGTTCAAATGAAGCATGCCGGATTTGTTTTGTTTGTTCATCTTTCCAAGTGTCAATTACTTTAAAGGTAAATATTTGCTCATTAAGTTTTTGAAGGATCTATTGAACTTAACCTGTATCTTCTGATGTTACACCTGTGTACCAAAAAAAATTCAAATCTGTCAAGCCTTTCATGAGTTATCTTCTGGAAACCATTTTTCTATTTTTAGTAACAGTGACCTTGACCCCACTAGCCCCAATATCGAAATTGATCTTATCTTCTGATGTTACACCTGTGTACCAAAAATTGTTCAAATCTGTTTAGCCTTTCATGAGTTATCATCCCGAAACCGTTTTTCTTTTTTTAGTAACAGTGACCTTGCCCTTGGCCCCACCAGCCCCAATATCAAACTTGACCTGTATCTTCTGATGTTACACCTGTGTACCAAAATTTTTTCAAATCTGTCAAGCCTTTCATGAGTTATCGTCCGGAAACCGTTTTTCTATTTTTAGTAACAGTGACCTTGACCTTGGCCCCACCAGCCCCAATATCGAACTTGACCTGTATCTTCTGATGTTACACCTGTGTACCAATTTTTTTTTAAATCTGTCAAGCCTTTCATGAGTTATCGTCCGGAAACCATGAAAACCGACTGACCAACAGACCGACCGACCGACAAGTTCACTAACTTGATCTGTATCTTCTGATGTTACACCTGTGTACCAAAAATTGTTCAAATCCGTCTAGCCTTTCATGAGTTATCGTCCGGAAACCATTTTTCTTTTTTTAGTAACAGTGACCTTGACCTTGGCCCAACCAGCCCCAATATCGAACTTGACCTGTATCTTCTGATGTTACACCTGTGTACCAAAAAAATTTCAAATCTGTCAAGCCTTTCATGAGTTATTGACCGGAAACCGTTTCTCTTTTTTTAGTAACAGTGACCTTGACCTTGGCCCAACCAGCCCCAATATCGAACTTGATCTGTATCTTCTGATGTTACACCTGTGTACCAAAAAATTCTCCAAATCTGTCAAGCCTTTCATGAGTTATCGTCCGGAAACCGTTTTTCTATTTTTAGTAACAGTGACCTTGACCTTGGCCCCACCAGCCCCAATATCGAACTTGACCTGTATCTTCTGATGTTACACCCGTGTACCAAACAGTTTTCAAATCTGTCTAGCCTTTCATGAGTTATCGTCCAGAAACCATGAAAACCGACAGACCGACTGACCGACAGACCGACTGACCGACAAGCTCACTCCTATATACCCACTCAAACTTCGTTTGTGGGGGTATAATGAAGAAAAAATATGTGATTCTTAATGTATATGGAATTGGTATAAAAATTCTTGTGTATATATAAAAAATATGAATTCTATAACTATCTGTAAATGGGGACTTCAACAAAACCACCTGCATGGAGGTGAAAATACACATAAATCCAGTGTGAAGAATAGAAATACAACTGTATAATGGTAGTCATACATGATTGGGTAAACAATGAAAATAATTCAAAATTGTTGTAATGAATTATTAAGATTTATCACTAGGCCCAAGGTTGTCTATTGTGTTTTTTAAGGTGAAAGAGTGGAGTGGTACATGAAAATTATAAAAGCAGATGTAAGGGCCTTGCTTACATGTGTGTATTGTCTCAGGCAACATGCTTTTTTTATATAAAACATTCTTTCAAATTTCATTTCACATTCTACCCAAACACAAAGTTTTTATTATTTCCATGTACAAATGTAGTAAAGAAAATAAGTGAACAATTATAACATACATGCTTACTTTAACAAAAAGAAAATATGTGAACAATTAAACATACATGCTTACTTTAACAAAAAGAAAATATGTGAACAATATTAAACATACATGCTTACTTTAACAAAAAGAAAATATGTGAACAATTAAACATACATGCTTACTTTAACAAAAAGAAAATATGTGAACAATTAAACATACATGCTTACTTTAACAAAAAGAAAATATGTAAACAATTAAACATACACGCTAAATTGAACAAGTATGGTACTGTTGCATTGTTTGTGCACTACAGCGATGATAGTTTTTAATTGAAATAAAAATACTAAATACTACAATAGCTAAGCATATCCAATAACAATTAACAAAGATATTGTACTAGACAATATCCTGAGTAAAACAACAGGTGGGCCATGAAAGTGCTATATCACTTACCAGAGTACCATATATTTGAATAAGAAAACAAGCTGTCAAAATAACTTAAAACTAGCTCTGGGAAGAAAATATGACCTCGTGTTAACAAAAATGTTCAAACATTTGATCTTTTGACCTTTTTCTTACCAAGAATTAACCCATTTTCATTTTTCGTAGGCTAATTTTAAGTCGGACAATCATTCTGACAAAGTTTCATAAAGTTTTATTCAGAAAAATGTGGCCTATGGTCAGTTTAATTATTTTTTTTCTCTCAAATAATTGACCGAATGACCTACCTTTTGCCCTACTTGGCCTATAATTGACCTTGACCTTGTTATATAGACATTCAATTTTATCTAGTAACATAAAGATTAGGTAGAAAAATTGTTCGTAATTTTGTTTTCATAAAGCAAATATAAAGCAAATAAACTGTACATAACTAGACATTACCCATAATTCAATAATTATTGCTTCTGAATTAAATAAAAACAAACGACCTAGTGACTTTTTACTCCACATTTCTACTATTGAACTTCACCCACTTTCTGACCAAAATTTGTGAAGACTAGTTAGATAATATTGTAGCCTCAGGGGTGTTTAAGTTTTATCATACATTTTATCAAGTGTTTTACCTTGACAATAACAGGAAGAAAATTTGGCCTCTGGATTTTTCAAAGAATTTCCGAAAATTTGACCCAGTAAAAAACATTCATTTAAATTCTATTGGCCTTCACATTCTGACAAAGTTTCAAAAAGATTGGATAGCCTAAAATGTTGATTCTAACCTAGAGTGTTCACAAGGTAAATGTTGACATTAGTTGACTGATGAGCCAACTATGAGCTAAGTAAAACATAAACTAGAGACATCACAGGATGTTATAAGGCTGACTGCATCTTTGACAGAGACAGCAATAAGTCAAGGAGTTATGGTTTCGGTGTTACACAAACATTCCTTATATAATATTTTGATGCTTCTAGTCAAATTCAATTTCTTTGAAAAGTTTTGCGGTTGTAATAAAAAGTGAATTCATTTGTTACGTTTGAATATTAAAATTTACAAAGGGCTATTAATCAAACAATATTAATGATAGACTTATGTTACCGGTACTTGTCATAAAAAGATGGTAATGTTACTGTGATCTATTGTATGAAGTTTGAAATTGAATTCTTCAATGGTTTAAAAGTTGTTAAAAAACAAAGACATAACAAATGTGGATGGATGGATGGACAAACAGAATGATTATTTAAGTATAGGACACTATCAAATGTTTTGCAACGCCCTTATAATGTAACTATAAAAACAAAACTGAAACGCAAGTACAAGAGAACTTGAATACTCACAATTGGAACATAATGAATGTGTACCAGTAACATCGTAAACAAAAAAACCTCCGACACACTGACCTAACTTTTCACAAATATACTGATATAATTAACATACAATGACACATGGAAAATGCATTTACCATACAACTGTAGTCTCCTCTTTAATGTATATCCCAATAATGTTACTGAACTTTTAATGACTGTAACCTGACACTCTTATTCAAAATCAATACATACACATCCATAAAAAACATAGATTTTGAGTGATAAACCTTTTACTACTTACTAAATAATGCATTTATGGAAAATATTAATTACTGATAATAAGATTGTAACCATGTTTTTACCATGCTATATATTTATTAGCTAAAATCCTAAAAATATTAAATGATTAGTGAATGCTAAAAGATTTACTGTTATCTACTATTGTCTCATAAGGTAGAGAAACTCTTGTTTTGTGCAACTTTATATCAAATTAAACTTGTGGTAAATCTTATTTGGGAGTAAGAGTGCATACAATGACACATGAAAAAAGCATTCACCATACAAATTTTGTCTCCTATATAATGTATATCCCTATAATGTTACGTGAACTTTAGATGACTGTAACATGATAAAAAGATGCTACCTGAACATGCATAAACTGTGTCATATATTCACTCACAGCTAACATGGAGCAGTTGGCATTACAAAAATATAGATACCCGGTAGTCAGAAGTAGGGTAAATACTTAAAAAGAGCGCAATACTCTTCTGAACCAGTTGGATCATATTTCATATTTGTTCTTATAGTATCGTTATTTCGTTTTTGTCCAAACTGCAGTATAAGTATGCATAATACAATACCTTGATGAACAAGTTTTTGGTGAACTACCTTAATAGTGAGGGAATACCAGCACAGTGTCCGAACATGACAGTGCTCAATTTTGGCAATCTTCAAACAAGATAATTTTAGTATGGATAAGAGAAGCAGCAATTACAAATATTATCAACCATCCTAAAGTGCCTTACATAACTAAAGTGAAACTTCAAATTGAAGGAAATCAAGTAATACATGTTGGGCATAAGCACAAACTTCATTAAATGGCCAGAAAGGCTTAAATCTGGCAACAAACTAATCTAACAACAAAACAATCTGCAAGTTGTAAAGACACTGGCAAGTCTTTGTGTTCTCTTGCAAAAAACAGTATTTATTTGTTTAGCTTTACAGTAATGCCCAGGGCCAGTATTTATAAAACATATTCAGTCATTTTGTATCTTAAGTCAAATTCCTAAATTGTTCATATTCAAATTTAAAGAAAAGGTTAGAATATTACAAACAATTAATGAGAATAAGGTATTTTAGATTATATCAAGTTATATATCATATGACTAGTGAGATACATAACTCAGGAAAATCACTTACCGCTAAGTTAGGAAATGACTTAAATGCTTTAAGAAATACCAGCCCTGGACAGTATTTGCTTTTAAGAAATGAACAAGGGGAGACAACTTTACAACAAAATGCTCTCTACTTATAACTCTTGCACTTGCACAACTTCATATTGCCATTTATCCATGTTCCAAATAAATTATTTTTTAGTAGTTTACCAGTTCTGCTACAGGCAAAATTTGGTGAGAAGAAGTGTTAAAGGGGAGGGGAGACTGTAAAAATAATCTGCACAAATAAAATGAGATAATAAAACTGATCACTGGTAAACAAATATGCATATCTTGCCATTCATTCATGTTCACCAGTACTTTTTTCTAAATAAAAAAATATTAAGGCTGTCTTTCCCACATTATTGTACCAATAGCTTGTCTTCTGGACAAAAAACACCTCACACAAAAGTTCTTCTAATAACTGAACTTCTAAATAGAACTTGATTACTGGCAATGAAGGTAATTGCAGGCTACCTTTAACAACAGTATTTTAAATATTGATACTATATTTTTTTGTGCTTAAGCATTGTATTCTCAGCATTGCTATATGAGGAGGGTTTCATAAGTTGTGACAACATAGCTGCAAAATCACAGTTTCCTAATGCACATACATGTGAAGCCTTTTGAAATTTATATATGTTTCGGCATGCACAAATTGATGAATTTTGAAGGCAACATAGCTTTTTAAGATACGTTTCCTTGTTTAAAGAAGGGCGTTATAAGATGAGACCCTGCCCATCCTTTTCCCCATGGGATTTGACAAAGACATTGGTACTGTCAAATCTGTAGTAGAGCAAAATGCCTTTCTTACAGTGAAACATATCAGGCATAAATTCATCAGTGGTGTATTTGATTTTAAAGGAATAGAAAAATTATGCAAGGTATGCTCACATTGGTACCCCACTAGTTGAACCCAGAACAGAAACTGGAACACATTAAAGACATAGGCATTGCTCTCTAAATATGAAGACAAGGACTCTCTGTGGATAAGCACAATTGTCACGGGTGATGATACATAGTTGTTGTTTTTTGTTTCTGTCAGCAAAGAAAATAACAGAATAGGGTTGGGTGAAGATAATGAGCTTCCATTGATAGCTAGGCATAGAAGTTTCAGGTGGGTCATGTACACTCTTTTTTTTGATAATGACAGGATTGTAGCCAGAGTCTCATAACCTGAGCACAGTCCGGTCACAGGGCATTTTTTTATAGGGATATGTTCTTTCTGCTGTTATTGACCACTACACCACAGAGCGCCAATGTACCGGTCTGCAGTGTGTGAAGATACTAATGCACCCTGGTATTGCTTTGCACTCGTTACAGAAAATTTGCAACAGCACAATCTCCAACTGTTGCACAATCCACCATACATCTTAGACCTCTCATTTTGTGACTTAGGGTTGAATAACCACATCAGGTTGTGTCTACACAGGCATTGTTATGAGATGTGCAGTGCCGTTGGATGTGTCTTATACCAGTGTAAAAACAGTATACCAAAAGTGGAGTTTGCAGACATTTTGAGACTGGATTGTGAGTGTGGATGCAAAGGGGAAATACTTTGAGCAAATCAAATAGACATTCTGCCAAAAAACAAGCTATAGAGATAACGTTCCTATGATGCCACTTCTTATAATACCCTCCTTGTATAAAGACTTCACCAAGAGACATTTCTGTTCATATATACTGATAAATTACTATAAAAACAAAATAAGATAAAAATTGATAAAACCTTAAATCTTTTAAAATATCATTTAAATGATCATTGAGAGCTCTTTCTTATCTATATTTATATTTATATATGAACTATATTCACAATCCCAATGGTCGATACAGCTACCTATGATTGACATGTTTCATATTTTCTTACCGTCATGTATTGCTCATATGCACCAAAACTATAACAAAGTACACTTTTACTCATCCTGTACAATATTGTTTTACCCTGTTTTAGGCTTTCACAACTTTCTTAGATTCTGGTTTGATTTTGACTGACCTTTAATTTCACATTGACAAGGTAGAGATCACAGATTCTCATTCATTATTATTATATACTTAACATTTTTTTTACATACAATGCACCTGTCAATGTTTTGCGTCTCTATGAGGGGGAGGGAGCTTTGAGCAGAATTAGGACAGTGCATTATTCCCGAGAATTTGACAGATCAAGTGTGACATCCAATTATAAAACATATTTTTCTGGATTTTCTTTGATGACTGGAACACCTCTGACCCAGGCCTTTTTGTCTAAAACACCTAGGTGTGCCTGCCAGCTAAGTGAAAAAGGTGCATAAGTGATTCTATAGTGCTTGTATCAATGCAATGACAAAAATGTTACAAGAATTTCCAAAATGAGTTCAAACACATTAATTGATTGTATATTAATTGATTGCACATTAATTGGTTATACATTTTAAAACATATAATCGCTGATTAACTGTATGTTTTTAAACTTGTTAATGTAGGTAACATTTATTTATAGTGATATTCAAAAATATTTCCCATATTTTCATGACAACAATAGGGGTTTTAATCTACATGTTGAGAGCTTGGCTAGGACTGGCATATATCTTCCTGGGTTGGTGCTGCCTCTGCCTGGTTACTGAGACTGCTGCTGCTGCTATTCCTGGTCGAGACCTCAAGTACTTCTATTAAGTAGTGAAGCTTCTTACTGCGAGCCCAGCTGTATGTGTTGTCAAATCTAACAACATCTGTAAAAAAAATCAATTACAGTTTACATGGTCGACCAGAGTCATAATCAAAAAATATTATATATGTCTGCGCTTGACAAAACAAAGGCCATTACAGCAATTTTAGTTTTTTTTAAAATGACAGGCTTAAAATTCATCAACCTTACAGGGCTTGTCATTGACATTTTTGATATATAATATCAACAACAAACTATGTCAGAGAACGTACAGATTCCCGGAATGTCACACTCAACGGCCCCGTCTTCAGGCACCAGGTGACTGTTGCTGCGCTGTGTAGGAAGCACCGTCTCCATATCTCCCGCCTTTAACCGCTCTCGGGAACTTTTCCGGAACACACCGAATCCAACATCATAACCCTCAGTAAGAAATTCATACCTGAATTGAATCAGGAACAGAAAAAATGTAATTTGGTCTGCAGAATTGATAATTCAACATCAACCGAACACCCATATTTAATAATATCTCATTCTGAGTTTGTCATTCTGAGTTTCAGACTCAGACTTGGAAATGAAAAGTTTTAAATGTTAAAACAAGAGTTGTCACTGTAAGTGATGAATGGCCCCCATGTGGTATTAAAAAAATTATGGAAAGGTCAATTAGTAATTATGCAATTACCAATATGCATACATTTAGAAAATAACCCCATAAACTTTAAGTATACATGAAGGATCTCAAGTGCAAAGGAGCGATGAAGTACGAGTAAGGGACCTGGGACACATCCAGAGATAAGGACCTATGTCTCCAACATGACAAGAATTGTGCCACATTAAAAATGACAGCCGTCATGACCACCTTTTCTCTATGTGCAGTTATGCAGCATTCCAAAATGATTATAAATTATTATATAATTATTATATATATATAATATATATATATAATTTATAATGATCAAGCATGACTGTGATCTTTGGGTAAGAGATGGGTCTGCATGACACGTCACCTTTGTGTGTCTAACATCTATGCCAGGTAATTTCCAAATGGCACTATGTATGGTAAAGTTAAGGCAGAAGACAAGATAGATGCACAGACAGATGAACAGGACAGTGCAATTTTGGTAGAATTGAGAAAACTTTACAGAGAAGTGTGTGTTTGCAAGGCGCATAAGAATATCATTGAATATTTAC